>NW_028270140.1:40887929-41199804 GCF_037043375.1 Chiloscyllium plagiosum
CTAAATCCCTGGGACCTGATCAGTTGTATTCCAGACCTTTGTGGGAAGCTAGAGACGTGATTGCTAAACCCTTTTCTGATATATTAAAAGAAAATAGAAAAGAAAGGAAAAAAAATACACAGGAGTGGGTTGCCAAGAGTGTCTGTGTAATATGTACTGTTTTATTGTTCAGTTTGTTGGACTGTCTGTACGTAATTGTGTTTACTGTTTCCTATTTGATGATATAATGTGGGATTTGAGGTTTGTCTTCGTTTTCCTGTGAACTGGTTGAATGGTGGGGTTTGGGGTCTGGCTTTGCAGCTGCCTTCCCCTATCAATTGCTGTTTCTTGTTTTTGGCTGTTCATGTTAATTGTTTGTTTGTAATTTATACTGATAATAAAATATAAATATAAAAAAAGGAGTATCTGAGATTCTCCTCATTCTAGGGACTCTCTCTGAGCAAGCTAGTCACAGTCTATATACTATATACATGAAAATGAAGGCTTTTTGGTGACGGGATACCGGCCTCATGTGTAGTCATTAAAAGAACTGCTGAAAAGTAGGACTCATTGCAGGCCAATCTAGGCACTGCAACAGTCCCTCACCATCAATGAGATAATAACAAGTAATCAGTTGTTGTCATGTTGATTGAAGGCTGGAAATTGATCAGTTCAACTAGGAAAAGTATCTAGCAGTTCCCTGACCTTCACTGAAATCTTGGTATTACATTCACTAACCAGAACAAATGGGACCTTGCATTCAAAAGGGACACATGCAACAACTTAATGCTCTTCATTTCTGACCAGCACTGTTAGTCTAGACATTATACTAAGTCTCTGGACATGGAGGAGCCAGTGTTTGACTGGGGCGGACAAAGTTCAAAATCAACGAGGCGAAAGTGAGGACTGCAGATGCTGGAGATTAGCGTCAAGATTAGCATGGTGCTGGAAAAGCATAGCAGGTCAGGCAGCATCCGAGGAGCAGGAAAATCGACGTTTTGGGCAGGAGCCCTTCATCAGGAATGCTGATGGAAGGCTCCTGCCCGAAACGTCTATTTTCCTGCTCCTCGGATGCTCTAGTTTTGACTCTAAAGTTAAAAATCACGCAACACCAGGTTATAGTCCAACAGGTTTATTTGGAAGCAGTAGCTTTCGGAGCATTGCTCCTTCATCAGGTGATTGTGGAGCAGGACCATAAGACCTTTGGTCCTGTTCCACAGCTACCTGATGAAGGAGCAGCACTCTGAAAGCTACTGCTTTCAAATAAACCTGTTGGACTATAACCTGGTGTTGTGTGATTTTTAACTAAGTCTCTGGAGTGATCCATGAACTTTCATTTTCTTTATACTTCCATGTTGTGGTGCTGGTATGATCAGTATTTGTTGCTCATTCCTTGAAATTGAAGGCCATTTCATGCAGAATTTTAAAAATCTATCACATTGTTGGGCATTTAGAATTGCATGCAGACCCAACTAGGTGAGGATAGCATATTTCCTTCCATAAAAGCATGAAAGTTTTGTTTTTCATGGGAATTGACACACCTTTATTTAATCTACTTTTATATTTCAGATTTATTAATTGAATTTAAATTTCGCCAATTGCCATGATGGGATTGGAATCTGTATTCCCAGAGCATTAAGTGTCTGAACTGCTTTCCCGTTACACCAGTCTTTCTACCTTCTGACTCAAAGAACAACGTCACACTGAACATGCTAGTGTGTGTGTTCATTCTTTATTCTTTAAATTTCAGCTTGAGGCTGAGTATTTTTTCTTCTATGATTCCATTTGATCTCCCACAATCAGGCACTATATAAAATATCAGAATTTACCTTGTAGGTAGCAATTGATGAGCCATTCACTAATGAAGTTTGATTTATTTTAATCAATATGTTTGGACACAACTCTGGGTAGGTGGGAATTGAACCCCAACTTTCAGGGCCTAAGATTGGGGCAATGCAGTTGACTCACAACACCCCTAATCTACACTGCTGTCAGCTGCCTCATAGCAGATCCTCAAAAATGGCTTCGGGCCCATTATATGCACTTGCAAAGCTCCCAATGCCCATCTCTCGTTTGGGTACTGGACTTTCTTTGCCTCTCTCTATTCACTTCCAGCCATAAATGAGCGTGCTTCTCGACACTATTTTTGACGTCATGTAATGGGTGTTACCAAGGCAAAATTCTACTTCATATTCTTTGCTCCCATTGAACATTCTCAACATTGTTTGTCCACAGCACTCAGCTTTTGCCCCCTACAAATTATCATCACAATGTGAGCACTAGCATCAGCAATGAAACACCTGTATCGTGCCCAAATGTGATTTTAATGGTATTCCTCCAATCAGGCAGAGGTGAAAATTAGTTCCCTCTCTTTCAATTTAATGTCGGTGCTCAGATTAAGAATAGATTAACTAACCTAGACAAAAACTTGTTTGGAGTAGTACAGTAGTACATTTTAGTACAGAAGCATCCTGCCAATCAAAAGGTGACATAACTCTCTGCCTACCCTTAAAACACCTATACCAAACATAGATGTTCTAGTCATGAAGGCATGGCTATGATGTGGTATGAATGTCTGATGTATATCCATGGGCAGTGAATTACAATCCACAAAATTGAGTGACACCAGTAGTTGCCCCATCATGTCTGCCATCTATCACAGTAGCTGGAGCATTATCTTTCATCATTCAATCCTCTCCCCAAGACACTTCTTCTCACAACCCACTTCTTCTCTCAACCCACATATTAGCCAAGCAATCTCCTGAGAAAGCTGGAAATTCCAACATCAATAAGAGATCCAACCATTATTCAGATAGAAGTAGCCTGAGTTGTCTTCCCCTTAGGAGCCCTCAACTATGAGCTTGAGGGCAGCAAAGAGCTTTATCCTATCTATTGAATTGGATTCAACACAGAGGCTCTTAAATCAGAAAACAAGTTAGAAGCTTTATGATAAAATACTATCACTTTATTTCATCATGCAGTGAACATAATGATTCCAAAATGTTAAAAGCCCAAACACATCTGAGATTAATTTAACTTTTGATGTTTACAATTTCAACATTGATTTAATCTGGCCTGGCATCTCACTAAAAGTGATGTATGCTTCAATGAGAATGAAATTCCTCCAAATTTAATTAGGTTACAAAAATAATCAACTGTATAATAGCTTCAGTACAATTGACAGCCGGAAAAATAAGGTGAATTGTTTCTGCTGTAGTCTATGTTCATAGCTTCACTTAATTTTGTAGCAACTGTCAAACCCACATAATCCATAGTTTTTTTTCTTTAAACAGTTGATGTTCATCTGCTTGCGATATATGGAGTTCATTGATAAATCATCAGTTAGAGGATTTCCTCTTCATGGAAACACACAGGTCATTATTAAAGTAACCCTTTTACATGGATTTGTTTACTTTCATGGGATTTTCTTTGAATTAGCGAGAGAAGTGAAATAATAGATCAATTATGTGAAGGAGTTTTTGCATAATTACAAAATTATATTTGGCTAGGGACATACTCAGATCTTCACTGCAAAATTTCAGATCATCTGCATCATTTTAAAACTTTCAGTGAAAGCAACTCATTTCCACCTGTCCATTATTCTTGTACAATATTCCTTAACACAAAGTCCTTTGGTGGTCAAACCTTTGGTAACCTGACCTAATACCTTTTTTATTGTGAGAGTCAACATTTTGTTAAGATGATCGTGCCACTTAATGTTGGGACATATTTGACTTGGAAAATGTTATATGATTTCAAGTAGTAGTTCTTGTAATGTCGTATGTAAGGAGTGACTTTGCAGTGTTGTGTTGCTAGCGTCTATTGTTTTCATCAAGGAACAGATATGTCATCCATGGTCCGTGGTGCTTAATTTGGCATGATGGATGTGCATCTCTTATCAAGATTTGTGTCATATGTGACAATATAATTTGTGCGGATCAGTCTTTCTTTTCAAAGATCAGCGTAAACCTACAATGACCAATTAACAAAAAGGTCACTGTATAAGAAAAACCCCATTAGCTGTGTTCTTGCACATGGTAGTGAGGACTTTTTTCTGCTGGCTATCTAATGATTGTACACTTCTCTGGTTCCCTCTTGCAGTGGGCCAAAGTTTCACTGTTTTGTCTAATTTCTCCAATACTTACATGTGGCCTGCTGACCTGGCATGGCACTCCACCATTTTACATCTCACCTTCAAGCATAGCTAAATATAACATCAGCTCAGCCTGGACTTCCTATTCATTTTGCGGACCAAGGCAATTCAAGATTCTAAGGAAATTTGAAAAGGTAAGTGGACTTTAAAATGAAGGAACACAGTTTCGAAATAAAGCATCTCTCATTTAAGAAAGAGATAAGCTGGAATTTCTTCACTCAGATCTCAGATGGCCATTGGTGGTATTCCCCAACAACAGAGGAGTCTGAGTCATTGAATGTATTCAAGGCTGAGTCAGACAGTCTTCTGGTTGACAGGGGGCAGCAGAAAAGTCAAGACCACATGAGATCAGTATAATCTATTTGGCTAGTTGAGCAGGTTCAGGGCTTGAATGGCCTACTCCTGCTTACTTCTCATCTTCTTAATTACAGTAATGGGTGAAAGGAGTGTGAGAATGGTAATACTTTCAAACTCAAATCTGACTTCAATGTTACACTTCTGTTTTCATTTGTTGTGTTGACGTCAAATGATCCTTGAGAACTTTGTTACTGGTTTGAGCTCCTAATGTCCCTAAGCAATAATCCAATTCGGTTTCCTTTTTGATTGTATGCTGCACTTAACCAGAACAGGAGGAGTTGACAACATTTATATAGGTTCAAAGTACAATAGATGAGCAATGTATTCCTCTCAGAACATTGAGATCTAAATTATGTTCCATATCTAGACTTTCTAGTTGATATTCAGACTTTAATTAATCCATAAAGGAATACTAGAATATTTTTTAAAATGTGTTTTATATTTTGTTTTCAAGTTTGCTTAATTTCTTGTCAGATTATTTTATAATATGAGGGACCATGAGAAAGCATTTTTCAAATTTGGCATAAATTTCAATCATAATTAAATTTTCTTCCAACTGATAGAACCACATAAAGAAACAAGACATTATCCACATATCTTATTGTACAAGAATAATGGCAATGTTTCAATGGTTTTACAAGCAATTTGTTTTGTTTGCATTTTAACTAAGTTTAAAAATCTTGACTGGATATGGTACTTTATTTGTGGTGATCTCCAAAGAAAAGGGATGCCACAAAAACAGATCCCTAACAGAAACAAAATTATTTCAATTTGCTCATGGAATAAAAATCTCAGGTTTTCCAGTAAGGGCCCAACTTAGATAAGAAATCAATTTGCAATTTTATCAGAGGAAATGAATGGCTCAATATGAAATAACCCAGTATAAATATTTGCAATTAGAATTTGCATTTATGGAGCACCTTTTTTACATAAAACATCCCAAAGGATGTCACAAACATATTGGCGAAAACAATTCCACTCTAAGACACATAAGAGGTATTAGGAAATGTTATCTAGTACTAGTTAATGAGGTAGGTTTCAAATGAATTACTAAAGGAAGAGAATGTGATGGAGAGATTGATGGAGAAATTGCAGAGTTCAGGACCTAGACAGCTGAAGGCACTGTAGCCAATAGTGGGGAAGAGTAAATTGCAAATGCAAAAGTTGTTATTGTACTATTGGAGGACAAGTCCTTGCTTTGTTTTTACTTCATTCTTAAGATAAAAATAAATGCCGTGGCAGATCTTTATTATTCATTCATCAGCTGTAGGTGTCGATGGTGTGACCAGCATTTTTCACCATTCTCAATTGCCCTTGAAAGGTTGGATGGCGAGCTGCCTTGTTGAACTGCTGCAGTGCATGTGGTGTGGATGCATCCACAGCACTGTTAGGAAAAGATTTCCAAGATTTTGACCCAGCAATAATGAAGGACAACAATATATTCCCAAGTTGCAAACTAAGTGTGCATTGGAGGGGAATTTGCAGGGGGTGGTGCTTCTATGTATCTGCTGTCCCTTGTTCCTCTAAGCAAGAGAGGTCAGAGGTTTGGAAAGTGCTTTTAGAGGAGGCTTGACAAATAGTTGCAGTGCACATTGTGCGCACCACTACCAGTGTAAAGAAATTAATATTTAAGGTGGTAGATGGGTTGCCAATCAAATGAGCTGCATTGGCTTCTCATCTGATTACACAAAAAGCGATTTGTTCATTATGATTAGGAATGTAAAAGTGGAGCATGAGGCAAACTGAAGAATGTTAAGCAAGTCTTTAGACTGAATGGCATTGAATTCCCATTATCTTCATTGTGATAAATTCTTTTACATGTTACCCATTAATCAAAAAAAATTTAAAAAGGAGTATTGCAGCTTGAGTCAGCTGTGGCTAATAGCTAATACACTCTGACTTGAAAGGTATTGGGTTCAAATTGCACTCCAGAGATTTTAGAACACATAATTCAGGTAATATCAGTGCTACATGAGGATGCTAACCTTTCACCTCATTTTTCCTCTCATGCAGACATGTAACATCCTATTAAGCCCTGTTTAAAAGAGTAGAGGGGTATCTCCCAAGGAGAATGGACATTTAGCCATTATTACTTTACTATGTGTACATTTGTTCTCATGGTTGCAACAGTTGGAAGAAAAAATAGTTAATTAACTATAATGTGTGATAGGGTGTTCAAATCTTGTGAAAGATGCCCTAAAAATGCAAATTATTATTTTTTTCATTATGCATTGCCACATAAATTATTTCATATTAAATCTCAAATGGACCCAAGTTCATAATGCAAACAATCATAATGTAAATTTTGGAATGCAGTATGGAGTAGCTGGATTAGTCTTTACAAAGATTAAATTCAACTTAGAATAATGCAAAACCAATCAAAATATCAACAACTGACTAAATTCTGGAATGTCCCATTGGAGTCGCAGATTCTCGCGTTATACAATATTGAAGCTTGCAATAATGTTACAGCAACAAAAAATATGATTTCACCTCACATCTTATAAAGAATGAAACAAAATGTCAGAAATCTTCGTAATATAAGTTTGTAACATAAAAGCACAGCCAGTGAACTACATTCATGTTTTGGCACAGTTACTTGCAGTCCCCTCCAGTTGAGATAATCTGTTTGATGGTAATCTTTAATGGATGTTACTCATCATTAATTGCCCTAGAGAATACTCTGTGACATGTCTTGTCAGTGTAAAGATGGTTCAACGTTTGCCTGAAAAGTAATCTGTGTGCACTTTTGGAGTAATTTTTTTTTCAAAATGAAGACTCAATGGAGTCTAATTTCAAGAATGAGTTAATTGGATTTATATAGTATCAATGATGTGGTTGGAAATGCATAACCAGCTTCTGATGTGCAAGTATCCATGGTCACTGGTCACATAACAGTGCTCTACAACTAGCAATGAAAACAAATGGATAATTAATCTGCTTTTATTGATCTGTGTTAAGTCAAGGGGACCAGCTGTGGACGAGAAGTACTGTTGGCCATTGGAAAAACTTCTTGTTCTTCAAAAAGTGCCAGAGGAATTTTCAGTTTCCATCAGAACCTTTGGCATAGAGGGATACCCACCAACAGTACAATATTCTCACAGATCTACACTGGGGCAGAAGTCAAACGTTCATCTCCTTGAATGGGGTCTGAGTAGGCTGACATGGGGAGTTACATGTTTCATCAGTGTAATGAAGGGAATGTTAATACTTCCATTGCAACAAATCATTATGATGGGCCTTGGTTACATCAGCATAGTTGAGCATGGAAGGATAGGATTGGCTGAGACCATATGGAGAGACATGGTTGTGTCTAAGAGGGTCGAGTGGAGGATGCGAAGAAGTATATAACTTAAATGTAGATGGAAGTCAATGTCTGGAAGAATTCTTAGCGTTAGATCTTAAATATAACTGAAGTTTAGCAGTAAGGATGTTGCGTGAGGGACAACACAGTGTCTCAGTAGTTAGGACTGTTGCCTCACAGCACCAGGATACCCAGGTTCAATTCCAGTCTTAGGTGACTGTCTGTGTAGATTTTGCATGTTCTTCCTGTATCTGTGCAGGTTTCCACAAGGTGCTCTGGTTTCCTCCCACAGTGCAGGTGGATTGGCCGTGCTAAATTGTCTGTAGTGTCCAGGGTTGCACAGGCTAGGTGGATAAGCTCTGGTAAATATGAGATGGGGTGCAGGAGTGCTCAGCTCTTTGGAGGGTTGGTGTGGACTTTATGGGCCACAAGTCCTCTCTCTGTACTGTAGGGACTCTGATTCTCAAGATTCCTGGTAATTCATCTCTGTGTCCCTGATAATGGACATCTTAAATATACCCAAGCAAAATTTCTGGGGTCATCAATCTTCCACAGTTTTATTATGATGCTTTCGAGCCATAATATTTCAATAATGTTTTTGGCTCATTTATATCATTTCTGTATTGTTTAGGTTATAACTTGAGATTATAGTTTCATGGAGATAGTTAATAAACAACTTGTTTATTTCTTCTATATTGCATCTGTCCTCTGCCATGATGACATTTGGTCTCGGATCATCTACAAATTGAAAATGCTAGCAATGTATGGGCAGTTGGTGATTTGGTCTCAATGATTTGGGAGCAATTATGGACACAGCATTCCAAATCTGAACTGCATTTTGAAAGCCTTTTTTTTTGAAACAGTAATTGAAAGATACATGAAATGATGTTTAATTTTGCCCATTGTTTAATGCAAATATAGAGATTTAGAAAGTCAGCAACATGAGAAAATGGGCTTACCAGTGATTATACATTTCTTCGCAGCAAGTGGTGCACAATTTGAACAGGTGTGAAACTGTAGTGTTGAACTGATATCTTCTTTTGCAAGACTTCCAATTTATATTACGCAAAATCACATCAAATGTGATTATCTATGGATTACCTAAGGCTCGTTTCCATTTGTGATGAACCTGTCTCTACCTAAATTGAACAGCTTATGAACGTTGTTTTTGGAATTCTCTTATTCCCTGTGATTTAAACTTCTTGTTTTAAGGAATTTAGGGAATGAAGTTATTCAATGTGTGTAAGGTTGCCCAGGTAAGTGGGGTGAGGCCACAATCAGGTCAACTATCATCTTATCAAACATCAAAGCAGGTTCTTGAAGCTAAATGGCCCATTCCTTCACCTAATTCTTGTGTTCTCATAGAATCATAGAACCCCTACAGTGTGAAAGCATGCTATTCAGCCCACTGAGATCACAAGACCCACCCCAAAGCCTATCCCTGTATTTCCTACATTATTCAGAGCCAATCAACATAATTTACACATCCCTGGACACTGTGGGCAATTTAGAGTCAAGATTTGAGTGGTGCTGGAAATGCACAGGTCACGCAGCATCTGAGGAGCAGGGAAATCAACATTTCAGACAGGAGCCCTTCATCAGGGCCCTTGATTTTCCTGCTCCTCACCTGCTGTGCATTTCCAGCAACACTCTCGTCTTGACTCTAATCTGCAGTCCTCACTTTCGCCTATTATGGGCAATTTAGCATGGCCAATGCAATTAACTCGTACCTCTTTGAACTTCGGGAGGAAACTAGAGCACTTGGTGGAAGCCCACACAGACACCGGGAGAATGTGCAAACTCCACATAGAGGAGGGAATCAAACCTGTGTCCCAGATGCTGTGAGATACCAGTGCTCACCACTGAGCCACTACCGTGCTGCCCCTGTAGTTAGCTATTTTGCTGCTGCAGTTGTATCTGATGGCCAACAGGGTGTTTTTTTCTCAGCAGAAATGTGTGCAAGCACATAGTATTCAATGCAACACAAATAAAGTTGTCTTTTATGGCTTATGCTCTTATCTAATTAAAATGTTAAACATGATTTTTAAAAATGGATTCAATGAAGTAAATCAAGATAAGCTATTTGCTCTGACTGGAGAAACTGGAGTAGGAGAACATGATTTTAATATTATAAGTCATTCAGGAGCGAAACGTAGAAATACTTTTTCCGACAAAGTAGTACAAATTTAGAACTCCAAGGGAGGAATGCTGAGTCAATTCAAATCATTAAGACCGAGGTGGGTAGATCTTTTATTGTGGTAAAGTATCAAGGAATGTAGAACAAAGGTTAGAATGGATTAAAGTATAGATCAGCCAAGATCGCTATGGTCCTTTGCTGACATTGGATAATTAATTTATTATTTGCCATTCAAAATTTATACTTCATTACCTAATTTATCAATAATTACATTAATCTTTTTTCTGTTGTTTTCATTGTTTATATTCAGCAATTGTTCCTTAATTCCTTATTTTTAGCAACCTTCACTGAAAATTTACTGCTTTTTCTTTTAGGTTGAATTACCTTTTCTAGAATTAAGTTACAATTTTTTTTCTGCTTCCAGTACCATCCTCAACATGTTTCCAGACAGTTAAATGCAACTCAACATAATCTAGTTCCATATTTCTGCATTGCAAGGAGGTAGAATTCAGAATAGTTAACCAATCCTTTAGCATTATCTGTCTTATATTAAACCTTGTGAGGTGAAGCCAAAAGAACATTTCCAGTCACAATCATGATTTGTCTGATTGGAGAGTGGAGGAAATATAAAATGTGTGGTTTCCATGGGGATATTGGCTTTGGGCTGAGATGTATTTGGAAAAGTGGAAAGTGCACACTTTCCGACTCCGAAATCTAAAATAGCTGATGGCCAACATTTACCAAGTTCCAATTATCGTTTTCTACCCAGTAGCCCATCATCTTTACAAAATGCTAAAGGACATAGATTCAATGGGCACTAATAAGCTTTTTGTAACTTTTCCAGTAGACCAATCTTTGTGCTGAAGTCTGGACACCAAGTTTTGGCAGACTACTATTGATCATGGATGTGGGAAAATTTAAAGTCAGGGAAGAAATTACTTCTCTAGAAATGGGGCTCTGATAGGATGGAGATAGCAGAGCTATGGAATTATCAACAACATTAACCACTTTAGAATTATGTAGATTTTGGAATTTTTCTCATTTCAGATACTTACATAATCTTGATACCACATGATTTGTATCCCTCATCAATGCAAAAAATAAACCAATGTATGTATAAAATTCCAATTGTTTTAAAATTTTTTCACCAATTTTTGAAGTTTATTTTGCATTTAGATCTGATGGAGAAGTTAAGTTTTCACATTGAAATATTGTCATTGTACGATAGCCTTATGAACTTGTAGGTATACAAAGTATATAGTTTGGGGCTGTGTTTCAGCACTGCTTATTCTGCCCAAGTCCAATGCTGGCATGTCATGTACACCAAGAAACACTCCATTCATATTGCTTAAAAAAATGACTTCCATTAAAAAGTACAGCCCTACCCCCTTCCCTCCCTCCCTCCCTCCCTCACTTTATCTTTTATCATCTCCAGCCACGCACTCCAATCAATCCCCTCAGTGTTTTGCAATACAATCCACACTGATTTGGGGGTTCATCAACATTAATTTGTCCATGTGGAAATCCACTGATGCTTTACTGAAGATCTCCACCTTCCATTTCTTCTGGATTAGTACAGTTTTATACAAAATGTCAAATGATTTCCTCATTCACTTGAACAAGCAGTTTCCCAGTAAGATTAGTTATTACAGATGTGCAACATGGGCTGTCACTTAAACCAGGTTAGTGAAAGAATTCCAGTATTCACTGGTACTTCCTTCATTTCAATTCAAGGCACGGGCACCAGAAAAGCAACCCCAAATCCCCAGTTGCCGTGACGAACCATTTGTTGTTGTACCATCAGAGGATACCAGCTCCCTGGTTGTGAGACATTCCAGGAAGCATTCTCTAAGGGAACATTTGGCCCCATAATGAGCGGACAGCATAAAGGTTTCTTGCATTTATTTTTTAAAAGTGCAGCCTTTTGCTGTTGATTCTATATCATCTTCATGTTGAACCTCCTTGTGCCTCCTTGCTCAGTATCAGCTGTGGCTCCGTTAGTCTTACGAGGAATGTATTCGATATCGATGTTGTTCTTGTGCTTGCCTTTCCCCCGACTCCACACAAAGAGAAGCAGGAAACAGAACAACACCACGCCAAGGAACGTGAAGCAACCCATGGCCGTGGACACCAATATAGTCTTGAGGTCCAGTGAAACTGTCATGAACACATGTGTCCCATTGGATTGGGTGTCATTTACCTCAGTCATGTACAGAGAGCTCCTGTTCCCATGCAGATTCTCAGAATGTCCCTTCACAACTAAGGTTGCTGAGAAGCTGTCATTCCCAGCAGCATTACTTGCAATACACATGTAGACTCCGCTATCTTGAACCTGGGTGAACTTGAGTTCCAGTGTGCCGTCTCCTAGCACTGTTGCCCTCCCATTGGACTTGAGGGTGATTAGCCTTCTGTGAGGAGACTGCCAGGAGATAACTGGGAGAGGGTCCCCATCAGCACGGCAAATCAATTGGGCCACTTGACCTTCATTGATCACTATATGCTGTGGACCTTTGTCACGTATTTGGGGCTTTTGGCAAGTGAAGTAGCTGGGCAGGTAAAGATCATTGAAATCTTTAAATCGCATTCCTTTGATGTTTTCTGGTGAGGCACAAATTGGCTGCTCTTCTGAAAACCTCAGCATCTTTTTCCTTTGTAGGATCCACAGAAGCCGGCAATCACATGCCAGTGGGTTATGGTCTATACAGAGCACTTGGACGCTTTTCACAGATTGGAAAACGCTTTCCTCCAGAGTGTCCAACAGGTTATGAGACACATTTAAAACCCGCAAGATATGCAGCCCCTTAAAGGAACGAGGCTCAATGGTGAGTAACTGTGCGCTAACCAGGTGCAGTTCTTGAAGACGTATTAAGTCCTGCAACATGCCCGATTCAATAATGCTGATTGGGTTGTAGGACAGATTCAGGTATGCAAGGTATATTAGATGCTTGAATGCCCCATAGGGTATTGCAGATAGGTTTGTATTTGTGATGGACAGATAGGTGAGATTGAGACCATGAAGACTGTTGGCAGGCAATACATCGAGCAGAGGCCAGTGATCAATCTCCAAGTATCTCAATCGATACAGCTTTTTAAAAGAATACGCATGGATGGCATTGATGTGGAGGTGGCACAGCCGGAGATGGATGAGATTGTGAAGATGAGACAGTGCTTCTGTTGGCACTGCTGTAAGGTTACATTTCTCGAGGGTTAGCTGTTCAAGTGCAACCAGTCCACTGAAGGCTCGGTGTGAAATGTAAACCAAATCATTATCCCCCACTTCAAGAGACTTTAAGTTGTGTAAGTCCTGAAAGGTGTAGTCCAGCAAAATGACTATTTTGTTCTCGCTGATGTCCAGCATTGTCAAGTTAGACAGTCCAGCAAAAACACCAAGGGGGATGAGTTTTAGGCGGTTACTTCTGAGGCGTAGGGAGCGCAAGTTAAAAAGATTACTAAAAGATCCAGGTTCCAAGATTGTTATTATATTTTCACTAAGATCTATTACTTCCAGTAAGGTATATGATGAGAACTCATCCGGATTGATGTTTTTCAGCTTATTCTTGCTCAGGTCTAATATTTTGGTCTCAATAGGAATACCCTCAGGGATTACAGTCAAGCGTTTGCGATGGCAGGTGACGGATTTGTTCTGTGCAGCACATTCACATCGGGCTGGACATCCCATTGTAGACCCAGTGAGAACAATGATGAGAGCCAGACCTAGAAAGGGCTGCCAACACGATATCACTGTGTGAAGCATGACTTTGCTGATGCAGTCGACCATTCTGTCAATGGCCTAGGCCAGAGGAGAGAAAAGAATAAAAAAACTTTAGTTATTGAAACAAGACGTTGCCTGTTAGCACTATTAAATGATTCTGATGCAGCTTATGAACAATACGAATTAACATCTGCCATCAATAATTTGTCAGTTCAGCGATAGTAATCTGTACCATAAGCCAGATGAGTCTTTTACTTTTATGAGGTTGACTCATATAACTACTTGTAGAATAGCAGGATCTACCAATGTTACAATTAAGCTTTCCTGTGATTTGGAATGGATGTTTCTTGCATTCTTTTCTTTTTAATCTCTTTGAATCAATGCAAGAGACTTAATTCAATAGACTAAGACATTCCATAGTTATAAGGATGCACAAAACAAAATAAAATGTGCTCAGAAACATTTTGGTCCATGGGTAAAATTTATTTTTGTATGTGAAACTACAAAATCAAAACACTGCTCCACATTGGTGGGCAGTCTTATTTCACATTAACAGAGCAACCTTTCACCATTGTGATCCATGTCTAAAGTGGAACTGCCTCACTTTAAAGTTTCAGTGTTTTGCTACCTGACTACCTGTAAATTGAGCTTCTTTCTTTGCATCAAAAAGTGTCTCTGTATCTAATCTCTTTCTTCATAGTCAGAAATTGCGATGGTTAAGCAAGGATTACCAGTTGCTCAAAACAGCTAATGAATAAGAATGAGGAAAATCAACTTCTGATTGTCTTGTTTGTCATCTGGCTCCTGACCCACAAGGCCTGGAATCTAACTGCATCAGACCTTCAGACTAATTATACATTTACATTCCTCCCCTACCCCCTTAATTCTGCAGTGCTTTACAGTTTTATTTTCCAAGACAAATGAACCCCATTGAAAAATATGGAATAGAATGATTCAATGCAATTATTTTCTCATCTAGTATTAAGTAAAAGCTGCCTTCAAAGAAGCTGATAAAATGCACACGCAGAAGACACAAGGATCCAGTGCAGACTACACAGTGGCTTTCTTGCTGCAGATCTGATGCAATCAACAAGTGAATATAAACAAATGCTTCAATCAAACACTTTTTATGCTGCTAAATTAAGGCTTAGGAGGCTGAGGTGTAACTTGATAAAGGTTTATAAAGTCATGAGGGGCATGCATAAGGTGACAGGCGAGAGGTTTAAAAGGGTCCTAAGGCTCAACTTTCTCATGCAGAAGCTGGTACAAATATGGAATCAGCTATCAGAGAAAGTGTCAGAGGTAAGTAAAGTTGCAACATTTAAAAGCCATTTGGACAGGTACATGGAAAGGAAAGGTATAGAACGATATGGGCTACATGCAAACAAGTGGAACTAATTCAGTTTAGGAAACTTAATTGGCATGGATGAGTTGAGCCAAAGGGTCTGTTTCCAAGCTCGGTGACTCTGAAAATGCGAAGAAATACATAAAAGGCCAAAATTATCATCTGCTTGTGAATAATGTAAAGTAATATTGATTTTGGTTTGTTCTTATATGTCACAATTTATATGCATTTCCAGCATCGCTTACTGATGACACAGTACAGTTTCCATTGTAGACATGTGTCACCTATGATTATAAATCAATGCATGGAATAACTGGGTTAGCTTTTTGCAGAAATAGGTTAAAAACAATGACCTTACCACTTTGAGTTAGTCATATCAAACCTGAATTTCCCACAAGTTTCCCGTAACATGCTAATTTCTTACTTTTGTGAAGTCAACTCGCATATTAGAGGTATCATTGAGATTAAATAATCAGAGAAATTCATTGTACAAATTAGTTCACATGGAAGCAAATTAAATGGAGCAGAACATGTTTGCTACAGATCTTGGCTTAAAAGACCATTTATCATCAGCTGCAGCACTGAAGTAGCTTGGGACTATTAAGTTTCTAACAAATTGAAGCAAATTGAGGCCTGGGCAAGAGATTGTAAGCAGTTGAGAGAATTCAATAAATTGGAGAGGATGTTAACATAATTATTTTAAAAATACTAAAAGCAATGTCCATTGTATTGTTATTTTTATGTACTTCATAGTAAAGCAAAAATAAATCTTTTGACTTTTTTAAAATTTGGCTGTGCTAATGTCCATTCAAACCTACTGGTCTTGTTGAAATGACAGACAATACAGCCATGGGCTCTTGGAAGTACTGCACCAGCATGAGTGAATGTATTCCATAATAAATCAACATTGCCTCACTTACTTGTGCTTGTGTAAGACTGACAAGGCATACTTATTGTCCATTCCTACTTGCCTATAAGGCATTTGGAACCATCTGCATAGCATAGCAATAGAATCAAAGTAGGAAAGACTAGGTGTCAAGTTTTCCCCTCAAGCAGTTCGGTAAGTCAATTGATTCAATCCAGCAGGTTTTCTTTAGTTTCTTTTATATTTTTCTATTGCTTGTCCCCAAATATTTTGAATTGAATTCAATTTCATTTCTTGCTACAGTCTGACCTGAACTTGCAACCTTTGTGCAACTAATCTAGTACTTGATACTGGAACATTTATTGGATTAACAATTACTTCTTCATTGTTAAGCTAAACAAAAAACTGTCAAGCTGTGAACTTCTATTTAGAATTGATTAATATTACTACTGAATGTGTATGCACATACAAAAGGCGCAACATGTATGCATTAAGAATTAAGCATGTTTGCTTCAAAATAAAAAAATACAGTTTTTCAAGTCATCCTGATATTGATTTTTCTCACATTTTGTTACCTGTCTTGTGTGCGCCAAGGCAAATCATTTTCCTGCTGTTCTGGTCCCTTGGTGACCTGAAACGTTCTACCTATATAGACATTTCAGTCCAGAAATAGGCCATGTAGCCTGATTGGTTTGTGCCTAGATTTATGATCTCTCACTCAACATTTCATCTACCCTTATCAAAGCAGTCTTCAGTTCTTTTCTCCCATGTGCATACTATAACAGCATCTTCTTAAATATATTTTTACCATATTTCTCAATTATTCTTTGTCATAGCAAGTTCCAAATCTAACATTCTCTAGGTAAATAAGTTATTTCTGAACTCTTCAAGTGATTGTTTTTGTAAATATCGAAAATTTATGATTCTTTAGTTATGGATTCCTTATGAATAGAACCATTTCCTTTAAGTCTATCATTTGAAACCTCTTTATTTCTAATATCAATTTTTCTAAACAGAGCCCCAAAATTTTCAGTTTTATTTGGTCATTATAAGCTCTGTTGCAGTATCACCTTTGGAAATATTTTTGTCACCTGTTTCAGAGCCCCCAAATGCAATTTTATAATGTGGCACTAGAAACATGCATAATACTGTAGGTTTAGTCTAACAAAGATGCTACATAAGTCTAACTTCTTTCCTTTTCAATTCTTGGGTATAAGTGCCTGTGCTCTATCTATGTTGTATTGCCTTGCTTACCTGTATTGCTACTTTTAATAAAAACAAAACACTCTGGATGCTGGAGTTCCAAAATAAAAACAGAAAGTGTGGAAAATCTTAGTAGATTGTGCACCAATTGCAGAGACAGAAAGATATTGTTTTGAGTCTAATATGACTACTCTTCCAGTCCTAATCAAAAAATAGGAGTGCAGTGGCATGCTAATTGTGATTTCTACTCCTCAGAATATCCAGCCTAGAATAATTGGACTGGACTTTCATTCTCAAGGCAGGGAGCACAAGTCATGAGTTATCCTGAATGGAAAGATGCTTGCTCCAGGTGCATGTGTATGGAATAAAGTCAGGCAGAATCCTCTGGATGAATATCAGGCTATAAGATCTGCTGACTAAGGTAAACAATTTCAAGGCCCATCTTGGTTCATTGTGACTTTCCCAGTTTTTACTTCAATTTTAGACCCTCAAATTCTCATAGGTCAAAGTTCATCACACATTGAAAATACCATCCTCTTCCCCACGCCCACTATGCCAACCTAGGCTTGACACATACCCCAATCACCCTTTATACCCTCCACGCTAGATTATTACCAACCCATGCCCTTCACCCACAAGGTTCATAAAAATCCACACACTAATTTATTGATAACCTATGCAAACCTATTTATCCTGCCCAAGCCCATTCATCCCTCTGTTCAAACTGACTCATATCCATCATGATCACACCTCAGGAGAAAATATTAAGATTAAATTAAACAGGGGTCAAATATGTATTATAGCATTTGCTGTGATAGGAAAAAAATAATGAAAAGCCTGAAATCTCATGAAGTTCTTAATCCCTGTCAAAAGAAACAGACTTTTAGTCATAACCCAATACTGAAGACAACTATTAGTAAAGTAATTCTTTGAATTGGCAATAAAACTGTGAAGCTAGGACTCCCTACTGAGGCAATAATGTTGTAGAAATCAGCCAAGCATTAATAAAGACATTGTGTTAGCCCTGGGGTGGGAGAGGGAAGGGGGGGGGGGGGGAGGAGTTGGAATAGATCAGAATTTTTCTAACCAGGTTGTCACACATAACTCTTTTTAAACAATAATTGAAAAGCCTACAAATTTAAATGACAGTTTGAGATTTTGTTTACTTTTCACTGATAAAGGTTAGACTGTTTCTAAATTAGTTCTAAATTGCCAATGCCCTCCGTTTTTCAAGAGCTTTTCAATCATTATAAATGCTTGCAACTCCCACATTGCAGGTTAGAGTCCTTACCACACCAAATGCAATCTGTTTAAACTCAGCACTGACTTTCGATAGCACTGCTAATGTTTGATCTCTTACTTGTATCATTCCCCTTAATTAAGAGTATTTTTTTTAGTTCACTTGTAGGATCCAGACATTGCTGGGTGGACCAGCATTTCATTGCCTGTCCTTGTTGCCTTTAAGATAATGATGGATCAGCTACCTTCTAGAACTGCTGCAGTCCACTTGGTGTGGGTGGATGCACAACATGATTTGCCTGCTTCCTTCCCTCTCCTGGCAAAAACAGAATTAATTATTGGGCATTTTGAACAGGACATCAAGATTGAAGTCTCACTTAGCATCTTCACGGTTTCTCACAATCTCCTTGATTCTCCAAAAGTCCTGTTTAATATTTCAGGACAATGACTCTCATTGGAACTTCACCACAATTCTGTTGCATGGTCATCATCAACCCCATCACAAATGCTGCCTGGCCTTTTGAATGTTTCCAGTATTTTTCACCAATCTTAGTTTTCCAACAGCTGTGGTATTTTGATTTTGAAAATGTAAGAATGGTTGGGTGAAGAATAATTGCTAGATTGCCCTACCTAGATTCAACACAGTTCATTCATTCTGTCATCTGCTATAGGAGGAGGAGAAGGAAATTCAAAATAATTTTGCTGTACCCTATTACCACCATACAGTGGGCAATGGATGAGGGAGAGGTGGAAAGAGGATTAGTTTGATGAGAGATTATAATTCCTTGGTTTCCTCAACTATGTTATTGAGCAGGGCAGACCCCTCAAAACATTTTAAGAAGGTAGCCCAGACCATAATTTTTTTAGTTGTTTTAGGAAGATGTAATGTGAATATTCCCGGAGTGATGCAGCTGGTCAAACTGCTCATTTTTAAACAAACAGAATTTAGTTACAGACTACTGATTGTTCTCTCTTGTTTGTGTTTCAGAGTATAGAATAACTGAACCTATCTGAAAACCCAACTGACTCTATCGCAACTTAATGATACTGTTCCAATTTCCTGCAACATCCTCATAAACACATTCCTTGGCAAAAGAGATCAATTCAAACACAGGTTCTTACAGGAGAGATGTTAGATGATGGCAAAGGGAATCAACCAAAGATCATTGGCTGAAGCATGGAACTTTTTTTCACTGCAGCAATTTTCTTTTGCCCCCACGGTTTCTAACTGCTAAAACTAAACCAAACTGGAAAGAACCCTGAACTGGGAGAACCGGCCACTCTCCTTTCATTGTACAAGTGTTTAAATAAAACCTAAGAGTCCTTTTCCCTGTCTGTTGCCTTAAGCAGTATCTGTGAGCCATAATAAAGTGGCCTTATCCCAGACAAATCAGAACCTCTGCCTCTTACAACCCCTTTTTTAGATTAGATTAGATTACATTACAGTGTGGAAACAGGCCCTTCGGCCCAACCAGTCCACACCGACCCGCCGAAGCGCAACCCACCCATACCCCTACATTTACTCCTATACCTAACACTACGGCCAATTTAGTATGACCAATTCACCTGACCTGCACATCTTTGGACTGTGGGAGGAAACCGGAGTACCCGGATGAAACCCACGCAGACACGGGGAGAACGTGCAAACTCCACACAGTCTGTCGCCTGAGGCGGGAATTGAACCCGGGTCTCTGGCGCTGTGAGGCAACAGTACTAACCACTGTGCCACCGTGCCGCCCACAGAAAAAAATCAAGGGCAACATAACCTTGTTAAAGAAACAGCATTATCACAGATATAATATTGTGTAAGCTGCTCTTATAGAATTTAGTCACTAGCTTCAGTTAGAACTATGTCTTTGCTTCATCAATACAAATTTTGTAAGCATGTGTGAGCTGTCTCCAATGATTGAGGGACAAGCCACAGATTCACTCAAACATATACACAACTGACAATCCTTAAACATAAACTGTAGTCACTACTTACATATCCCTGAGTACATATAGAGCAGTGCAGATGGAGTTAGAACACATGACACTACACTGCACTCTCAAAAACACCACCAGACTGCATTAAGCTAGATTAGAAGACTCACATAAGCACACAGACATAAGCAAATGTAACTACAAGTCAGAGCCAGGTATACCAATGGATACCAAAGTAAATTTAGCATTAATGTATAATAAATAGAGTTACTTTGAAGCCTAAGCCTGAAGACAGTTCTTGAGGTTTCTCCTCATCCAGTCTATCCCAAATGCAAACTCATAGGGCTGAATCTTACTTTTTTTTTTGACTAAGTTGAAGTCACACTGAGTTTGGCAGAGTGATTTTCACTCTGAGTTCGAGCGAGTTTTCTCACTAAATTTTACCAAGCTTGCCATACTAATCACTGTTCCCGCTCCTATGGAAAGCATCATAGCTGATTTCCATCTTATCATACACTTTTCCCTAAGCAACTTGACATTCACTGGATATGACAGAAGTGACTGGCATCCCTGGTACTGGCAACATCTTTAAAAGGAACCCTGAAAAACACCCATTTTGGACCCAAAATGTTTCGCTGTTTCTCTCTCCACAGATGCTGTCAGGCCTGCTGAAATTCTCCAGTACTTCCTCTTTATGTTTTGGATATCCAGCAACTACAGTATTGGACTCTTTTCTAATTTTCTCCTACTGGAACTTCCCAGGGGAAATAGGATTCTAGTGTGCAAACGCAATCATCTTTGTTCAATATTCATTTCCTTCCATTTTTTGCAGCCTAGAAAATCAAATAGCTTAACTTATAACAGCAGCTTTCCAGAAGGCTGTGAATTGAAATCTTCTTCTGTTAGAAGATAAAGCTTTGAAAAATAAATTCAAATCATTCTATTGAGGTATTGGTCAAGAAAGGATTGCCTTATATGTCCGTATATAGCATAGATATTTGCACATAAAGTACATAAAACATTTAGTAGTATGTATTAATTATTTATCAAAACAGCATTGCAGATACCAGGGAGATAAAGAAGAAATATTGCAGATGCTACATATCTGTAATAAAAACAGAAAAATGCTCATCGATTGGCACTTTAAAAATTCTAGAGACTTTATGAGCTCATAGTCTCTGGTGAAATCCATCCTGTAGCTGCTGACAAGTATGTAGGATGCCTCCTTCATTGTCCTATCAACAAAGTTCTTAAGCAGCATTACAGAGAGGCATAACAGTATTGCGTTGCCTGAAGATGCCTGTGTGGAATGCTCTGTCCCAGAGGGCAGTGGAGGCCCAGTCTCTGGATTCATTTAAGAAAGAGTTGGATAGAGCTCTCAAGGATTGTGGAATCAAGGATTATAGAGATAAGGCAGGAACAGGATACTGATTAAGGATGCTCAGCCATGATCATATTGAATGGTAGAGCAGGCTCGAAGGGCAGAATGGCCTACTCCTGCACCTATTGTCTATTGAGAAATACTCATTTAGTCAGCGATGCCTTACTTCTGATATTTGGTGAATATGAAGTGCTTATAACAATTATACAGAATAATGTGGTGATAGATTGACTCATGGAATCATACCAAAGGGTATGTTATTTTAAAATGAAGTCTGCTTCGTAAATCTACCAGTCACTGCACTACACACAAAGCATGAAAGGTGCTGAGCAATCTATTTGCATTCTAAGCATTCTATTTCACTTAAATACCAAATTTAGGGAAGCTCAATTAACTGAAGTTGAGCATTCCTGAGCCACAGAAATACTTGGAGCATATCATTAAAACAGAATAAAAATTGAATTTGTGTAGAAACAATGACCTCTTCCATTTTTAGAGACAGTATAGTGACTGCAGGGTGATACACAACAGAAAGGAGATTTGTAGCTTCAATGCTGACTTAACTGAAATCTGACTCTCAACCATGTAGTCTTCACCTCAAAAACTAATAAGGAAGGCTAGACAATAGTGAAGTTCTGAGAGCTCATTAAACACAAGTTTTCAGCTTGTGATGATGCTACTCCTTTAACAAGGTGATGTTGTCCTTGGTATTTTTTTCAGGAGGTTATAAAGACACGTCTGGTGTTGATCTACTTGAAGAAACCTTTAAGCTTTAAAAAAACTTGTACAATGAAAGGGGAGTGGCCAGTTCTCCTGGCTCAGTTTTTCTCTGGTTTGGGTTTTCTTTGGATTGAGCAAGCAATCAGTTGTGAAGTTGCTGGTCCCAAAGAATTAGGTATATGCTGATCCTCCCTCTCTCTGTCATCTCTCTCCTGTAAGACCCTGTGTTTGATTGTTCCTTTTTTTTTTGCCAAGGGGTGTTTATGAGGATTGTTGCAAGTATTTGGAACAACATTATTAAATTTGGATAACTTGTTGGATTTTCGGATAGATTAAGTTATTCTCTTTTGTTTGTGTTTCATTCGGTAATCTTGCAAATAAATTCTGTTTTGTTTAAAACAGTGAGTGGGCCAGCTGCATCACTCCTGGAATATCTACTGAACACCTGCTTAAAACAACCAGCAAAAGTAGGGTCCGAGCTCCTTTCTTGAAATGTCTTGAGGGGGTCTGGCCTGGTTCGTAACAGACTGGGGATTCTTTCCAAGATTTATTCTATAGTTCCAAATTGGGTTAGGACACAAAGGCTGCAAGTGGCAGGTGTTAGTGTCTTTTTCTCTGGGTGTTGATTTCAGTTGGTTAAACAGTGGTTGGGATAGCAATGGCTCTTTCAGTCTCTGGTGCAAGGAGTCAAGGACGTCACAGAGCAGCTGTAGGACATTGTTATGGGCAAGGGAGAACAGTCTGGGATTGTAGTCCATGTTCATATCAATGATAGAATCATACAGTACAGAAACTGACCCTTCGGTCCAACTCATCCATGCTGACCAAGTTTTCCAAACTAAACTCATTCCATTTGCCTGTGTTTAGCCAATATCTCTCTGAACCTTTCCTATTCATGTACCTGTCCAAATGAATTTAAATGTTGTAATTGTACATGCCTTTACTACACCCTCTGCCACTTCATTCCACACACGAGCCATCCTCTGTGTGAAAAGTTGCCTGCCCCTCATGATCCTTTTAAATCTTTCTCCTCTCACCTTAAACCTATGCCCTCTAGTTTTGGACTCCCCAGCCCTCGGGAAAAGAACTTGACTACTCACCTTATCTGTGGCCCTAATGATTTTATAAACCTCTATAAGTGCACCCCTCAATCTCTTACACCCCAGTGAAAAAGATCCCAGCTTATCCAGCCTCTCCTTATAAATCAAACACTCAAATCCTAGTAACATCTTTGTAAATCTTTTTGTACCCTCTCCAATTTAATTACATCCTTCCTACAGTAGAGTGATCATAATTGTACCTGGACTCCAAAAGTGGTCTCAGCAACATTCTGTACAATCTCAACATGATGTCCCAACTCTTATACTCAGTGGCTTAAGCAAGGAAGGACAGCATGCCAAATGCCTTCATTAACACTTCCTCTACCTGTGATGCAACTTGAAATGAACTACATACCTGAACCCTTATATTTGTGTTCTGTAACATTCCCCATGAATTATGTAAGTCCTGCCCTTGATTGTCTTACCAAAATGGAACAGCTTGCATTTATCTTAATTAAACGCATTTGCCACTCCTTGACCTAATGGCCCAAATAATCAAGACTCCATTGAATTCTGAGATAAACTTCTTCACTGTCTACTATATCACCAATTTTGGTGTCATCTGCAAACTTACTAATCATGCTTCCTACATTCTCATCCAAATTGTTTAAATAGATGACAAACAATGGTGGACCCAGCTCCGATCCCTATGGAACTCTATTGTTCACACATCTCTGAAAAACAACCCTCCATTATCACCCTCTATCTCCCACTGTTCAAGCCAATTTTGTATCCATTTGGTAATTTGTCATTGAATCCCATTGATCTAACTTTACTAACCATACAGAACCTTGTCAAAAGCCTTACTAAAGTTCATGTAGGCAACATCTACCACTCTACCCTCGTCTATCTTCTGTGACAAAAACCAAAAGGCACACTTCATTTTAATGAAGTTAAAATGAAACACTTGATCATAAAATCAGAAGTATATATTTCACTGTGATCAAGATCAGAAGAAGCATAAACCTTCCTGAAGTTGGATGAATTAAGAATGAGACTGAAAAGCACGACCTCTAAAGCTGTAATCTCAGGACTAGTCCTAGTCTGACATGCTAGTGAGCATATAAACAGGAGAACTGAGCAACTCAACCGGCATAGGAGGCAAGTCATCAGATTTCTGAGGCATTGAGACCAGTTCTGAGGCAGGTGGCAGCTGTAGAAGATGGACAGGATGCATCTTGGCAGAACCAGGGCTAAGATTCTCACAGGGAGGCTCACTAACATTGTTGGCAGAAGTTTTCAATTAGATTGATAGAGTGATGGGAAAATAAGAAAGAGCAAAACTGACAGAGGGAAACAAAACTGCTAAAAAGTAGAAAAGTGTCAAGTGACAAAGCAAAAACAAGCATCAATAAGGATCAGATTAATTTTAAAAATGCTAAATTAAAAGAACATTATCTAAATTCATGTAGCCTTCAGAAAAGGTTCAAGGATTTGAATGCACAAATTGAGGTAAGTAGGTATAGTTTGCTTACCATTGTAGAGAAATGTTCACAGCATGGTCAAGATTGGATACAGAGGAATAAGTTAAAAATACAAGCAGGTAAGGTATCACTCTGAACCAGGGATGAGATCAACACATTAATAGAAAAGAATTTTAGAGCAAAGGATTAAGATGTTGAATCTTAGGTGATGATCTTACATGACGATAAATGACAACCTGTCCTGGATTTCCCACATGGATGCAACGGTCAAAAAGGCTTAATGATGCTTCTTCTTCCTCAGGTGGCTGAGGAAATTCGGCATGTCCACAAGGAACCCAGCAACTTTTCGACGCACCATAGAAAGCATGCTATTGGGTGCATAATGGCCTGATATGGCAACTGCTCTGCCCAGGGTTGTAGGAAACTACAGATGGTTGTGTGCGCATTCCAGACCATTAAAGAAGCCAACCTTACATTCATAAACTCCATTTACACTTCTCGTTGCCACGGAAAGACTGCCAACATCATCAAAGACCCCTCCCACTCTAGTAATGCTCTCCTACAGCCTATTCCATCAGGCAGAAGATACGGAAGCTTGAACACATACACCAATAGGTTCAAGGACAGCTTCTTCCCTACCATTATTAGACTCATGAATGGACTCTCTAGCCTCAAATAATGTTCATCTTGCTAATGTTGATGTTGCCTTGCGTACCTGCTGTGCAGCATAACCTGTATGCCTCGTTCTGTCTTAGCACCCTTTAACCTCAATGTCCCTGTTTGCTATGTTCTGCCTGCTTTTCACTGTATTTAGATACATGTGACAACAATAAATCAATTTGAATCAGTTTGGATCAGAGCTAAAAAACAAAAATGGCAGCAGTCATTGTTGGGAACTGTTAATTGGTCACCAAACTATAGTGCGAATGTTGGGCAGAACATAATTCAAAAAATGAGAGATACAAATAATGCGTATAATATAGTAAAAATGGCATCTTTAACTTACACACAAACTGTATTAACCAAATCAACACAAATACTGTGCAGGGTGAATTTCTGGAGTGTGTAAAGAGGTGGATTTCTTGAGTATTACATTGAGGAACCAATTAAGGATTGGGCTATTTTGGATTGAGCAAGGCACAATTAATAACTTCCTTGTAAAGTTTTGGGAAATAGTGATTATAATATGATAGAATTTTATAATACATTTCAATGCTATATAGTTCATTCTGAAAACAGAGTCTTACAGCCAAAGAAAGGAAATTGTGAAGGCAATGGAGATATTTTGACTGTGATGGATTGGGAAAATACAGTACAAGACTGTCCTGGGGATGGATAATCATTGTTATTTTCTTTAAACCAAGAGCTCAATTTCGGTTTTAAATGGCTTCATCTTATCTTGAAATGAGAAGGGATTTCTTCACTCAGTGCATGGTGAATTGTTGGAATTCATTATCCAAGAATGTCATGGTCACTCAATCATTAAGCAGATTGGAGGCAGATACTGATAGATTTCTAGGTACAAATGACATCAAGGAATACAAAGATAATGGGGGAAATAGCATTAAGATAATGATCACCTATGATCTAACTGAATGGCCTACTCTTGTTTCCATTTTTCTATGTTTCGGACCAAGGTGGAATTTTATTAATTTTGATTGTAGAATCAAGTTGGATCGATGGCGTTAAGAGATGGATGGAGCACAAATTAATTGAATGGAGGAATAAGCTCACAATTTATGGCCACTTTAATTTTTCTGTTCCTACATTGTTAGATCCAATATAAAGTAAACTGCAACTTTCTCAATGAGCAAACACCCAGAGAAGACAATTAGGAAAGCATGGAGGATTTGGTCCTCATTTAGGGCACTGCAATGCCCTAAGGTGCAATCATCACCCATCTGTGATCAATGTGACTGACAAATTACTTTTTTAATCATGATGTGGGCTTTTAAAGGAAAGAACCTAGACTGAATTTGAGAGGAAAAGGAAAATAAGTTCTGCTCTGTAGGCTGGTAATAATGATCCAAGATAGGGTGAGGAACCTGTGGCCTTAAGGCTGCATGCGGCATTCTAGGCCATTACGTGTGGCCTTTTAAATGAATCCAAATTTTGCAGAACAAATCTTTTATTTTTTATTAATATGCTGTTTTCGTCCTTCATTATTTTTATTTTAATCTTAAAATTAATGTATGTAAAATACCAGAGAGTAAAAGAAAATTCAACAAAATAATCCTCACAGACTTTAAAATGTGCTGCTGAAAAAGCACAGCAGGCCAGGCAGCATCAAAGGAACAGGAGAATCGACGTTTCGGGCATAAGCCCTTCTTCAGGAATGATTCCTGAAGAAGGGCTTATGCCCAAAATGTCGATTCTCCTGTTCCTTTGACGCTGCCTGACTTGCTGCACTTTTCCAGCAACGCATTTTTAAGCTCTGATCTCCAACATCTGCAGTCCTCACTTAATCCTCACAGACTGACCGCCACAATTTAAAAAATGTGAATTTTGAAGAATCTATAATTGAAGTTTTTTGGATGAGGCCTTATTAGATTACAACTAACATAATGCGGCCTTCCAACATGAAAAGGTTCCCCACCTCTGTCCAAGAGGATGTAAAATAAGTTGTTTCAGTTGTTAGTTTATTGGCTGGTAGACTGAAAACAGTTCCTATTTCCATCACTAATACCAATCTCACAGAAAGATGACAAGGCATTGAGTATGGCGATTGAAAATTGGTGCATAGAGGGACACTTGGCTGAGGTTGGAGTTGACGCACATTGTTGGGATAAATAAATAAATAGAAAATGTTATTTTGTTCTGTATTTATTTCAGCCAAGACAGACCTAAGATTTCTCAATATTTATGGCAGGTATTTGCAACACCTCCTATTTCCCAGTACAAAATTCACATGAAAAATACCAATCAATGAAGGAAACACACATTTGGTAAAATAACCCTTCCTTCCATAAAGGCTTAATTCATAAATGTCCCCCTGTCATATGATACTGAATGATGCACATCTCGAAGCCTCCAAAATTTATCCCTGGTCTATGCTGAGTAGGTCAATGTCGACACTAAAAAAGATATATTGCTTAAGTTCCTGCTGCAACTGAGATATTGTCTATTATCTAGGAAACCTTCTCTGAGTACAGACATAACATGGCTGCAACAAAGCAAAGAAACAAACAGACTATTGTTACACTACTGAATGAAGCTCAATCTGGACAAAAGCCTTGCTTTTTAGCAATGCTAAATATTTTCATATGCAAAAACACAAGTGTTGAAGGAAAGTGAGAACAAAACAGACAAATCTTCTGCTTAACTGAATTTTCCAATCTGCCCCTGTTACCCCTTTTTCTGCATCGCCCCCTATACCAACCCCCCCCAGGCCTGAAGAAGGGTTGCACCTGAAACGTTGACTTCTCCACATCCTGCTACTGCCTGGCTTGTTGTGTTCTTCCAGCCTCCTGCCTGTCTACTTTGGATTGCAGCATCTGCAGTTTTTTTTATCTCTACCCTAGTTACTTGTTGCAATGTTCTAGAGATTCATCATCAATTGCTGGGGTCTCCAGGACCATCCTAGAATATTGTCAATTCTACACAAAACATAAACATAATCCAGTTTGGTGATACTCCCCATTTGAAGCTTGCATTGAAGAATGTGTTGCGATTCAGTGACTTAGTCTTAGGCATTGTATAATTCACACTGCGATTGTGCATCATTGCTTCCCTGAATATTCTATTCATTTACCCAGATGGAACAACATGATCATCTATCCTGCTGCCGTAGCAACAGATGGTTTTGAAGATTTTTGTTGCAAAAATAAACATGTCCAATCTTGTTGGGTGACTTGCGATTTATATTTAAAAATTACCTTTTCAGTCTGTAATAAATTAGTCTGCACTTTTAAAACAGCTGCTGCCACTGTGACTGTCTGTCACAAACAGTCTTATCGAGCTGTTTTGTTTCTGCCTGGTGTTTAATAACAATTTCTTTATCACCTTGTAAAACACAAGTGGGCTAAATCATGCAATTAAAAATTAATTCTTCTCAGTGTCAAACCCAGTTACATTCATTCAGCACACTGGTCTGAGTTTGAAATGTACAGCCATTTGACTGTACTTTATTAGCAGAAATTAAGTGATGCTGATGATACCTCGAAGAGTATTTAGTCAAGGACTTGGCTGACATCACTTGCAGATTTCTTTGTAATGAGTTATTATTGAGGCTGAAGGAAGACTGAGATATGATAATGCACCATGGCTGTTGTAAAATTCTCCTCCTTGTTTTCAAAAACATTCATGGCCTTGACCTTCCGTTTCTCGTTACTTAGTCATACACTCCTCGAAGATTTCAGTGCTCTTACAATTTATGGTCTCTTGCACATCTCATGGTCTCACCCTTGCTGCCCATACTTTCAGCTGTCAAAGTTCTGAGCTCTGTAATCCTCTCCCTAAACTTTTAAAATGCTCGACCTCTCTCTATCCTTTGGGATACGTGTTAAAAGTTTCTTTCACCTTATCATAATAGCTCCGTGTGTAACTTAGATCCAAATGTTCATGTGCCAAACATTCACATTGGAATTCCTTTATGCAAATTTGTTGACAAACCAAGAGAGTTGAAAGCATTAAAACCTCCTGAGGTGAATGGCCATCTATTGCACAGCTTCAAAGATTCAGTACGTGGCGAGATTGTCATTCCAAGAAATCAGCCTTCTTTTAATTTATTTTAAAGGGTCAACATTTTAAAGAAATTATGAAACCACAGGAGAAAATTGACACATTAAAATCTGAAACTCAGTACTGCCGAATGCAGAAAACGACTTTATCCACTGATGAAATTACTCAAATGTTTTGCAAAACTTCCATCATGCTGGATGATTAAATGGTAACTTATCTTTCCTAAACAAAAGCTTTGTATTATTCACTTAAAATATATTTAATGTTTCAGTCATTACTATATTATGCCTTAATAAACTGTCAACAACTTTTGCATGCACCTATCAAAAGGTTGCTCTATCTAGACTTGGTTGTAGCAGAATCCATGGCAACTTCAAGGTGCAATGAACCACTTCTGCTACAAGAACAGGCCCAGCAATATAAAAGCAGGGGTCTAAAACATCTTCTCCTGTAATGGAGTAGTCAAGGCCACAATTGCTGTGTGTAGCCTACATTACCATTTTCCTTCATGCGCTGAAAATAGGGGTGTCCACATGTCTAAAACATTCCAATCTCTGTTTAGACATAAACTGAGGCATTACAATCCAGTCCTATGTCTCTATTCATAAAACTCAGGACCTGATATATTACTTGATAAGCTGCCAGTAATGACATAACAAAAAAAGGCATCCAGTGTGACTAATTAGGTTACAACGAGGCAATGGTTAATTGTCCATTACAATACCTTGAAGGTCCTGTGGTGCAATGATAGTAACTCTAACTCAGGTCCAGACACTCGGGGTCCAAGTTCCACTACTGGGACCTGATCACCGCAGAAGAGGTGTCATAATATGGGCAACTATCAAACTCAAAATTCTTTCTTATACTTGCAGCAGGCAATAAGAGAGGAGGAATGTTGTGGTCAGCCATAACTGAGTAGTTAGTGGCAGGACAATGGCCATATTAAAAGACTCTGCACACTGTTTCGTAAAATGAACAAGTATTGTCACCATTCACCACACACTCCATGACACCACTTTATGGTAATCAAATGGGATCATATAGAATAGCTCCACTTTGGTGAGACTTAATATTTTGTGAAAGCATAGGAATTTGCAGCACAGAAGCAGACCATTACACAGCTCTCTCTCTCTCTTTCTCTCTTTGGCTTAATGAAAGAGTGGTTCCACTTAGTTTCAAACGAGTACTTCATCTCCAAAATCCTGGAAGTTCTTTTTCCTCAAGGATCTTTCTAACTCTTTTTCAAAATTATTTATGAAATACACTTCCACTGACTGTTCTGGTTGAGCATTCCTGGTCCTGGCAATACTTTGAGTGAAAAAAACAAAGTGTTTTCATCTTCCTCTAGATAACTGACCAATCGTTTTAAATCTGTAACTTACAGTTATTGACCAACTTGCCAAAGGTAATATTTATCACCATTATTCAATTACTCCATTTTTAACTCAGGTTCATATCTTATATTTTTCCATTTTCTTCCCACATACTTGATTGTGGTCATAGACTCAAGATTAATGGTCAACTACTTAAGACAGAGATGCAGATAAATGTCTTCTTGGAAAGGGCAAAGGGATTATTAATTTACTCAGCTTTAGAAAACTGTGGATACTTGGTCAAGAAATATCTTCAAGACAGATATTTATTGATTTTATGGACACTGAGAGAACAAACGGTTATGGGGAACAGTTTGAAAAGCAACTGACATAGAAGAAAAACGATTATTGCATTGAGTGACGGAGCAGGCTCAAAAGGCTGAATTACCTATTCCTGTTTCTATCTTGTATGCTTCTGGTCTTCATATTTCTCTCCAACTCTCTATTTCAAGAGTTGTACGAATATTTTTGAGCTAAAATTACATTTCAAGGGATAACTGAGAACAACATTATTTTATTGCAATTTTATCTCAACTTCAGGAGACAAGTTTTCTGCAGCGAGATTTTACAGCTACCAAAAACACTGCCAAGCCAATACTTGCTTCAGTGAAGACTTTTTAAAAAGTGGTATGCTACACCACAAAAGCATTTAATTTTCTCTGAAGGTTATTTTTAGTGTATTGGTTAGTGCATTCACAGATAACTGTTGGTGCTATTTCTTGACAGGTATTAAATGTTAATACATGGGTACTGAAATACAAGGCAACACCCCAGTGCAGCCAAGCAACAAGAATTGGGATCAGAGCCAGGATCAGCCCCAGGATGCCATAAAGTGCACTCACCCTATCTTATTTTTTGTGGAAAATAGGGAGAACTGCAGATGCTGTAAATGAGAAACAAAAATAGAGATTGCTGGAAAAGCTCAGCAGGTCTGCCAGCATCGGTGGAGAGAAATCAGAATTAATGATTTGGGTTGAGTGACCCCTCCTCAGAATTTTTTAGGGCCTGATTTGTAAGGAGGAGAACAGAGAGTACCTTCAAATGGCTCCACACATCACAGGGTCACATAACTTGCAGAACACCGAATGGAACATCAGTGAATACATGAGGGAGGTCCTGGTACAATTAAAGGGTTGGTGAGAGGACTTGGGGTTTTGAGGGAAACCCTATGCATTAACGTGGTGGCTTCTTTATTCTGAACCTGAACAGTTAAGCAATTCACAAAATAGCGTATAAATATAGCTATTCATATGTATGAGATGTTGTATATTTATCTTTCTTAAGGGTCACTGGACTCAAAACATTAACTATGCTTTCTCTCCACAGATGCTGTCAGACTTGCTGAGCTTTTCCAACAATTTTTGTTCTTGTGTCTTTAATAATTAAATATTGATATAGTAATTTAATAGTGCAGAATTTGAGAATTGCTGGATACACACGTATTTCGTTGAAGGTTTTCATTCTGCACTCTTCAGGACAATTCATCAAAGTAAAGAAATATAATATTTGTTCTGAAGGAGAGTAGGCTGACAAGCAGACTCTGATTGGCAGAGGCACAGGGCAGTAGGTGAACATCAGCAATCACAAACATATCCTGGAAAGATTTGTTTTTTTTTTGTTTTCAGATAACTCTTCAAAATCATTTTGGTGTCTCCTTGAGACATATCAGTTCTTCAATCATTCTGTTTTTTGAGGCATATCCATTGAAACTGCAAAAACGCAGATGGAGCTGAAAATTGAAACCTGTTTATTGTATTCCTCAAAACGAGCAGGTAAATGACACTATGTTTATGAATATTTTATTTTAAAGTTTGTCATAATATTCACTACCATTTACCATCTCTTCAAATTGTCATTTTAAATAGCATTCCTTGCTTAATCTTCAGTTTGTCTGATTTCCAAGTCACCTCAGCACTGCTACCTTTAACAACAAGCAGCTTCTGAGACTTTTCAACAGTTTTAAAATTGAATAGTATATTGGATACAGCTGGAGATCAATGGACCCATCGTGTCTGTGTCAACTCTTTAAGAACTGGTCTCAATTGTTTTTACATTAGACTCAATTGCTGATAAACCAAAAGTGAATTTCCAACCACTCATTTTTCTCTGTTCAAAATACCATCTGGCCAGAAGTTTGCAAGCTTTGAGGGGAAATATAGGCTTGAACTCATACCCTGCAAACATATTGTTAGGATAACCTATAATATAGGTCACCATGTCACCAACAGGTCATTAAACAGTTGAGCACCCTTGAGTCAAAACCAACAGGAAATAATGCAACTCTATTACACTATTGTTCAAAAATAGAGAAGGTAATTTCAGGCCTAGCCTAATGTCAGTCATTGGGAAATTTAGAAATAGTGACTGTTGAAAATATTAATTGCCACGTGGAAAGCAGTTCAAAGTTTATTTTCCCTCTTATGCTGCAGCCAAGAAAATCTGCAACTAAACCTGCCAAGACTGGAAATAAGGGGAGAACCAAAGTCTGTGTTTTCACAAATGCTGTGCAGTTTTAACTGTGAACTATTTAAATTAATTCTATAATTGTCCTGGAATAAAAATGCCAATACATTATTTTGTTTTCCCAAAGGGTAGTAAGGAAACTTTGGACAATGAGCCTAAGGCAACCACTGAAATGGAGGCTGTGAACATATAATCGAATATAATAAAAGTTGCATGTGCTAGCATAGTCACTGCAGTAAGCAAATCCAAACCAGCACAGAAGGAGGGATCTTCATGTCCTCAGTGCTGGTGAGAGTATTGTGAGCATTTTTAGATGTTGAGGCTGGCAGATTAGCATCAAGTCATAATCATAAATAAGTCATTCTAGATGTACCATCTTACAGTTTAAAAGATTCTCAGCCTTAACATCAAATGCCACGTGGTAGATAAGAATGTTGTTTTATTCTGGCTAAAAGTAATTTCTTCATTCTCTTTCTTTTCATTATGGGATTAATTCTTTTTTGGAAGAAACAACATAATCAGCACACCATTGTAGTTTGGTTGAGTGATTTTTAACCTAAGGGCATTGTATGGAATATTAAAAAAAAAGCTTCAGAGTGGTGATGAAAGCCCTTATCATTGCCTAACAGAAAGGTACACTGAAAAATGACTGCTCTTTACCCAATTTGTGTACAAAAAAAACGATTAAGCATTGATCGTTTCCCCAAGCACCTTGGCTGAGCTATAAACCACTGAAGCCCCTGAAACTATAAAGCCACTGCTTACTTTGATAAGCAATTACTGCTTTGAAGGCACTGAAGATTGCGATGGCGCAGAGCAAAGAAACTGAAGATATTTTTCAACAACAAAGCAATAAAAAAGTGAGTACAATAAAATGCAGATGAGGCATGACAGAGATCCAAAATTAGAGGCAAAGGAGATGAATTTGTCCAGATGCTTTAAGTGATAAGGAGCTTTCAAGTTATCCACAATGCAGCCTTGTTCGGAAAGGTTTAACCCACATTGAACAAGAAATGCTATATTAATAAAGGATTGTTAATTGCTTGTCACTTAAATTGTCTATTCAATTAATGTGACTGCACAGCATTTTGATGGTCAGTATGGACTTAAAGCTTTTCCCTATAGAAGTCAGTTACTTAAGAATCATTGTAGAAGATCTTGAGCACAACTTCTGTTTTCTTCATTTGTAATTTGATTAGATTAGATTACATTACAGTGTGGAAACAGCCCCTTCAGCCCAACAAGTCCACACCGACGTGTAATCCACCCATACCTCTACATTTACCCCTTACCTAACACTACGGGCAATTTAGCATGGCCGGAGGAAACCCACGCAGACACGGGGAGAACGTGCAAACTCCACACAGTCAGTCGCCTGAGGCGGGAATTGAACCCGGGTCTCTGGCGCTGTGAGGCAGCAGTGCTAACCACTGTGCCACTATGCCTTGTCTGGCACACAAGGCAGTTATAGTTCAATGTCTAGGCTAATAATCATAACACCTTCAGCTAATCTAGTGTGAACAGTTGTGATGACATCAGCAATGGACCTCTTAAGGCAGGAGTTTAACGTCTGGATGATAGTCTACAGGGATGGCTACATTCACAATTCAAAATACCTTTCATGTTCCTGTTGTGCAGTAAGTGATATAAATATGCCCAGCTCCATCCCTCAGGTGGTTGAAGCTTGTCCATGTTACGTTTGAAACCTGGGACTTGTTATGTCCATACCTCAGGTGAGGTTCCCCAATTTGTTACTGTTCCCGAAGGATACCCCAAATGATTAAGCTCTCGAGTGAGGAGGTATGAATCAGTTTCCCTTCTTTATTCACCCACTACCCTCTCGGTTGGTTGCAACAAGGTTAATTTTAAAAGGATCCCTTCCCTTCTGAATACCTTTTACCCAGGCCCAAATGAATTCACCTTTTAAAAGGAAACAACTTAACCAAGCTTTTTTAGAGTCATAGAATCATAGAGATGTACAGCATGGAAACAGACCCTTCGGTCCAACCCGTCCATGCCGACCAGATATCCCAACACAATCTAGTCCCACCTGCCACCACCCAGCCCATATCCCTCCAAACCCTTCCTATTCATATACTCATCCAAATGCCTCTTAAATGTTGCAATTGTACCAGCCTCCGCCACATCCTCTGGCAGCTCATTCCATACACGTACCGCCCTCTGTGTGAAAAACTTGCCCCTTAGGTCTCTTTTATATCTTTCCCCTCTCACCCTAAACTTATACCCTCTAGTTCTGGACTCCCCGACCCCAGGGAAAAGACTTTGTCTATTTATCCTATCCATGCCCCTCATAATTTTGTAAACCTCTATAAGGTTCACCCCTCAGCCTCCGACACTCCAGGGAAAACAGCCCAGCCTGTTCAGCCTCTCCCTGTAGCTCAGATCCTCCAACCCTGGCAACATCCTTGTAAATCTTTTCTGAACCCTTTCAAGTTTCACATCTTTCCGATAGGAAGAAAACCAGATTTGCATGTAATATTCCAACAGTGGCCTAACCAATGTCCTGTACAGCCGCAACATGACGTCCCAACCCCTGTACTCAATACTCTGACCAATAAAGGAAAGCATACCAAACACCTTCTACACTATCCTATCTACCTGCGACTCCACTTTCAAGGAGCTGTGAACCGGCACTCCAAGGTCTCTTTGTTCAGCAACACGCCCTAGGACCTTACCATTAAGAATATAAGTCCTGCTAAGATTTGCTTTCCCAAAATGCAGCACCTCACATTGATCTGAATTAAACTCCATCTGCCACCTCTCAGCCCATTGGCCCGTCTGATCCAGATCCTGTTGTAATCTGAGTTAACCTACTTCAACCTTGACTTCACTGGTTTCCAACTCTCCCCTCCCCCGACCTCACCTCAGATCCAACTCTCCAACTTGGCAATGCCCTCTTGAAGTCCCAACCTGTCCATCTTCCTTCCCACCTATCCACTCCACTTTCCCCACCGACCTATCACAGTCACTCTCCCACCTGCATCCACCTATCACCTTCCCAGCTACTTTCCCCAGCCCCAGCCCCAGCCCCAGCCCAACCCAACCTCCTATTTATCTCTCAGCCCCCTTCACCCCCATCACATTCCTGATGAAGGGATTATGCCCGAAATGTCAACTCTCCTGCTCCTAGGACGGTACCTGATCTGCTTTTCCAGTATGGCACTTTTCCAGTGCCATACTTTTCAACTCTGACTCTCCAGCATCTGCAGTCCTCAGTTTCCCCTTTGCTCGCTCTTGATCTATAGGGCCCATTTCTGCAGACCCAATGTCAAAATATCTTGGCGTCACTCCTGACAATATACTGCATTACCACGAACATATTCAGAACACCAGGGACAAGACTGATGTGAGAGTGAATCTTATACATAAACTGATAGGTACCACCAGGGCAGTAGAATCAGCACCTGATGAACTGCTTCACTTGCCCTGGTCTACCCAAAAGCAAGGTTCTGCTGTGCAAACTGTTTCAGGAGCTGCCACATGAATATGATAGATATTCACATCCAGGAAGACATAAACATTGCTTCTGGAATGTTGAGACCAACACAACGTGCGTAATTTCCAGGGTTATGACAAAACTGGAGACATTCAAGAGGGCATTGGATGGCCATTGAAATAAAGATAATGTGCAAACATATGGAAGAAAAGCAGTAGATTGGCATGAGGTTATGATACTCATTTAATGAGCTGGTGCAGGCACAATGGGCTCACTGGCCTCCTTCTGCATCGTAACATAGAGTGACAGAAATGTACAGCATGGAAACAGACCCTTCAGTCTAACCCATCTGTGCCGACCAGATATCCCAACCCAATCTAGTCCCATCTGCCAGTACATATCCCTCCAAATACTCCCTATTCATATTCCCATCCAGATGCCTTTTAAATGTTGCAATTGTACCAGCCTTCACCACATTCTCTGGCAGCTCATTCTAAACCAGTACCACCCTCTGCATGAAAACTTTGCCCCTTAGGTCTCTTTTATATCTTTCCCCTCTCACCCTAAAACTATGCCCTCTCGTTCTGGACTCCCCCACCCGGGGAAAAGCCTTTGTCTATTTATCCTATTCATGCCCCTCATGATTTTATAAACTTCTATGAGGTCACCCCTCAGCCTTCGACGCTCCAGGGAAAACAGCTCCAGCCTATTCAAACTCTCCCTCTAGCTCAAATCCTCAAACCTGGCAACATGCTTGTAAATCTTTTCTGAACCCTTTCAAGTTTCACAACATCCTTCCGATAGGAAGGAGACCAGAATTGCACGCAATATTCCAAAAGTGGCCTAAGCAATGTCCTGTACAGTCACAACATGGCCTCCCAACTCATGTACTCAACAATAAAGGATCAATAAAGGAAAGCATACAAACGCTTTCTTCACTATCCTATCTACCTGCAACTCTACTTTCAAGGAGCTATGAATCTGCACCCCAAGGTCTCTTTGTTCAGCAACACTCCCCAGGACCTTACCATTAAGCATATAAGTCCTGCTAAGACTTGCTTTTCCAAAATGCAGCACCTTGCATTTATCTAAATTAAACTCCATCTGCCACAGCCCGTTGGCCCATCTCATCAAAATCCCATTGTAATCTGAGGTAACCTACTTCGTTATACATTATACCTCCAATTTTGGTGTCATCTGCAAAGTTACTAACTATATCTCTTATGCTCACATCCAAATCATTTATATGAATAACGAAAAGCAGTGGACCTAGCACCGATCCTTGTGGCACTCCATTGGTCACAGGCACCCTGTCTGAAAAACAACTCTCCACCACCACCCTCTGTCTTCTATCTTCAAGCTAGTTCTGTATCCAAATGGCTACTTCTCCCTGTATTCCACGTGATCTAACCTTGCTAACCAGTCTCCCATGGAAACCTTGTTGAACGCTTTACTCAAGTCTACTGCTCTGCCCTCATCAATCCTCTTTGTTACTTCTTCAAAAAACTCAATCAAGTTTGTGAGACATGATTTCCCATGCACAAAGCCATGTTGACTATCCCTAATCAGTCTTTGCCTTTCCAAATACATGTACATCCTGTCACTGATGATTCTGTGAAATGGAACCTTCTGATGTCTGCATGGCAAATGTTTTCCTCAAAAAGCACAACCTGTTGAGTTAAAGGCTGATCACCTTCAACTGTTCACTTCATGGTGAATGATTTGTAATTTTAAAACACATTTAGAAACCTTCCATACCAACTTTAGAAAAAACACTTCAGCAACATGACTAAAATGTATTCTTAAAATCTGCTGACGATGTCACCTACAAAGACTAAGTGTAGTGCTTCTTAGTTTATTGAGCACCTTATAGGAGTTACTAGGAGAATGTTTGGGTATGGGCATTTAGCCATGGGTTCCCCTTGACTCACAGGAGAAATTGGAGGTGGCTATGAGGGCCAGACAGAGCAATATCGGATGCAACAAGAGTGCAAGGTGGAAATCTGCCCATATGAATGTACTGGACATCCAGCCCCCACCTGGATCTCCTTTGACCAAGACTCCCAGTGCAACATCTGATAAGCTGTTCATTCACTAACTCTGAACCATCTGAAACCTACAGTCGTGTGTGAGCCAGCATACTCCACTCATCTGTGCTGGAGAACTAAATCCATAAGTGTCCAGTTTAGCATTTCCAGACAAGTTCAAATTATGGTAGTTGTGGCATATGATTCTTGAATATCATGATTAAACAACTGATCACCTGACTTTGACATCTGTAGGGGAGAAGACACCAGCCTAAGTTGAACATGTGAATCATTGGGGTAGGGGGTTATTTTTGATAAAAGATTATGGACTGATATAAATAAAGGAGTGTTACAGTACATAGGGAGGTGAAGGTACATAAAGAGTGAGCAACCTCAAGGACAATTTGTGTGCACACACTCCACAACAGAGAGATACTCTAGGTTGAATATCTCAACATACAGGTAGCAGTATTGGCTTAAAGTGCAGTACAAAGCAAAATTTAAAACTGCGTTAAAACTCAGCCTTCAAACTGATTATTGCAATGAGCTCGCATTTCATATCAGCTTTCATTTAAATAAGAGATTTATGGAACTGATGCCAGGATGTTAAAGAACCAGAATTATCTGGGCAGACTGGAGAAGTTGGGTTGTTCTCCTTAGAAGATAAAAGGTTCCAATAAAGGTGTTACTGGTCAGTGTTCATAAATCACAAAAGGTTCTGGTTGACGGCAGACAGGTAAGTAACCAGAATTGCAAACAGGGTTTGAAACTAATTGGCTGAAGAGCCAGAGGGGGTGCAACTGTAGTTTACCTCTCTCATCCCTGAACCTGCATTCTCTAGGTAATCATTTTGAAACTTGGAAATTTCTTATAGTGCATAGCAGGGTAGATGTAGACTGGATGATTCCCCCGGCTAGTGAGTCTAAAATCAGGCAACACAGTCTCAGAATAGAGGCATGCCATTTAAGGCAGACTTGTTAAATGTTGTCACTTGGAGCATGAAGAATTTTTGGAATTCTGTAGAGGGCTGTGGAATTTCAGCCATTAAGCATGTTCAAGACAGATTTTGATCTATTCCTGGGTACTAATGACATCAAAGATTATGGGATAGAATGAGAGAATAGTGCTGAGGTAAATGATCTGCCACGAACAGCAGAGTCGAACCAAATTACCTCATCCTACTCCCTATGTTCTGAGGTGAAATTAGCAAATTTTACATAGTTGATTGTTATGTACCATTTAAAATGGAATTTAATAATGTAAAGGATAAACATATACAGAGCAACAGGAAAATAACAGGAAATGAGGAACTGAATGGCCCTACGGAGATTGGCATGGATATAATGGGCCAAATAGCCTCCTTCCATGCTGCACCAATATATGGTTCTACAATTTCAGTTACCACCTGAAACAAAAAATATCTTCAGATATTTTACTTGGGAATTGGCTTTAATATATTACCTTTTAATTGGCAGATTGTTACCGGCAACATTATAATTTTAACACTTCTACTGCCATGCTAATTAATGAAAAACACATCCTTTTAAAAAAATCTCCAATTAAACAATGTCATAACTCCTCTGGCAGGTTGAATGCTCATTTTCTAAATTATTCCACTTTCTTTCTTACTCATTTACAACACCAATGTGTTGAAGGTTGGTTGGCTCTTTTACTCCAAATATCTGAGCTCAAATGCATTTCAACATATTTGATTGCAACAAATGTCACCTTTTCATCAGTGCTTTCACTCAACTGGATATTTAAAGGTCACATCTTTCCAGCTTGCAATCAGAGAATGAGGGGTTGACAGTATACTTCACTGATGTTTGGTGAAACAATCTATAACTTTCCCTTCTGACATTGCTTTTGCCTCACATCACACCTCTAATGCTAAGTAAATATCAATAGACAAAGATTTATTGCTGACCAGCTTGGGTGCCTTAATTAAAAAGAAGTAGGAGATTCAGGGATCTATACAACTTCATGTTAATGAGAAATATAAAGCAGCATTTCTTTCGAACTCGCAAGGATTGATAACAGTATGACTTTCACAGCACTTACAGAAAAAAGTGAGAGCAGCGAAGAAGAAAAAGAAGGGAACGTTAAGATAAGGCAACAAAAGTTCCTTTAATAGGATTAAGCTCAACAAAGAAGTTGAAGATTTTGTTACTCCAGATTTGATTATTACATTGATCTCTGGTCATTCCGTTCCTCCACAAACTTAAGTTCATCCAAAATTTTGTTGCCTTAACACACACCAAGTTCCGTCATCCACTGTTCATATTCTCTCTCCACTGCATTGATTCATGGTCACAATGTTAAAATTGATGTCTTACTAAAGTCAATATGGATCACAGCTACTGCTCTGCCCTCATCAATCCTCCTTGTTACTTCTTCAAAAAACTTGATCTAGTTTGTGAGACATGATTTCCCACGCACAAAGCCATGAGGACTATCTCTAATCAGTCTTTGCCTTTCCAAATACAGGATGTACATGTATTTGGAAAGGCAAGGACTGATTAGGGATAATCAACATGGCTTTGTGCATGGGAAATCATGTCTCACAAACTTGATTGAGTTATTTGAAGAAGTAACAATGAGGATTGATGAGGGCAGAGTGATAGATGTGATCTATATGGCGTTCAGTAAGGCATTCGACAAGATTCCCCATGGGAGACTGGTTAGCAAGCTTAGATCTCATGGAATACAGGGAGAAGTAGCCATTTGGATACAGAACTAGTTCAAAGGTAGAAAACAGAGGGTGGTAGTGGAGAGTTGTTTTTCAGACTGGAGGCCAGTGACCAGTGGAGTGCCACAAGGATTGGTGCTGGGTCCTCCACTTTTTGTCATTTATATAAATGATTTGGATGCGAGCATAAGAGGTATGATTAGTACGTTTGCAGATGACACCAAAATTGGAGGTGTGCTGGACAGCCAAGAAGGTTACCTCAAATTACAACAGGATCTTGATCAGATGGGCTAATGGGCTGAGAAGTGGCAGATGGAGTTTAATTCAGATAAATGCGAGGTGCTGCATTTTGGGAAAGCAAATCTTATCAGGACTTATGCACTTAATGGTAAGGTCCTAGGGAGTGTTGCTAAACAAAGAGACATTGGAGAGCAGGTTTATAGCTACTTGAAAGTGGAGTCACAGGTAGATATGATAGTGAAGAAGGCATTTGGTATGCTTTCCTTTATTGGTCAGAGTATTGAGTACAGGAGTTGGGAGTCATGTTGCGGCTGTACAGGTCATTGGTTAGGTCACTGTTGGAATATTGTGTGCAATTCTGATTTCCTTTCCTATCGGAAAGATGGTGTGAAACTTGAAAGGGTTCAGAAATGATTTACAAGGATGTTGCCAGGGTTGGAGGATTTGAGCTATAGGAAGGGGTTGAATAGGCTGGGGCTGTTTTCCCTGGAGCGTCAGAGGCTGAGGGGTGAACCTTATAGAGGTTTATAAAATTACGAGGGGCAAGGATAGGATAAATAGACAAAGTCTTTTCCTTGAGGTCAGGATTCCAAAACTAGAGGGCATAGGTTTAGGATGAGAGAGGAAAGATATAAAAGAGACCTCAGTGGCAACTTTTTCACACAAAGGGTGGTACGTGAATGGAATGAGCTGCCAGAGGAAGTGGTGGAGGCTAGTACAATTACAACATTTAAAAGGCACTTGGATGAGTATATGAATTGGAAGGATTTGGAGGGATATGGACCGGGTGCTGGCAGGTGGGACTAAATTGGGTTGGGATATCTGGTCGGCATGGACAGGTTGGACCAAAGGGTCTGTTTCCGTACTGCACATCTCTATGACTCTATTCTCAGTGGCAACATTCATCCATTACAAAATGAAGCAATAAGAAAATCAGGTTCTGTTTGCTCAAATCAAGTAGACTCTTGAGAGTAGTTTGAGTGTGTTTGAAGGACTTGGATTTGCACTATGCATCTCTCTAGGATGAGTTTCAAAAAAATTTCCTCATTTATTAACTCCAAATGAAGTGCATCTTTCAATTATGATATACCAACTAAGCAGTCTTTCCATGTACATAGTGGTGGTAATTCCAATTAATCCTATTTGGAGTTCAGAGTTTTCATCATATGCTCAAACTGCTCCACCCCCACAGTCCCAACAAGAGTTGCTCTGCATGTTTGCTTTTGCAGCGTATCACCATGCCACACCAAATGGAAACTGCAGAGACTTGAGATGAAGAATGATTGCCAACCAACAATTCCCTACACCCAAATCTAATATTTTTTGCATTGAAATGTCTGAAGAAAATGGCCATTAAACCCACCACTTTTCTTTTAAATTCTGCCATGAATTTTCTTCCCATGTGTAATCCATATCAGCAACCTTGCAATTAATCTTTAAGTCGTGGAGTCAGTGTGTAAACTCACATTCTAATGATCAAACATCTACTTAATAGATAAGGCCAATAGAGCAGTAGGGCATCAAGTCATTTAAAGTCCAGTTTTTATGGCCTCTAAGACAATGACTCAACAAACAAAGAGGAATGATTAGAAAATGGAGAGTAATGTGTCTGTCTCTCTATTTGCCTTCTGTGTTGTTTCTTCTACTTCTACATCATTTTTACATTCACTTAATACTCTAAAGCTAAGGAATAGTCATATTTTTAGCATCTATGAAAAAGAAGTGAAAATGATTATCTGCTTTTAAAATTTCCATCAAAATTTCCATCATTTGTTTCTGAACTGGAATAATTTTCACAATCCAATGGTTAAGAAGGTGGTTAACATGCTTCCTTCATTGCTCAGATCTTTGGGAACAGGAGTTGGGACTTCATGTTGAGGTTGTACAGGACATTGGTGAGGCCTTCTCTGCAGTATTAAGCCCAGTTCTGGTCACTCTGTTATAGGAAGGATTTTATTAAGCTGGACAGAGTTCAGAAGAATTTACCAGGATGTTGCCTGGAATGAAGAGTTTGAGTTCTAAAGAGAGGTTAGATAGGCTGGCACTTGTTTCACTGAAGCATAGAGGGTTGAAAGGTGACCTTATAGGGGTTTATAAAATAATGAGGGGTATAGATAAGGTGAATAGCAAGTGTCTTTTCCCTAGGGTGAGAGTTTCAAGACTAGCAGGCATATTTTTAACATGAGTTTTGAGAAGATTTGTAACTCAGGTTGAGGTTCTGGATATAGGTTTGCTCGCTGAGCTGGAAGGTTCATTTCTGGACATTTTGTCACCCTACTATATAACATCTTCGGTGGGCCTCCAGGCGAAGCACAACTGATGATTCCTGCTTTCTATTTATATGCTTGGGTTTCTTTGGGTTGGTGAAGAGGTGGATGAAAGTACAGTTACAACATTTAGTAGACATTTAGATAAGTACACAAATAACAAATGTTTGGAGGGATATGGGCCAAGCGCAAGCAGGTGGGACTAGTCTAGTTTGGGATTATGGTCAGATGATTGGTTGGACTGTGTTTCACCGTTTCCATGCTGTATGACTCTACAAATTAAAATGTGATACTTTGGTATTAGTAACTCTGACACTATACAGTTGTTATGATCCCAGCTAATGCTAATATTTGATAAGTCAGATCTCAGAATGAAACCTGGCTTGATAGATCCAAATTTTATTAGTTTCTTTAATAACAGTGGTGGTCAGCTACTGAACACACGAACAAGAGTCCACCAGTGTACTTTTAACACAATGAATGAAAGGTTTTAAACAAGAAAGAACATGAATTATATTTTTAAAAGTTTGTAAAGATTTTATTACAAACACCAGAAAAGAGTTCTACCTCACTTTATTCCTTTCATCCAGCAATATCCTACCAAACAACAAATCCTGGTGAAGATTTACCACCCTCTCCACATTAAAGACTTCCTGCTCACACTGGCACAACTGCAATCAGTGCCCTCCCAATGAATTTTTACTCATACATAGTCCCATTTTCTTCAGCTGATATCTCTTCCCAAGATACTTAAAACAAAATTGCAAACTAAACACACAATTACTCAAACTTCGGAGCAACCACAAGTGTCCTAAATTCAGTTTTCAGCAGGCTTGTAAGATTTTTACCATGGAGATTGAACTGTTAGGCCCCATACACACTGATCATCTGACTGACTTCCTTCTGGAATTTTGTGTCCCTGTTTGCCCATGAACCCCTGCCATTTGTTAACTATACATTTTTTTCCTAGTCTTTATCATGCAGTAAATTACTTTTTCATTTCAAGGGTTGTAAAACCTCATTAAAATATTTGTGAACAACCATGCCTCCTGATTTATCAGCAGAAGGCTCACAGGGACAAATTATAAAATGAACTTGACCATGTCTCCCTGACATGTAAAACACAAGAAATGTAATACATCTTAATATATATATATCATAGTAACTTAAAGTTGGACATTGTCCCAAACGCTATTAATGCATAAATAAGTTTACTTCCCTTCAACTGAATGTACACTGAAGAAAATTATGTAAAACATACAGCAGATAAACAGCCCATTCAACCCAAATAGTCCATGCTGGTGTTTACGTTTTATATAAAGGTCCTCCCACCTCTTATCACATAAAACTGTGAGTTCATTGTTTTTTCCACTCCTTATCATGTATTTATCTACCTTTCCCTAAATACATCAGGCTTCTCTTTAAATACCTAGGTATGTGCCATAGAATAGTTCCACAAATGTGAGCAGGGACCATAACCCCACCCAGCTCGTTAGTGTTCATGCTTAACTGTGTCTCAAAACTGAAAGCTGCTCCCAGGAGTCTTAGATTAGATTCCTTACAGTGTGGAAACAGGCCCTTTGGCCCAACAAATCCACACCGACCCTCTGAAGAGTAACCCACCCAGACCCATTTCCCTCTAACTAATGCGCCTAACACTATGGGCAATTTAGCATGGTCAATTCACCTAACCTGCACATCTTTGGACTGTGGGAGGAAGCCAGAGCACCCGGAGGAAACTCACACAGACATGGGGAGAATGTGCAAACTCCACACAGACAGTTGCCTGACGCTGGAATCAAACCTGGGTCCCTGGTGCTGTGAGGCAGCAGTGCTAATCACTGAGCCACTGTGCCACCCTTCTATGGCTAAGGCTAACCAGATCTTCACATAATTAAAATTTTCAGCACAGGTTACTGATAATGGCTAGTAATGAGAACCTGGCTTATTTTCACCTCCATATGTGTCAACTGTAAGTATTTGGAAGCACTAGTTTTTAGAGCACTATTCCTTCATCAGATGGTTGGAGGGATATGAGCCATCATCAACCATCTGACGAAGGAGCAGCACTCCGAAAGCTAGTGCTTCCAAATAAACCTGTTGGACTATAACCTGGTGTGGTGTGATTTTCAGCTTTGTACACCCCAGTCCAACATTGGCACCTCCAAATCACAGCTGTATTTATGGTTGAATCTGAGTCAGGTGCACATCCAAGACTTGATCACAAAGGTCAAAGTTTTCTCTCCAGTATTGTACTGAGAGACTCCTAAAATATTTGGAAGAGGCATTAAAAACGGAGGTATTGTATGCTATTGCAGCTGTAGGTAAAAGATTCCATGATACTAATTCAAGGAAGAGAGGGTAAGTCACACACTCCCCCCACCCCCCAATCCTATCAAATCTCCTAGTCAACGTTATCTCTCAATCAGCATGTCAAAACTGATTATCTGGTCATCATCACATTGTTGTGAGTGGGCATTTTCTGTGCACAAATTGGCTGAAGTGTTTCTTACAGCAACAATTATGTTTCAAATACACTTCATTGGCTTTAAAGCATTTGCAATGTCCAGTGGTCATGAAAGGCTCTAAATAAATCAAGTCTTTATTTTCTTCTCCTTGGGAAACAGTGACAGAACTCATACTGCTGCTGTATAGAGATTTGTTGACTCATAGAAAAGAATTCTTGATTTGTCTGACTTAGCAGCTTAATGGTTAGTCTACTTTTTCCAATTTTCATTGAAGGGTTGCATGATTTTCAATGTATTAAAATACATTCAATCTTCAGCTCATGGGATTCCCCATAATGAAATGTCTTTATACAAACACCTGCTACCAATATGATTTACTTGATAGTTGGCTCACTAAAACAGCAATGACAGCTTAAAGCCAATATGTGGGTACTGACTGCTTTGAACACTGGTAAAACAATTGACTCATTCACACTAAATGTGGATTGTAGAGAGTATTTAATAAAAATAAATATGATTCTATTCAAAGCATAGCTAACAGCAATGGAGGAAAACTTATCGCTGAATAGAATATTGGACTGCAGAACTTATTGCATTAAAATGCAGAATATATTGCTGCAATACAAGCTCTTAATTAATTTGTCATCATTTTTTTCAAAAATACATTAAAACAATATTGGGAACAGACCTTTCGGTCCATCAAGCCTGCGCCAATTCCTAATCCTTGTTTATACCAGCTACTTATTGCCCATATGTGGTTTCTATCTCTCTGTTCGGCTCCAATCCAAGTGTCTATCAAGATCTTAAAAGCTGCTTAACGTGCCTGCTCTCAACACCTCTACTGGTGTGTTTCCAGGCACTCACTACCCTCTGTGTGAAAAATTTTCCCCACGCTTCTCCCCTAAACTTTCCCCCTCTCAGTGTAGTGACCAGAATTGCACGTAATATTCCAAAATTTGCCTAACTAAAGTTTTGTACAACTGTAACATAATTTACCAACTTTAATATTCAATACCCTGGCCAATGAAGGCTTGCATGCTACATGCCTTATTGATCAGCTTATCCACCCGCGTTGCCACTTTCAAGGAGCTCTCAATGAGCTAATTTGGAATGAATCCTTTAAATAACACAAACTGTGGGTGAATTCGTAGTAGAAATTCAATCATGTTGTTTGAGCCCATACCGACAAGCTAGCTAAAATTAGACCTTATTAACATTATTTTATGAAGAACAGGAGAAGACTACAACTAATGTGTTAACAATGATACTTTCCTGACTAGTTCACCAGTTGTCACTTTGAGAAGACAAGTTAGTTCTTTTTTAATTGCAAAAAGGACATATCAGCCATGATTTTGTTTACTATTAACAATTTTCTAGCAGCCATCAATGTAACTGTCACAACTCTCAAAAACAAGCACAGTTAAACAGATTGAAAGTTATGCATTGCACTGTGCAGTTGACATATACATATTAAATGATATTGAGCAAAGCAATCACATTGGAGAAAGTGAAGGAAACAGCAATTATGATCACTTTGGGAGGGGTGGTAATGGGAATAGCTTGCAGTGCTGCATTTTGCTAACAACTAACATAACTACAGTCACAAAAGATTTTAATTGTGCGAAATGCTTCTAGACACATCATTATGAGCTATTATTTCAATGAAAGGATCTATTGCCATCAATTAAAGTTTGAAGAAAAACATGAGCAACATTGCAATTGATGTGTGAAGAAAGTGAGGACTGCAGATGCTGGAGATCAGAGTTGAGAATATGGTTCTAGAAAAGCACACCAGGTTTGGCAGCATCCGAGGAGCAGGAGAATCAACGTTTTGGGCAAATGCCCTTCATAAGGAGTGAGGCTTGTTGACCAAGGTGAGTGGGGGTGGAGTTGGGGCGGGGGGGAAGGGAGCTGAAAAAGTGATAGATAGATGAAGGTAAGGAGGAAAGTGATAGGTCGCAGCGGAGGGTAGAGCGGATAGATGGGAAATGTGATGGACAGGTCAGGAGGACGAGGACTCCCTTGTCAGGTCCATGCACCCACCCCCACTCCCGGCACCTTCCTCTGCCACCACAGGAAGTACAAAATCTGCGCCCACACCACTCCCCTCACCTCCATCCAAGACCCATAAGGATCCTTCCACAGCTGACAGAAAGTTACCTGTACCTCCACCAATGTCATCCACTGTATCTGTTGCACCTGATGTGGTCTCCTCTACATTGGGGAGACAGGACGCCTACTCGCAGATAATTTCAAATCCATGACTATTTCCATCTAGAAGGACAAGAGCTGCAGATATATGGGAACACCATCATCTAAACTTTGAAACTTACCTCTCTGGCCAAGCTGTTGGTGACTATTCCTAATTCCTCCATTTACAGCTTAAGTGGCTTGTTTGCTTTTTAAAAAATCACTCTTGGGATGTTGGAGCATCGCTGGCTGGCCAGCATTTATTGCCTGTCCCCAGCTGCCCTTGAGAGGGTGCTGGTGAGCTGCCTTCTTGGACTGTTGCAGGCCATTTGCTGTAAGTTGACTCACACTGCCAATATGGAAGGAGTTGTAGAATTATGACCCAGTGACAGTAGAGGAATGGTGATATATTTCAAAGTCAGGATGGCAACTGGTTTGGAGGGGAACTTGCAGCTGGTGGTGTTCCCATATGTCTGCAGCTCTCATGGATTTGGAATGTGCTATCTCAGGTCCCTTGATGAATTTCTGAAATACATCTTGTAAATAGTACACACTGCTGCTGTTGAGCATCAGCAGTGGAGGGAATACTCCTGTGAAGTATCTTAAGTATGTTTAAAGACATTAGATAAGTGTAAAGTGTTGTTGGTGATGTCGGTCTGAAATGGTAAATCCTGAAGAGTTCCATAATTACCAACCACAATGACAATGTCATATAGATCTGTAAGCCGAATAGCTTAGTATCTTGAAGTCACAAGACCTAACATCTTGGTCCTCCTTCAAATCCCTGGAACAATATCTATCGATGTATATTCACAACAGGTAACAAGAAATTACGAAAATCCTCTACTAAGACTTCTCACCTTCACTTTAACCACAGTACACAGAGCACACTGTGCAGTATCGTACTCTTTTAGACAGTAGTAGTAACAAACTTCATCATGAACAACATCTCATAAAGCCTCTATTTTTATTTTAATTTCACCAATTTTCTAATCAACCAGTTCAGAGATGTTATTATACACATCTGCAGCATGTAAGACTTGAACTCATGCCACTCAGTCCAGGGGTAGGGACACCGCCACTGCATCACAATAGAGCCCAGATACAACAGACAATCCTTCTTTCTCCTTTCTGTTCAATACCTCAAAATAAAAAGAATTAAATTAAAAGGTCAAAATACAACCATAAATGAACATGGTTCCAACAAGTGTCAGAACTCAACCTCCCAGGTGTGTGAACATTTTAATTTTTCTTTCCTCTCTTCCCTCACTTTATAATGCCCCTGCTGACAGTGGATTCCCTACATTTGTCATTCCTTGGTATTCCTTTCACCATTGGGGAGTTTAATAATGGATTATAGCTTGAGGCATTCACTAATCGACATTTGCAACTTGTGAAAATAGGGGCAAAAACATCAGTAAAGCTGAAATGAAAGACCTGTCAACTCGGCATAGCATGTACATTAGAAAACAACAAAACAGGAGAGGATGAGAGAGAGTCAATGATCACTGGGTGCTTGTTTACAGCATGATAAATTCAGCGTGAGAGTGGGAATTTCTCACTGATTTTTGATCCCAACCTTGTGAACAAATGACAGCTGCCAGGAGCCTGAAGGATAGAGTTATTTCCCTTAAGGACCTTATTAATTAACTGCCTCTATGCTCACCATGTGATTTAAGTAGAGCAACTAGCTCCTAATGCTTTCAGATCTTCTGGACCTCAGGCAACACCCACTTGGAGAGGCAGGCAGGAGACTGAAATTGGACCTCAACTTTAAGTCGTGGAAAAGCAAATAAATATTTGAAATAGTGGTTAGCTCCTGTGATTGAAAGTGGATCAGATCCAATCATTAGGATGATGGGATGCCTTTGCTGTCAGAACACCTTGATTTGGGAGGTGGAACCTCACTGCTGCAGAGTCGCAGTCTCCATAATGGAAGTGGTTATATCTGACTGTTATCTATGCTATTGAGACTGCAAATGATGCAATATCACAGGATCTTGCTCTCTCCTGTACCATTTCAACATGATTTCACAGTAAGATGTTTCTTAAATGAATGTAATGCTTTTCTTACCGCAACAGGTATTAAAAGATATTAACAGATATTTCTTAAGCAGCACAACAGGACCAAGAACATTGTAGGCCCTTTTGAGCTGACACACCACAATTGTGGTGGTGGGTAGGCAGTTCTTCAACTGGCAATATGTTTGAGAGATGGGAGCATTGCCTCTAATGGAAACCTTCAGTAAGTAAACTCACTGCCTGGCTCTATGGTGTGGGTAGCTGCTTTTCATTATAGAGAAAGTGGCCAAGGGGAGATTTGAGAGAGGTTTTCAAATCATGAATAGGTTGGAGAGAGTAGTTAAGGAAAAGTTATTCCCATTTGTAAAAGAAGCAAGAATGAAAGGGAATAGATTTAAAGTGACATGTGAATGAAACAAAGGGTGATAGGAGAAAAAAAACTTATTCAAAAGCCTGGAAATATGGTGGAGGCAGGTTCAATTTAGATAGTCAAGAGGGCATTGAATGGTTATTTGATAGAAGTAGCGTGCAGGCATATAAGAGAAAGGCAGGAAATTGGCCTTTGGCAACGGAACCGGTATAGATAAGACAGGCTGAATGGCCTCCTTCAGTGCCCTATCAGTTCTGTGCTTCCTGTCTACCTATGGGACATTTCCTGCAAGCAGGAGATGTGGTAGGGCCCTGTCTTGATATGACAACCCAACTACATTCCTCCCTTTGATACTACCACTCTAAGATCAAGAAGATTTGCCTAGGTTCTCTTCCTGGATTTTACAAAAAGAAAGTAACATTAAATTGAATGACATTGGTGAAGTTCCCAGGTAAATGGGTCATTATGAGTCATTTTGAAATAGATGCTACGGGCCGCTGGGAACAGATGATAGAAGTCAATCATTTCTGTGACAGCTGTTCCCTTAAATTTAAATGAATTTATCCCTTTCCACAATACATTTTGAAGATAATGCCTTTCATTCTCTCCCTGCATAATTCAATGTTGATATAGAATCATAACAAAATGTCCTTTACTATCATTCTATCCGAACATGTTGGATTGATGCTGAATGCTTCCAAAGTTAAGTAGGAAAAAACTATTGTAAGGAGGCTACAAATCAATCTCAATAGATAAAGTGAGTAGTCAACAATCTTGCAAATTGTGAAAAGGGGAAAAGTGTCCATTCTGACAGAAAGAACAATGAAGAAGCATATAATCTAAATGGTGAGAAACTGCACAGCACTGAGTTGCAGAAGGATCTCAGGCTCTTAGCGCATGAATTGCAAAAGGTTAGTGCACAGGTATAGCAAGTAATTAGGAAACCTAATGGAACATAGAGTTTATTGCATGGGGAGTTGAATATAAGTGTTATACTTGAGTTATGCAGAGCATTGATGAGACCACATCAAAAGTATTGTGTACAGTATTAGGTTCCTTATTGTTTTCAGAAAAGGTTTCATACACAAATGCCTGGAATGTACATGTGGAAATATTGGACAAGCTACTTTAGGAGAAGCAACTTGATTGTAACTTATATAATCATAATTTATTTTTACAGAGTGGATATGGAAAGAATGTTTCCCCTTATGGGAGATCCTAAAACAAGAGGTCAATGTTTAAAAATTAAGGTTTGCTCATTTAAGACAAAGTTAAAGAGATTTTTTTTCCAGAGAAGGTTGAGTATCTTTTGAACTCCCCTCCACATCCCGCCTCTCTCCCCAGCCCACTGTTCTGTCAAAACATGGTGGGGGCAGAGATACTAGATATTTTTACAGCAGAGGCAGATAGATTTGTGAGAAGCAAGGCTGCGAAATGTTATCAGTGACAGTTGAGAATGTGGAGTAATCTGATCAGTGCTGATTTTATGAAATGGCAGATCAGACTTCAGGGGCCAAGTGGACTACTCCTGCTTCTAGTTCATATGTTTGTAGCTAGTCAAGTGCTAAATATATCCTACTGATTATCACACACAAATCAGATGCTCAGCAGTTTTCTTTGAATGTTCAGAATGAAAAGCTTCCACTGCGTGCATGATGTGTATTTATATGACTGGTATTTGAAGATTGAGCCAATTATTCATGTTTTACAGGTAGACAAATCAATTTAGATTGTATTTGTGCATCACTTGAGGATACTGGGAATTTAAAGTCAAAGCAAGGTCATTCTAAAACACCTTCCATTCCCGTAAACCCTTTGCATCAGTCTTTCACAGTCTCCCGTATTAATCCACAGTTTGCTTATTTAGTCAAGAACACTTTGGAGATGTACAGTACATCCCATAAGTGGCATCATCACCTCCAGGCAATGACGGTTAGCAGTTGGTTGAGTTCCATTATTCTCTGAACTCTTGAAATGTACAACAGAATGATTAAGTATGGTAGTTTATGTCTTGTACTGCTGGTGGAGTGCTTGCATGCTGGGGTTCAGTCAACAGCTGCAGGGCAAGGATGGATCCCTATGGTCCTTGTAAGAAATCATTACAGCTGGTGCTTGCAGTTGCAATAGCACTACAGATATTTGAGAGGAGTTAACTTTAAAAAACTCTCAAAGCAAGTACAGGAGATTGTTTATGTCTCCGTCCCAGTATGTTAAACAGCTGGATCACATATAATCCCTTTTGTAGGAGAGCCAGCATCACTTGGTCAGCAGTGTATCAACTTAAGACAGGTTTCTAGAGGTGCAGGCCTATTTAAAAAATAAACTCAGTAAACATAATCACACACTTCTGTGGAAGCCCAGAGACGGGGACAACACCATAGCATCCCAAGAGCACCAATGAAGTACAGGTTGATTTTAACTATTCGTCTCACATGCAAATGGGCTCTCTCATGAGTGTGTAACCACAATCATGGCAATTGTTTGTTGCCCACCTTTCATCTTTAGCATGTGTGGAATTAAACATGCATTAAGCCTGTAACTGGAACTATCCAGACTTGAACCACTCGTTTAGTCGATATGCTCCTTAGATCTCATGCAAGTTCCCCTCCAGGCCATTCACCATCCTGACTTGGAAATCTATCCCCGCTCCTTCAGTGTTGCTGAGTCAAAATCCTGGAACTCTATTCTTAACAGCATTCTGGGGCATGTAGCTCATGAATAATTTCTCAAAGATAACTCTGGAAGGGCAATAAATAATAGTCTATCCCATGAATGAGTTTAAAATAAACACCTGGATGCATCTGTGGAATCTTTTCTTTTGATGTTTAAATATTAGCATAAGGGAGGTTCATTGGGAGAAACAGTTGAGTTAGATGACCAGGGGCACAAAAGCCAGAAGGAAGAAATAGTGAAAACAGAAAATGGAGAAATTCAGCTCTGCCCAAGACCGCAAGAACTTACAGAGAGTTGTGAACACAGCCCAGTCCATCACAAAACCAGCCTTCCTTCCATTGACTCCATCTATACTTCCCATTGCTTTGGGAAAGCAGTCAACATAATCAAAGATCCCTCCCACCCTGTTATACTCTCTTGCACTCTCTTCCATCGGGCAGAAGACACAAAAGTTTGAAAACATGGACCAACAGAATAAAGAACAGCTTCTTCTCGGTTATTTTCAGACTTATGAATGGACCTCTCATGTATTACAGTTTATTTTTCTCTGCATCTTTTCTGTAGCTGTATCACTATATTATGCATTCTGTTCTGTTACCCTGTTGTACTTATATATTGAATCATTTGTCTCGATAGCTTGCAAAACAGTACTTTTCACTGTATCTCGGTAAAAGTGACAATAATAATTAAAATCAAATCAAATATCAAACTTCCTGAGTATTTCCAGCACTTTGTCTTCATTTCGAATTTTAGCATCTGCAGGGTTTGTTTTTTATTTAAGGATTATTTTTAGTTTGTATGATGTGGACTTGTAGCAGAGAGTGGAGAATGCTTTTAAAGCATAAGTCATCACTTCCAGGGGTGAAAGCAAATATTGCAGATGCTCATAGGTTCTCATTGTCTTTGTACTGCAATTTCTTTACTTCTTTTTGTAGCTCCCCATATAACTGTAGTGGAAACTTCCTCCAGTCTTCGAGTACCAAGGATCAAATCTAAAATAAATCATTGACCTGTTCTCAGCCAAAATCCTATTTACTGTTTGGCAATCAGGAGTAGGAATCCTGGGTAATTTATTAATCAATGGAATGGTAGTGCCTCAGCTGGTATAAGATTTAACTGATGAGCAAGGTTAACAGCACAATTAAAATCATTTGAGAACATAGCAGCAGGCCTTATTTACAGTTTGCTGTTCCTTTGCAGTCTGTCCTGATTTGCAGAGATCAGAAGAAAAAGCAAATAATGAACATATGTCAGAAAAGCAGAAAGCGCTAGAAAAAAAGCAGGGAGCCTAACTTCAACCTGGGATGATCTATTGGGTAAAGAGTTCAGATTTGGCAAATACTTTGTGCATATCCTTGTTGTTTTACTTCTAACACGTGTCACGATATTACTTCTTTTTATGTGCAGTGACTCAATAACGAAACAGTGAGGTTTGAAAATCATTCAGGTATGGGACATTAACAGAAATAACATTTATGTTGCACTTGTACCTGTATCATCTCCAATAAGAGAAAGTTTAATCATTTTCACCTGAAATTCAGTTGTATTACCATGACTGAATTGCTTACCGTCAACAGTCTTCAAGCTTTCTATTGACCAGAAACTTAACTGGACCAGCCACTAAAATAGTGCAACAGCAAATCAAAGATTAGGTATTCTGCAATGAGTGACTCACCTCCTGAACTCCCCGAATCTTGCCCATTATCTACAAGGGACAGGTCAAGAGTGTGATCAAATATTCCCCTCTTGCCTGGCAGTTCTAACAACACTAAAATAGCTTCAAGCATTCAGGACAAAACAGCCATCATCCTCAACCTCCATCCCCTCCATCACCTGCATACAGTGTGTAGCATATACATGACAAAATGCAGGAAGTTCTTCACGGTGGCACAGTGGTTAGCACTGCTGCCTCGCAGCGCCAGAGATCCGGGTTCAATTCCCGCCTCAGGCGACTGACTGTGTGGAGTTTGCACGTTCTCCCCGTGTCTGCGTGGGTTTCCTCCGGGTGCTCCGGTTTCCTCCCACAGTCCAAAGATGTGCAGGTCAGGTGAATTGGCCATGCTAAATTGCCCGTAGTGTTAGGTATAGGGGTAAATGTAGGGGTATGGGTGGGTTACGCTTCGGCGGGTCGGTGTGGATTTGTTGGGCCGAAGGGCCTGTTTCCACACTGTAAAGTAATCTAATCTAATCTAATAGCACCTCCCAATCTCGTGACCTGTGCCGTTTAGAAGGTCAACACACCTGAACAAATTGATCTGAGAAAAAAGATAAAATAATTTTTCAGATAAAATTTAATGCATTTAAGTGTGAGATGATGCACTTTGGAGGGAAGTAACAAGTCAAGGGAGTACTCAGTTAATAGCAGGACACTAGGAAGCTCAGAGGAACAGAACAACCTTGGGAGTCTTGTTCACAGGTCCCTGAAGATGGTAGGACAGATTAATAGGGTTGGTGAGAAGGCATTTGTAATATGTTATGTGTTATGGGTTACATTGGAGCTGTACAAAACTTTGGTGAGGCCACAGCTGGAGTATTGTGTAGTTCTGGTCAACAAACAATAGGAAGGATGCCATTGTACTGGAGGGAGTACAGAGGAGATTCACTAGGATGTTACCTTGGGTAGAGCAAGTTAGCTTTGAAGAGAGGCTGCATAAGGTTGGGTTAGAACAGTACAGCCCAGGAACAGGCCCTCCAGCACCAACCTGGGGTTGTTCTCGTTAGATCAGAGAAGACAGAGCGGGGACCCTGATTGAGGTGCATAAAATTATGAGGGGCATGGACAGAGTGGATAGAAAGCAGCTGTTCCATTACCTGAGAAGTTAACAATAGGGGGCATAATATTAAGGTGGAAGGCAGGAGGTCAGGAGGGGATTTAAACAAAGAAAAAAATAATCCAGAGGGTGTTACAAAAATGAAATGCAGTACCTTGGACGATTGTTGAGGAAAAACACCTCATGACCTCAATATAGTATTTGGATGAGCACTTGAAATTTAATAACATTTAAGACAATGGGCCAAATGCTGGCAAGTGTGACTATAGTAGATTTAGATTAATTTTTTTTTATTGGGGAAGACTTGATGGGTCAAATGGCCTCTTCTTTACTATATGATTCTATACCGATTCTACATCCAAAAAGGCACTGCTGATCAAAGACATCTGTGTTACTCTGTGGTTATGTTTGGCAAGGCACCGTAGTACTTTGATGTTCCTCCTGCACAGGAAATTGACCAGTTAACTTAGCTCTGTTTCTCTATCCACAGCTACTGTCTGTCCTGCTCACTCCTCCAGTGTTTCCATGTGCCAATAATTTGCATTTCAGGTTTCAAGTGCCTGAGTCAAATACACTGCCAGTTTCTTACTATTGTACTCTCTTGTAAGCAAAGCTAACAAAAATGTCACCAATTGGAATCAAACTTCCCTTAATTTCCAGCTATACAGAAAATAATACAAGCTGGGTGCTGTTCGGGCTATCCATGACTGGATGGCACAAAATGGCTGACAACTGCTCCTGACAAGTTTTGCAGAACATGGTTGACAGTAGTTAGAGCATGTGGGAAAACATTTGCTTAATGTAGCTTCAGCAAATAAGCAGCTTTGTACAAATCAAGGTTACTGGATGAGAAAGAATGTGCAGCTGAAATTACTTACATAGATAAAAACATTTTACACTAAGTAGATGTTTCTCTTGAATTATTTAATCAATCTTTTACAATATTATAAGTAGGTTTTAGTTCAGAATCTTCAGATTATCATAGATATGGATTCTGAGGTAGTTATAGATCCACATCTATACAAAAAAATCACCAAAAGAAAATATTCAATCCAGTTTCAAGCACTAGATGTGGCCCGCCTCTTATCATTAAAATCTGTGAAAACATCATGATGGGGGCTGGACCATCAGCCTGTCCATCTTTTTAAGGTGCTGTAACAGACAGCCAATCACAGAGGGATAACCCAGAGCCGCTGACCAGTAGTATCAAAGAGGGGCATGTGAGCCCTAAGTTTTAACTGCATACAATCTGAATCTTTTGTATGTCTTACTTAAAAGAAAATCTGAACCTGTAATAAAGCTGTACCACAATAATAGCTGAATCTACCACCGGACTTTGACTTCTGATTGGAAAACATGAGATTTAACAGGTGTGTTTGAAGGAAGTAGCGCATTGCAAGTTTGGAATGACATTGATAAATTACTCAGATGCTGTTCTAACAATGCAAGTTATGATCTGAAGCCTTTGATATGTTATTGTGTTGCACTAGCTTTTCATTTAAATGAAGAAAGAAGTCTTAGCAAAACATTTATTTCTATTCTTTTGTGGAATGTGATTGTCTCTGGCCAGGCAGGCATTATTGTTCGTTCCCAAATGCCATTGGGAATGTGATGATAAATTGCCTTCTTGAATTATTGAAGCCTGTCTGGTATAGAAAAATTCATAGTGATGTTAGGAAGGGAGTTTCATGAATTTGACCTAATAACAGCAAAAGAATAGTGAAAGAGTTTCATGTTCGGATAGTGTGTGGCATGGAGACAAACTTACTAGTGGTATCCCTGTGCTTCTGCTGCCCTTTTCCTTTGAAGTGATAGAGGTTGTGCATTGAAAAGCATGGTCAAAAGAGGCTTATACATAATACTACTGCAATTGTGCATGGGTAGTGGAAGGGAATAAATACTTAAAGTAATAGATGATGAAGTGCTAAAATAGTGTTTTGGTTTATCCTGGTTGGTGTTGAGTTTTTTGAGTATTGTTGGAGGTGCACACATTCAGGCAAATGAGATTAGATATCCAATTCCTGACTTCCTTCTTGTAGACAGCAGACAAATTTTAAAAAGTTAGCAAATAAGTTACTCATTCAGAATTCCTAGTCTCTGAAAGATGCTTGAAATTACATCATCATCGATGGTCACTCATAGACGCGATGACCCTCTTTCACTTTCAGGTTGAACCTGTAGGTGGCTGTACAGACTGACACAGGTATCACAGGTTCTGTTACACTTGGGGCAGGTGGTGGTCGCGGGAAGGGATAGGTGGGGCATTATTGTGACAGCGCCCTGTTTTCGTCTTTTCGGCTTCTACTTTCTCCTGACAGCAAGTCTCAGGGTGTTCGGCTTCCCTGATGCTCCCCATCCAATTTGGGCCATCTTGGGTAAGTGATTCCCAGTATCTGTGGGAATGCCACACTTCACCAGCAAGGCTTTGAGGGCACTCCTGAAGCACTTCCTCTGTCCACCTGGTTCACCCACCATAATGATACGGCTGGTTCAGTTAAGTTTCTGATTAATTGTAATACCTAGAATGTTCATAGTAGGGGAAACAGACTGCTGCAGTATCTGAGAAGGTGCGAATGGTACAGAGTGTTGTGTCACCACCTTAAGAGGTAATCAATGCTGGTGACTTTTCTAATAAGCAAGGCAATGATGCAAGCCCAAGGAGAATAATGGAAGTATTTTATTTGTGACCCTGTTAACTGCTGCTGAAACAGAACAGGACAGATTTTCTTTTAAATAAAAAGCTGAAAAACGCATTGTAAGCAGCATGGTGAACTTCTCCAGAGTTATTTCATAATAGTAAGACATGTATATACCAGTTTGAGGTGCAAGTGGCAAGTAACCTTTGTGCCACACAATTGCAGTCAATGACTATCTCCATTAAGAGACAATCTAAGCATCACCCCCTGACATTCAATAGTGTTACCATCACTGAATCCCCCACACTCAGCATCTTTTGAGTTCACATTGATCTGAAACTCAACTGGACTTGCCACATAAACAGAATGCTGGAGATCAGAGCTGGAAATGTGTTGCTGGAAAAGCGCAGCAGGTCAGGCAGCATCCAGGGAACAGGAGAATCGACGTTTCGGGCATAAGCCCTTCTTCATTCCTGAAGAAGGGCTTATGCCCGAAACGTCGATTCTCCTGTTCCCTGGATGCTGCCTGACCTGCTGCGCTTTTCCAGCAACACATTTCCAGCACATAAACAGAATGGCGACTAGGGAGGGTCAGAAACTAGGAATACTCGAGTGAGGACTCACCTCCTGAATCCCCACAGCTTGACCACCACCTGCAAGACACAAGTCAGGGATCCACACATAGCTAGATGAGTGCAGCTCCAGCAACACTCAAAAGCTTGACACCATCCAAGGCAAAGCAGCCCATTTGATTGTCACCCCATCCACAAGCACCCACTCCGTCCACCACAGACACTTAGTAGATTCAACAAAGATCTTCACGCAGCACCTTCCAAACTCACAACCACTTGAATCTAAAAGGACAAGGGGAACAGATACATGGGAACAACACCATCTGAAAGTTCCCCTCTAACTCACTCATCATCCTGACAATATATTACCTTTCCTTTATTATCGCTAGGTCAAAACCTAGAATTCCCTCCCCAAGGGCATTGAGAGTTAAGATTATGACATTGACATGTCACTTAAAGTCAGCTGAAAAGATGAAAGTCAGTGTAGCAAGGCACAAATCTCCAAGTAATAGGTGCTATGACCAGTACTGACATGGTTACCAGAACACAAAGTATCTAGCTGTATAAGTCTATTGAACTCATTGTGAAACCACCTTGCATTCCAAGATCTTCAAAAGCCATGCTGTACTGAAGGACACAAGGCTCAGAAATACAAAGAAATCTGGTTCCAAACCCAGGACCCAGAGTCCAATAAGATTCAACTAAACAAAAAGCATGTGCAGCACACCCTTAGCAATGACAGAGAGTGCATCAGAGTCCTGTATCACACAGTTATGTACATGACGTTAGCAGCAAGACTGACTAGCATTGATTCAGATTGGAAGAAGCTTCAATGAGAGTGCAAACCTGCATTCCATGTCATCCACATAGGGGGGTCACATTCACAAATTCAAACAGTTAGAAGCTTTTGTCACTATTAAAACCATGAGCCTGATGAAAATTGGCAAACGTACACTCAAGAACAAAGTTACCACTGAACCTAGTTCAAACATGCTCTCACTAAATGTCATAGGATATTCACACGGACTATTGAACGTCAATGATGCAACCTATGACAGCAAAGTCAACCACAAATAATGGGACACCATCCCTTGCATTGACCTATTGATAACTAAAAGCACCTATGACAATTCTGCTTGGAAACCACAGGCATTTTAACTGATGAAGCCAACTAGGAACAGAATTACCAGTGTACAGGGATGTCAATACTATGACCATTCATGAAATCACCAAAATATGTAGCCGATGAGACCAAAATTACTCATGTTGAGTCAGTCCAGGACTTTCAACAGTTGCACCCTGACATATGTGATGCTATAGCAAACTTCAAAGTTGAGTTTTGTTATTTGTTCATGGGAGGTGAGCAATGCTGGCCAGCAATTGTTGCCTATCTTCAAACTCCCTTGAACTGTGTGACTTGCTTGGATATTTCAATGGGCAGTTATTAGTCCACTGCATTACTATTGGCCTGGAATCACATGTAGGCTAGACTAGGTAAGGATGCAGACTTCCTTCCCTACGGTGGCACAGTGGTTAGCACTGCTGCCTCACAGCGCCAGAGACCCAGGTTCAATTCCCGCCTCAGGTGACTGACTGTGTGGAGTTTGCACATTCTCCCCGTGTCTGCGTGGGTTTCCTCCGGTTTCCTCCCAGAGTCCAAAAATGTGCAGGTTAGATTAATTGGCCATGCTAAATTGCCTGTAGTGTTAGGTGAAGGGGTAAATGTAGGGGGATGGGTCTGGGTGGGTTGCGCTTTGGTGGGTCAGTGTGGACTTGTTGGGCCGAAGGGCCTGTTTCCACACTGTAAGTAATCTAATCTAATCTAATCTAATCTAATCTAATCTAATCTAATCTAAAAGAGACTCATGAAACAGATGTACTTTAATAAAAATTGACATAAGTTGCTATTAGACAAGTGATTTTGTTTAATTCCTTTTTGCTCAATTCAAATTACATCACCTGCCATGGTCGGAATTGACCCATGTGCTCAAAACATTTGTCTCATATTCTAGAATACTAATTCAGTGATGTTACAACTATGTGATCTCAGAGAAGACACAATTCCATCATTCAAGTACTTTCATCAAACGCAATGTTCACATCCAAGAGAAGCTAATGACTGAGTTGGACAGCATGCAGCATAATGGTAATGATTATTGCATACATCAACACACAGATTAGTGTAGTTCTATTATATGAATATTAAAGAAAAATGTCACAGTCAGGGTACGTTTGACCTAAATCTTCCCAAAATCACAGGAGTTAACATCCTCTCCAAGCTGGTTGCCAAAAGCAGATATCAGTCGGTTCACTTAGCAAAAGAATCAGAAGAAATCACAACTTTCAGAATAATATTTGGAAAATATTGCTTCTAGAGACAACTTTTCAATCCATCAGTCAAGCTACGCTCCTGCAGCATATGGACAGGATTACAGAAAGTATCCATGGATGTGTTGCCAATGTTATTCCAATGAAGAGCAAGACAAAAGTAGAGCACAATCAAAATCCACATTCTGCAATGGCGACAGCTTATTCCAGAAAGGATGGTCTTCAACAACAAATGGTGCCAGGTAAATGTTGGTCAGATCAACCCAATGGCTTTATCTTATCGGATCCATCTTGATCCTAGCAAATTTGAAAATGTACAATATGTGTCTAGTTCCATGGCAACCAAAACCTGCAGAGGTGTCTGGGAATTTGTAACTTACCAGCAGCACGTGTACCATACATTTCCAAGAAAACATTGTTGTTAAGAGATCACTAAAGGAAAGACATACCATACATATGGAAGTAGGACCATCAAGCAGCATCAGAAGAGAAGGAGAGTTGACGTTTTGGGTCATGATCCTTCATCAACATAAAGGTCCTGGTGAAGGGTCCTGCCCAAAACATTGACCCTCCTGGTCCTCTGATGCTGCTTGACCTACTGTACTTTTTTCAGCTCTATACTTTATTGACTCTGACTTTCCAGCAGTCCTCACGAACTCCAAGTAGGACCATCAATGCATGCTCACTATGCCAAACGATAATTACGTTGAGTATAAGAACAGGCATATCATGTCTGTAACAAACCTGGTAGCAAAATGGCTCATCTCTGGATAAGGGCTTAATGTTACTCACAGAGATCATGAGTTCTCAGAAACATGCTTCTCAAAAAACAAGAATGAGAGAAGATAGTTCTTGGCCACCATACAATTGCAAGACTGCCTAATCTGTACTTAGAAGGAAAGGTCAGAACCTTATAGCCTACAAATGGAACATCGGTATTTATAGAGGTATTCAAAATGTACAACGTTATGATCTGCATTTTGAATGACTCATAAATATCAGAGAAAAAATGTAGTTTTATCGTCATTTCAATCTTTTTGCTTATATTATTGAACAAAGGAGTGTATACACTATTTGAATGACTGTTTCTCATAGGTGAGAAGGAAATTTATATTTAATGTCCAGTTCATTTTATATTATGTTGCAGCAGACCAATTAAAGTTCAGCACAATTGTAGAATAGAACTCTGGACATATGACATCCTGTGCATCAAACCACAGAAGTGTTTTAATTTCCAAATAGGTGACATCGATTTAGGATTCATAGGCAGTTAAATGCCTACTTCCTAATTCTTCAGAAATATTTGACATTTAGAGCTATTCAAGGATGGTATTACACAGCCCTGGAGCAGGTGGGACTTCAACTCAGGCCTTCCAGTCCAGGGGTAGGAACACTACCACAGCACCACAAGTGGGCCCATTTATCTAATTTGAATTGCAGCTATCTTAATTTAAATCAGCACTGTGCCTGGCACATCACAAAGATGCTTCATTTGGGCAGAGGTTATTAAACAGACAACTACATCTTGCGTTTGTATGGCACCTTTCGCATACTAAAAAATACCACTATGCTCCACAAGAGCATGATCAGACTAAAATTGACACCAAGACACACCAAGGACTTAATCAAGCACAAAAACTTAGTCAAAGAGGTAGGTTTTAAAGACCATCTGAAAGGAGGAATGAAGAGAAAGCTGCCGACACGCAGGAATGGTTCAGAAATAAAAATTCAGAAGCTACAGTCCAGTCAACTGAAGATATGTTTGTCAATTATGGAGTGAAGATCCTGAAACTGAAGATCAGTCAGATGGCAGAATTGGATAAGGGCAAAGGTTGATGTCTTGCAAATATAATAATTGGAGATTCATGGACATTTTAGTCCTTGCACGTGGAAGAACAATGATACCTAATTTTACATGGATCAAAGTTTCAGGGTACCAATGGTACTGCAGCATATACCATAATTTGTCAATTTTCCATTGGCTGCCTCTTTCCATTTGAGAAATTGCTGCTTTCAATCAGAACCAGACCAAAATACTGAAATGAGTTTTACTCCTTTTCAAACTCAATGTGGAGCTATAAATCATATTGCTGCCAGGTCACCAAAGGTATATCAGTATCACTATTTTACAGGCTGGTGCTGTCAAATATGAGTACAAAATATTTCTGTTGAATTTAAAGAGAGAGAGAGAGAGCATGTGTGTGCGTGCATGTGTATGTGTGTATGTTGAAAGTGGTGCAGGGGGGAGCTGTACAGTAATAAGAAAGGACATGGTAATGAGATGCAGCTTGACATTATGATGGAACAGTGACATTACCAGTTATGTGAAAGAGGCTGTGAAGAATAAATGGAACAGTCTGTGCTGATGAGGGCTGTATGTAAAGTGAACAAGATTGTGTATAATAGTGTAAATAAAAAGAGTTTGCAAAAATCTACCAGAGACAGACAGCAGTCATTCTTCGGAAAGAGCAAACCATTCCAACTACAAATTACCAGAAGAAAGAAGGTGGTCATCTCTCCCATGTGAAAAATAGGATCCCAAGTCACAAGCCTCATGGTTACACAAACCTGGTCAATAGTCATGAACTGTATTTCTTTCACCAAGGGTGACAACAGAGAGGTATAATGATGTGGCATAAGAAATGATGTAAGGCATAATTTCACACAGCATTTGGATTGTAAAACAATGTCACTGTCATTGATGTACAAATGTCAATAGTGACAACAGCACAGGAAATTTCAGCCTCTTTCATTCAGAGAAGTATCTGGATGCAATAATGGCCATGCAGTTGTGCACTTATAGCAAATTACAGAAAAGATTGTGATAACACTGATAAAACATGAAAATAGATGTGGATAATACTTTTGTAATACTAATTAGATTTCGTTAAAGGAGATACCAAGGATACATTTTTCAACATTAATGCACATTTTATTTAAGCATACAGCACTGAATAAGGCCACTTCTTTGAAAGAATTATCAAATTAGTTCACCTGATTGACTCTTTCCTTTTGATTCTACCACATCTCCTTTGCAAGTATATATCCAATTCCTCTTTGAAAGTTGTTATTGAATCTGTAGCCACCATCCATTCAGGCAATATATTCCAGATTGTAAAAGCTTGTTGTCTTAAAAAAAGACTTCTTTTCACTCATTTGCAATTTTGCCAATTAGCTTAATCTCTGTTACGTATACGACTTACTGGTGCAACTATGAGATCTTTTACTTGGATAAGCACACATTTTGCCCAGTTTCCAGGACACTTGTTGCTTGATACCTGCAGTAAGCTGTGTTAATGAACTAGCTGTTTTAGCAAAATTCCTGTCGCATAGTCCACTTTGTGCAGAACACTATATTAAGGGGGAGGTGATAACCTAGCCATTATTGCTAGACATTTAATTCAGAAACTCAACTAACATTGTAAGGATCCAGATTTTAATCCCACGTGGTAAATCTTGGAATTTGAATTTAATTTAGAAAAGATATCTGAAATTATGAATCGATTGAATATTGTTGATTGTTGGAAAAACCCATCAGGCTCACTAATGTCCTTCAGGAAAAGAAATCTTCCATCCTCAGATGGTCTGACCTACATGTGACTCCAGACCCACAGCAATGTGGTTGACTCTTAACTGCACTCTGAAATAACCGAGCAAGCCACTCAGCTGTATCACTTGCTACAAAGTCTCAAGAAAGAAATGAAACTAGCAGGACCACCCAACATCAAACAAGGCACCAGAACTGACAACAGCAGAAACAGCACTGCCAACCCTGCAAAGTCCTCTGGGAGTTTGTGCCAAAATTGGGAGAGCTGTTTCACAGACTGGTCAAGCAATAGCCTGAAGTAGTTATGCTCACGGAATCCTACCTGATAATGTCGCATACATCACCATCATCATCCCTGGATATGTCCCCTCCCACCAGCAGGACAAGCCTTGCAGAGTCAAAGTCATAGAGTCATAGAGATGTACAGCATGTAAACAGACCCTTAGGCCCAACCCATCCATGCCGACCAGATATCCCAACCCAATCTAGTCTCACCTGTTAGTACCTGGCCCACATCCCTCCAATCCCTTCCTATTCATATAACCATCCAAATGCCTCTTAAATGTTATAATTGTGCCAGCCTCCACCACTTCCTCTGGCAGTTCATTCCATAAACGTACCACCCTCTGTGTGAAAAAGTTGCCCGGTAGGTCTCTTTTATATCTTTCCCCTCTCACCCTAAACCTATGCCCTCGAGTTCTGGACTCCCCCACCCAGGGAAAATGCTTTGTCTATTTACCCTATCCATGCCCCTCATAATTTTGTAAACCTCTATAAGGTCACCCCTCAGCCTCTGACACTCCAGGGAAAACAACTCCAGCCTGTTCAGCCTCTCACTATAGCTCAAATCCTCCAACTCTGGCAACATTCTTGTAGATCTTTTCTGAACCCTTTCAAGTTTCACAACATCTTTCCAATAGGAAGGAGACCAGAATTGCACACAATATTCCAATAGTGGCCTAACCAATGTCCTGTACAGCCGCAACATGACCCCCCAACTCCTGTACTCAATACTCTGACCAATAAAGGAAAGCATACCAAACACCTTCATCACTATCCTATCTACCTGCGACTCCACTTTCAAGGAGCTATGAACCTGAACTCCAAGGTCTCTTTATTCAGCAACACTCCTTAGGACCTTACCAGAGGTGGTTGCACAGTGGTGTACAGTTGGAAGGGAGTTGCCCTCTGAGTCCTTGACATTGATTCCAGACCCTATGAGGTCTCATGGCTTTAGGTTATATTTGGGCAAGGAAACCTCCTGCTGATTACCAAGCACCATCCTCCCTTAGCTGATGAATCAATACTCTGCCATGTTGAACAATGCTTGGAGAAAGCAATGACGGTAGCAAGTGTGCAAATTATACCCTTGGTGGGGGATTTCAATGTCTACCACCTAGTGTGTTTCAGCAGCAGGATTACAGATTGAGCTGGTTGAGTCCTAAATAACACAGTTGCTAAGCTGAGTCTGCAGTAAGCAGTGAAGGAATCAATAAGAGGTAAAAACATACTTGACCTCATCCTTATCAATCTGATGGCTGCAGCCGTATCTGTCCATGACAGTATTGCTCAGTGACCATTACACAGTCCTTATGGAGATGAAGTTTCGCCTTCACATTGAGATTGCTCTCCATCGTGTTGTGTTTCACTCTCACCGTGCGAAATGAGACAGATTTTGAACAGATCTAGCAACTCAAGACTGGGCATCCATGAGGCACCGTGGGCCTTCAGCATCAGCAGAATTATGCTCCAGCACAATCTGTAACCTCAGCATATCCCCCACTCAACCATTACCACGAAGCCAGGAGATCAACACTGGTTCAATGGAGAGTCCAGAGTGCCATGCAAGGAGCAGCACCAAGCATTCCTAAAAATGAAGCATAACCTGATGAAACTACCAAATAGGACTATTCGCACACCAAACAGCAGAAGCAGCATGTAATAGACAGAGCTAAGTGATCCTACAACCAAAGGATCACATCTACGCTCTGTAGTCTCACCATATCCAGTTGTGAATGGTAGTGGACAATTCAACAACTCACTGAAGGAGGTGGCTCCCTACCCTCAATGATGGAAGAACCCAACACACAAGGGCAAAAGATGAGGCTGAAGAATTCGCAGCAATCTTCAGCTAGAAGTGCCAAGCAGATGATCCAGCTCAGCCTCCTCCAGTGCTCCCGAGCATCACAGATACCTGTCTTCAGCCAATACAATTCACTCCACAATATCGAGAAAAGATCAGAGACTCTGGATGCGGCAAAGTCTATGGGTCCTTACAAGATTCCGACAATAGTACTGAAGACTTGTGCTCCAGAACGTGCTACTCCCCTAGCCAAGTTGTTCCAGTACAGTTACAAAACTGGGATCTACCCGACAATGTGGAAAATTGCCCAGTTATGTCCTGTACACTAAAAGCAGGATAAATCCAACTTGGCAAATTACTACCCCAGCACACTACTCTCAATCATCAGTAAAGTGATGGAAGGTATCATCAACAGGGCTATTACACAGCATCTGCTCAGAGACGCCCACTTTGAGTTTCACCAGAGCTACTCAGCTCTTGACCTCATTCCGGTCTTGATTCAAATACGGACAAAAGAGCTGAATTCCAGAGGTGAGGTGAGTAAAGAAAGAGTGACGGCCCTTGACATCAAGGCAATATTTGACAGAGTGGGGCATCAAGAAGTCAGAACAAAACTGATATCAATGGGTACTAGGAGACAAAATCTCTGCTTGTTAGAGTCATACCTGGCACGTAGGAAGATGGTTGAGGTTGTTGGAGATCAATTATCTCAGCTCTACGATGTCTCTGCAGAAGTTCCTCAGGGTAGTGCCCTAGGCCCAGCCATCTTCAGCTGCTTCATCAATGACTTTCCCTCTAACATGAGGTCAAAAGTGGAGTTGTTTATCAATGATTGCACAATGTTCAGTGTCATTTGCGATTCCTCAGATACTGAAGCAGTCCATGTTCAAATGCAACAAGATCTGGACAATATACAGGCTTGGGTTACCAAGTATCAAGTAATATTCACATCACACAAATGTCAGACAAGGACCATTTCTAATAGGAGATAATCTTAATCACTGTCCCTTGACATTCGATGGAAGTACCATTACTGAATTCTCCACTATCAAATTCCTTGGCATTACCATTGACGAGAAACTCACTAGACTCATCGTATAAACACAGAGGCTACAAGAGCATGTCAGAGGCTAGGAATACAGTAGCTCACCTCCTGACTCTCCAAAGCCTTACCACCATATGCAAGACACAAGTCAGGAATGTAATGGAATACTCCCCATTTGCCTGGATGGACAACACCCAAGAAGCTTGACACCATGCAGGACAAAGAAATCCACTTTATTGGTACCATATCCCCAAGCATCCATTCTCTCCAGCACTGCCGCTCAGTAGCAGCTCTGTGTACCATTTATAAGATGTATTGTAGAAATTCAAAGATCTTTGGACAGCACTTTCCAAACCCACAACTACATGCATCTAGAAGGACAATGGCAGCAGATACATGTAAGTTCCTCTCCAAGCCACTCAGCATCCTGACTTTGAAATATGTTATCATTCCTTCACTGTCTCTCAGTCAAAATCCTGGAATTCTCTCCTTAAGGGCATTGTGGGTCAACCTAGAGCATGTGGGTTGCAGTGGGTCAAGAAGACAGCTCACTACTACCTTCTCAAGGATATCTAGAGATGGAAAATTAAAAAAGAGTTGGCCAACCAATGATGCCCACATTCCACAATGAATTAAGAAAAAATAACCACTGTATCTCACTCACATAATGGAGGTAATATCGGCTTTGTAAAGTAGGTTCTAATGAATTCGCAGGGTATTTTACATCTCTGATTCTCTTTCATTTTACTCAAAAGCATCTTAAAAGAGAAATGACTGTTGGACATGCATTCAGCTACAGCAAGTAATTAGGAAGCAAAATGAAAATTTAGTCTTTATTGTGAGGAGGATGGAGTCTAAATGTAATGAAGGCTTGGTACAAGTTTAAAGTAAGTTTCTGAGATCACATCTAATATACTGCATAATGCATGGTCCCCTATAGAAGAGGTATACTGACCTTGGAAACAGTTCAAGGATTCTCTAGAGGGGCACCTTAGCTATCCCAAAGAAAGCCACTGAGAACTGAGTTGCTCTTACCTAGTCGTTTTTTTAAAATTCATTCATGGGCTGTGGACATTGCTGGCAGAGCTACTATTTATTGCACAACCCTAATTGCACTACTACTACAAAAAGTAGTAGTGAGCTACATTATTGAACCATTGCTAGACATTTGGTGTAGGTAGACCCACAATTATCTAATGTTTCTCAACCCCATTCTCCAGTTTTCTCCCTGCAACTTTTCATCCCCTTACCAATCAAGAACTGCTGTGATGGGGATTCAATGATGGAAATGCCTCCAAGTGTCGAGGCTCACTTGTTGCAGGTGGTCAATACCTGGCATTCAAAGGGCACAAATATAATTTTCCATTGGTCAACCTAAACCTGGAAATTGTCCAAGTCTTATTGCATTTGGACATAGATTGCTTCAGAATCTGAGGAGTCATAATAGCTTCTGAACATTGGTTTATGGATGAATGTATATCGCCACTTCTGACCTTATATGAACTGATGGTCACTGATGAAGCAGCTGAAGATGGATGATTCTAGAATATGACTCTGAGGGACTCCTGCAGTGACATTCTGGAGCTCAGCTGACTGATCTTGAACTACCAAACTATCTTCCTTCATGCCAGGTATGACTCCAACCAGTGGAGAGTGACTTCAGTTTTGCCAGAACTCCTTGATGCCACACTCAATCAAATAAAGCCTTGATGATAAGGGCTGTCATTCTCACCTCACCTTTGCAATTTGGCACTTTTGTCCATGTTTGAACCAAGGCTGTAATGAGATCATGAGTTGAGTGGCCCTGGTGGACTCCTGTTCTGCACACTCTAGATTTCTTTTATAGTGAGTTACCAAAATTAGGATTTAAATGGAATCAGCTGACCATTTAAATGTTTACCTGTGTCTGAAAACCATGCCTCAGTGAAACCTGAGCTAGTTTCATACTTACCTCTGCAGAAATGGGAAATGCTGCTTCTGGGATTACAACAGGATTTTGACCAGATGGGCCAATGGGCTGAAAAGTGGCAGATAAAGTTTAATTCAGATAAATGTAAGGTGCTGCATTTTGGGAAAGTAGATCTTAGCAGGACATATACACTTAATGGTAAGGTCCTAGGGAGTGTTGCTGAACAAAGAGACCTTAGAGTGCAGGTTCATAGCTCCTTGAAAGTGGAGTTGCAGGTGGATAGGATAGTGAAGAAGGCATTTGGTAGGCTTTCCTTTATTGGTCAGAATATTGAGTGCAGGAGTTGGGATATCGTGTTGCGGCTGTACAGGAATTAGTTAGGCCACTGTTGGAATATTACATGCAATTCTGGTCTCCTTCCTATCGGAAAGATGTTGTAAAACTTGAAAGGGTTCAGAAAAGATTTACAAGGATGTTGCCTGGGTGTTGCAAGGGTGTGGCAAGGATTTGAGCTACAGGGAGAGGCAGAACAGGCTGGAGTTGTTTTTGCTGGAGCGTCGGAGGCTGAGGGGTGACCTTGTAGAGGTTTACAAAATTATGAGGGGCATGGAAAGGGTAAATAGGCAAAGTATTTTCCCTGGGGTGGGGGAGTCCAGAACGAGAGGGCATAGGTTTAGGGTGAGAGGGGAAAGATATAAAAGAGACCTATTGGGCAACCTTTTCACACAGAGGGTGGTACAGGTATGGAATGAGTTACCAGAGGAAGTGGTGGAGGCTGGTACAATTGCAACATTTAAGAGGCATTTGGATGGGTATCTGAATAGAAAAGGTTTGGAGGCATATGGGCTGGGTGCTGGCAGGTGAGATTAGATTGTGTTGGGATATCTGGTCGGCATGGACGGGTTGGACCAAAGGTTCCGTTTCCATGCTGTACATCTCTATGACTCTATGACAGATGTGGTGAAAATTTGGATTTGCATAGTACAAATCAAGGGTTACTGCGGAAGCAAATAAGAAAGTGGAGTTGTAGCTATGAGCAGTTGAATCACAACCATATTGAATAGGAGTAGGACCAGGCTCAATGGTCTGAATGGCCTCCTCCTGCTCCTTATGTCCCTCCATTATCTTACTCCTTAGCATTTACCTATCTGGCCAAGTGTTTGGTCACCCGTCCTTATATCATGCTATATCCTTGTAATCAAATAATATTTGACAGTGCTCTAGCAAAGATGTTTTACAACATAAAATGTGATTATATAAATGCAGGTTGTTATAGTGATACAGGCATTGCAAGTTTGATTAAAGTCAACTAATTCTGAATGGACTGGGGTCAAACTTGACTTCTATCTGATCTCTTGGCCAATCTCAGGAAAAATGGTTTTGGAAGTTTTTTTTTAACTCCTGAAAAACAAATTTGAAAATACTTCTTGAGGAATAAACTTTGTTTTAAAAGAAATTAGCTTTGTGCCAAATTAGGAGTCTAAAACAAAATTGAAATTAGATTAAGCCAATAAAGGACAGCCCACTTAAAATGGAAACTATCAAAAAATGTTTGGTGATATCTCTCTGCTTTCCCTGTTATGTTCATCTCTAGCATATATTTTAATTAAGCTGTTATATTTAGACTAATTATGTGTTCTATAATAATTATACCTCTCAAAGATTTTTAATTTAAGCCTATTAACACAGTGTTAGTCAAATATTAATTCACAGTTTGTCCAAATCCCTGCTGATTTCCACCACCTGCTCTCTTTTCAAACCCTCCCCCAACACACCCCCTCCTCAACTTTTGCTTTCTTCAAATATCAGTCATTTCAGTTGCTACTTTTCTTCATCTGTAAGCATACCAGTCTTCACACAGTCTAATGGCTGAGAGAGACCAGGAAAATTGGAGACAATGAAAGGCTGAGGAAAAGAGATGAAGGTGAATGCGTATGGAGAAACACAGTTGTAATTGATGCGAAGGAAAACTAGAAATACTGGACTCTGAGAAACTTTGAAATTACCTTTCTTGAGCTAAATTTCACCGTTAGGGCTACTGGGCATCTGTGCAGTATTCTATTTCTTTGTTTTTGTGAAATATTATGAATTCTCAACCTAACATATGAAGAATGATAGGACATTTATCAACTTGAGCCTGTTTTGTCCATCAGTGAGGTTTTGAATGACCAGCAATCCAACTCTACATTCACACCTCAAATGCCTTAACACTTCAATTAAACAAAAACATACTTCTAAAATAAATGCAAGTAAACTGGCAACAAGTGCCACTGATGGAAGAAAAATTGAAAAGAGTATGACCCTTTATGTGTTTCTTAAGTTCCTACAAGTTCAATTTTAGACTATGCCCTCCACAACTGGCAAAAGTAATTTCCTTTCTTGATAATGGCAATCACATCACCCTTTAGCCTTTTAACGTCCCAGGAATACAACCTTAGTTTCTATAATCACTTCTTTCAGTTGGAGTTTGAATATCATTCTGGTCTTTTATGGAACTATCATGGTTAGTCAGGTAAGTTCCCCAAAACCTCTCAACTGTCATCCATTGCCTTCAGGACATCTCCTTCAGATACATGGGATCCTCCAACTTTGATGAGTAGCTCTCTTAACAGTTTTTTGGTGTGAAGGCCCTTCTGCTGCATAATACTGTAGAACATGTGGCAAATGTCCTGGATGCAATTGCAAATAAGTACTGGAATGTTCCTCCACAATATCCTCAGCAACCCAATAACTGAGTCAATGATGTTCCTTGTCTGCACATGGCTACTCTTGCACTGAAGTAAAGCGAGTCATACCCTCTAATCCAGACAACATCTTGGTAAACCTCTTCTGCCTTCTCTCCAAAGCCTCCAAAATCATTCCTGTAATGTGGTGACCAGAATTGAATGCAATACTCTAAGTGTGGCCTAACCAAAGTTTTAAAAAGCTGCAACATGACATCCTGACTATTTTCTCTGACCAATAAAGGCAAGCATGCCAAACACCTTCTTTACAACCCTATTTACTTTTGTAGCCACTTTCAGGGAGCTATAGATTTGAACCCCAAAATCTCTCTGCACATCAATGCTGTTCAGAGTCCTTGCATTAACTGGATACCTTTCCTTAATATTTGAACTCCCAAAGTTAAGCAATCTCACTTACCCAGAATAAACTGCATCTGCCATTTCTCCACCCATATCTGTAACAGATCTATATCCTGCTGTGTCCTTCAACAATCTTCTACACTATCCACAACTCCACTGATCTTTGTATCAGCTGCAAACTTACTAACCCACCTATCTACATTTTCATCTAAGTCATTTGTATATGTATCACAAACAGCAGAGGTCCCTGCATGGATCCCTGTGGAACACCACTAGTCGTGGACCTCCAGTCTGAAAAATATCCTTCTACCACTAGCCTCTGTCTTCTATGGCCAAGCCAATTCTGAATCCATGTGGCTAAGTCTCTGTGGCTTGCATGCACCTTAATCTTCTGGATGAGCCTACCATGAGGGACCTTGTCAAAGCTTCACCAAAATCCATGTAGACAACATTCACTACTCTATCCCCACCAATCACCTTTGCCACCTCCTCGAAAAATTCACTCAAGTTAGTAAGACATGACCCACTCTGCGCAAAGCCATGCTGACTGTCCCTAATTAGGACATGCTTTTCCAAATATGAGTAAATCCTATCGCTAAGAATTCTCTCCAATAGCTTCCCAACCACTGATATGAGACTCACTGGTTTATAGTTTCCTGGATTATCCTCCCTATTTTCCCTCTTGAATAAAAGAACAACATTAGCTGCTTGCCAGTCATCTAGGACCTCTCCAATGGCTAGCGAGGATATAAAGATCTTGGTCAAAGCTCTAGTCATCTCCCTTCTTACAGCTCTCAATAACCTGGGGTAGGTACCATTGGGTCCTGGCGACTTATCTATTTTAACACTCTTCAAGAGATCCAACACCTTTTATTTCTTGATCTCAAATTGCCCTAGAATATTAGCATGCTCCACATAAATCTCACTATTCTCCATATCCTTCTCCTGAGTGAATACTGATGCAAAGTACTCACCCACATCCTCTGCCAGCAAGCACAAATTCCCTCGTTTATTCATGAGTGGACCTACCTTCTCCCTAGTTATCTTTTTATTTTCAATGTGTCTATAGAATAGCTTGGGGTTCCCTTTAACCTATTTCCCAGGGTCATTTCATGGCCCCCTCTTGCTCTCCTAATTTGCTATTTGTGTACATTCCTGCTTTCCTTATATTTCTCATGGGCTTTGTCCGATTTTAGCTTCCTAAACCTTACAAATGTTTCTTTTACCCTTTTGTCTAAATTCAAAACCTCCCTCATTATCCAAGGGTCCCTCACCTTGCCATCCTTGTCTTTTCTCTTTACTGGAACATGCTGGTCTTGAACTTTTATCAGCAGGGCTTTAAACAATTCTCACATGCCAAATGTGGACTTGCCAGATAACAGCTCCTCCTAATGAACACTCCTTGGCTCCCACCTAATACTGATGTAATTTGCCTTCCCCCGAATTAGTATTTTCCTGCAAGATCCTGACTTGTCCTTGTTCATAGCTATCTTAAAAGTAATGGAGTTTCCAAAATGCTCTCCAAATGAAAGATGTCATCTGGCTCGTTAGGTAATACAAAGTCCAGTATTGTCCCTCCTCTAGTTGTACTATCCATATACTGTTTCAAGAAAACCTCTTGAATGCATTTAACAAATTCTGCACCATCTAGGCATCTTGCCCTCAGGGAGTCCTATTCAGTATTGGAGAAATTAAAGTCACCACATTGACAACTTTGTTTTTTTTTGCATCTTTCCATTATCTACCTACATATTTGTTCTTTGCTGTCTCAATTGCGGGGCTAATTGTATAATTCTATCAGAATGAATGCACCCATCTTATGTTTGAGTTCTACCCATATTGTCTCAGCGGATGAATCATCCAGTATGTCCTCTCTGAGTGCAGATTCAACACTCTCCCTGATTAATAATGCAACTCCTCCATCTTTTTCACTTTCTTCTCTATCTTGTCTAAAACAACAAAACCTTGGAAGATTGAGCAGCCAGTCCTGTCCCTCTTTCAACCAAATCTCTGTAATAGCCACAACATCATAGTCCCATGTACCAATCCAGGCTCCTGGCTCATCTGCCTTACCTATAATACTTATTGCATTGAAATAAACACAGTTCAGCTCATTAGTACCATCGTGTTTATTTACCTGTCTCTGCCTGTCCTTTCTCTCTGATTTCCTCGTCCTAGCATCTACTTTCCCCTCAAACCCTCTACTTGCTGATCTGCTGTTCTGGTTCCCAGTCTCTGCCACCCTAATTTAAACCCTCCCGAGTAGCACTAGCGAATGTCCCTGCAAGGATAATGGTTCCCCTCCAGGTTAGGTGCAATCCATCCCTCTTGTATAGATCAAGTACTCTCTTATGTTCCACTCTCTCTGCTGATCTTCATATTAGCTCTTCCCACACATGGCCTCATTCCATTGCTCGGAGTGATATCCCACTTCACAGGTTTATATATGGGATGATGTCATGCTCATTTCTCTTCTACTGCTTTGGGGTTTGCTGTATTCTTTCCCCCATCATCCTGGTAGTCTAAACAACCTCCAACCTGACTGCCTAAGACAAGGAATTATCCTGATGAGACAGAAAAACCCTCCATTTCCACAAGCCTCACTTACCCAATTTCTTTTGGATTAGCCACACATCTCTATCATAAGAAACCTTCTGTGGTCAAATTCTCTGTGCTTGAGTCATGAGTGACATACTGGATAGTCAGTCATTTAAGTGATGAAAAATTGATTTGTTTGAAATCTGAAAAAATATCATGGTGAATTTGGGGTCCACAAATTTGTGAAGTACATCCCATCCCCTTTCCCTTCCCAGGGAAAATAGTTCCAAAGAAAGCAGGCAGGATTTATGAATCCAGGTCCAGGTCACCATTATAAATATTCCGCTTAGTCTCTGTGATTCCCCAAAAAATCCAGCCCATAGCTTCTCTTTCTCCCTTTTCAGGAAACACAACTGCTCTTGAGACACTCCTTACCAAACAGTTAATTTAACCATTCAACCTACCCCAAATCCAACCTCCACCTTAGTTTTTGCTTAGGTACTTTATAGCCTTCAGGACCCAATACTCAGTTGAACATCTTCAAAACATGATCACAGTTCTCCATTTTGATTGTAACCCTTCCTTGCATTCCTGATCACACCCATCTTTGTTTGCACCCCTCCCCAAGTTTGTGTGTTTTTTTTGCAAAACCATCTTATTTACAACTATTCACAGCTATCATTAACACCTATTTTATCTAACAATAACTCCTTTACTGCCATTATCACCTTTTGTCTTTTGCTCGGATCATTTCCATCATGTGTACCATTCATTTCTCCACTCCCTTTGTTAACAACATAGCAGTTGTGAAGAAGAATTTTTGGACTTGAATCATTAACGCTGTTTTTCTCTCTCCTGAGACGTTACCAGGCCCGTTGACTTTTTCCAGATTTTTCTGTTTTATTAACATTATCTTTTCCCTTTGCCTAGAACAGAAGTGACCTACAGCTATCTCTGACTTACTGTGCCTTATTTCGGGGCCATGGCGACTTTTTTTGTTTCTATGACATTCTCTTCCAGAACTCTCTGTTAAAGTCCCTGCAGTCTGTTGGGTTTTTTTTTTTGCCTTTCTCAGTATTAAACAATTCTGACTAAAGTTAAAAACAGTATCTTTTCTGTGTTTGCTCATTTATATATTTGCCCCAACCCACGATTTCAATAAAGGTGGAAACAGTCTCATCAAGCTCATATATATAGTTGCTGAGCTTCATACTTTGCGAACTTCTTCCTCCTATTCTAAAAGTTTGCCTTCTTGTGATAACCTGCAGATATTATTGTTAGATTATTAATGTCAGTTGGAGCTAGTTTGATTCCCTTGCATTCATAAACATTTCAGATTAAGAGTCTAATAATGACCATGAATCCATTGTCAATTGTCAGAAAAACGCATCTAATTCATTCATATCCTTTAGGGAAGGAAAACTGCCATCCTTACCATGTCTGGCCGATGCATGATCTAGGCCCACAGCAATGTGATTAATTTTCAACTGCCTTCTGGCAGTTAGAGATGGGCAATGACTATTGGCCTAGCTAGGGACACCACATCCTCTCAAAGAATAATCTCTCTAACACTTTTCATGTTTCAACTGTGGAGACAAATCCCTCACAGAATTTAAATCTGTGATTGATCAATCAACTGAACAGCCCTGGGTGGTAGTTGGGTTCTCCCTGCATTCTGCTCAATCCTCACAGTTACGTTTATTCCCATCCTCTCCTCTCACTCTTCTTAAGACTTGGCACTTGCTTTCAGCCTTGCAGTCTTGTTTTGCTGTTGTAGCCTTTCTTTCTCATGGTCCCTCCTCCTTAAACTCTCTGCCTTATTCCTAATCTTTTTCACATTCACTACTATGCTTACGTTCAGACTCAGACTCTTGTCTCACACTTTCTTTTGCTCTTTCTCATATACTTTCTCCTGCCTCTTGCTTGTTTTTGTGCATTCTTTTACATATTTGTTCTCTTTGGTGCACTCTACTGAATTGATACAGGTCATACTCCCTTTTATACTCAGTGTCTTATTCTCTCGTGTGTTTTATAAAGTATTGAGACCACGTACTGTCACCTTAAATATGATAAATATAATAGATGTCACAGTATTTCCAAAAATAAAATCAGGTTACACTTAGGTAATTGGTGACTGAAAGAAAGAGTCCTCAGAGGATAGAAAAGCTCATTGCGAATAAATAGCCTCTGGTGATAGGCAGTTGTCTTGAGCTCTTTGTTTGCAGTTTCTCCTGTCAATTTCTGGATAATGGATATGATCCATGATGAACCATCTGGCATTTTTACAGATCTGTAAAAAATATTTCAGCATCTTTCCTTCTCTCTCCCGCTAACTTTATAACAGCATGTACCTTTTGCTTCACGCCCCTCTTTAATCTCAGTTTTCATGCTTGCAGGTCTATGCTGTATCTGTTCTGCAATCTGATTTGTTGTTGTTCTGTTTTTTTTAACTGGTTCCACATTAACTGGAAGGTTGAAATATCAATAATGATCTGATTTGACTGAGTTTTTTTTCACATTTCTCTTTTTAGGTATGACGTATGTAAACAATTGGGCCAGACTTTGTTTAGACTCGGAGAAACTCAAGCTATGGCATTCTGCACCCATGTGTAACAATTACCTTGGATGTTTAGCTTCCCACAAGGGGATTCGCTTTGCATTTTTCAAACGTGTGAAGGATGCTGATGCAGTTAGACAGCTTTAGTTCTCACACATTGTTTGAAGACTCCAAATTTCACCCACATCCCCTCAAGTTGTCCATGCCATCCCATGCTGCCTCACCCTATACTCATTCTATACCAATTATGCCCCTCAACTACACCTTTTCCTTAGTAAGGCAATGGAGAATGATCTTCTTAAAACTCTGCAGTGCACGGCAGCTAAGTGCAACAGTGCTCACAGTTCTCAGGAAGGGTCACTGGATCCGGAATATTAACTCTGATTTGTCTTCACAGATGCTGCCAGACCTGCTGAACTTTTTCAGCAACTTTTGTTTTTGTTTCTGATTTACAGCATCCACAGTTCTTTCAATTTTTAAATGCAACAGTGCACTTAGGAAGGGAGTTCAAGACTTTTGGCCTAGCAACAGTGGTGAAGGGAGTGAATGTTTGAGATGCTGTATGGAGTGTCATTCAAGTTGGCTGTTTTTTTTTCCAGGATAGTTCCAAGCTTCTTGCATTTTTTTGAAGTTACCCCTATCCAGTCACGGGAAGAGAATAATCAGTCACAGTCCGTGCTTGTGCCTTGAAAATAATGGGCAGACTTTGAGGACACAGTGAGTAAGGGTTTCTAGTTGTTGATCTAGTTCAAATGCTGGAAGAAAGTGAGGACTGCAGATGCTAGAGATCAGCTTCTGGTCAATGGTGTGTCCCATGACAGTGATAGTCAGTGACTGTAATGGAATTCAATATAAAGGGGAGGTGGTTAGATTCTCTCCTGTTTGAGATGGTCATTGCCTGGCACTTAAATGGTAAGTAATGTGTGTGCTATACATGAGTCCAAGCATGCATTTGTTTCAGGTTTTGCTGATTTGTAGACTGTTCCAATATCTGAGGAGCCATTAATTATGCTGACCATTGTGGTATCATCAGTGACCGTCCCCATTTTGATCTTATAATGAAGGTAAGGCCATTAACAAAGAAGATGATCAAGGGTACTACACTGAAGAATTCCTGCAGTAATCTCCTGGGACTGAAATGATTGACCTCAAATAATAGCAACTAGCTTCTTTTTCTGCTAGTTCTGAGCTCAATCAATGGAGAGTTTTGCTCCAGATTCTCATTAATTCTATTTGCATACAAGCTCCTTGATGCAATATTTAGTCATTTGATGCCTTAATGTCAAGGGCAGTTAATCTCTTCTGCCCAAGTTTGGACAAAGATTACAATGAAGTCAGGGGTCTAGGGGCCCCAGCAGAAGAACCTAAACTGAGCATCAGTGTGTAGTTTAATATTGAGCAAGTGCCACTTGATAGCTCTGTAAATGTCAATTACTCTTCCATCACTTTGCTGATGAGGAGGTAATTCAGTGGGTTGGATTTATCCTGCTTTTTCTGGATTGGGCAGAAAGTCAGGGAATTTTGGAGCACTTGTGATCAGGTTTTATTGCCAGACTTTGTTAATGTGCATTGCCTTTGTAACATTCAGTACCTTCAGCCTCTTCTAGATATCATATGCTGTGCATCAAAACTGTCACCTGTCATGGGGATCCCAATAACATATGCAATGCATGTGCATCTGCATGCAAGGCCTTCCTCGCCCATGAAACAGCACACAACTTTGAGGCAGGATCAGGAAGACAGAAGCATTTTAAAATTCAGCACTTTGTAAACTGATATTCACTGGTATTGGGAAATGAAAATTCAGCTTAATTTTAATGTTTATTAGAAGGCTCCAATCAAATAGATGGATAGTTGCATAAAAGCAATGGATATCATTACAGCAAAGAATATTGATGGCTTTAAACAACAGGCTGTAATTATGACCATGAAATACCTGCACGAGAATTATTGCAGAGAAAATTATTGTACTGCTGGAAAAAAAATGCTAGAAATAACTCAGTATGAACACCTGTGAAATCTTATATTTAGTGCTTAATTTCCTAACTCAAGCAAACAATGCACACAGCAGAATGAAAAGTAAGTTCATGGACAAACATTAGTGTAAGAGGAGGAAGGAAGAAGTTGCTGATGACGTTATATAATAGGCATCAGGAAATGTGCTCTAATGACTGCCAAGTCCAGATACTGAACAAGAATTTAAGACACATTAATAATCATAGTAGTGTTCCAAGAAACACTCCTTAACTACTATGTTTTCCTATCCTATAATGGACAGATATTTTAAAATTATCTTTGAGGTTAAAGGGGATAAAGTGCCCAAACAATACAGTATACTATTTACTGACATTTATTGACTCCACGTGCTTCCTTCTCCTGCATATTTAAATGTGCTTCAACAGATTTATTACCAAGTTCTAAATGTAATGGCTCTTAGAATGACATGACCAAATGCAGGAAGTCTGTTGCTGTTACATCATGGAGCTCAAGGGATGGAGTTTACCTTATATCTCTATAATATTAAAAAGGAGCCCTGATACAGTTACAGTCATACCAAAGAAGGTAGTTGGCATTACTGTAAAAAAAATGTTTTTATTTCAAGAGCATCTTCTGGGGAAGTGTGATTGCCCAAAGTGACGTGAAGGTTTTTGTAATGCATTGCTAGGTACACTGAGCGATCAGAAAGGCAAATGACGTGGAGGTGCCAGTGTTGGACTGGGGTGCTCAAAGTCAGAAGTCAGACGACACCAGGTTATACTTCAATTAGTTTATTTCACAAGTTTTTGGAGCATTGCCCTTTCGTGAGATGAAGTGAGAGAGAATGAATGGCTTTGAGGTATGTAGGGAAGAGGTGTTGGAAATTCTGGAAAGGGTGAAAATAGATAAGTCCCCTGGGCCTGATGGCATTCTCTGGGAAGCAAGGGAGGAGATTGCAGAGCCATTGGCCTTGATTTTTATGTCCTCGTTGTCTACAGGAGTAGTGCCAGAAGACTGGAGGCTACCAAATGTGGTTCCCTTGTTCAAGAAGGGGAGTAGGGATAACGCTAGTAACTATAGGCCGGTGAGTCTCACTTCTGTTGTGGGCAAAGTCTTAGAGAGAATTGTAAGGGATAGGATTTATGAACATCTGGATAGGAATAATGTGATCAAGGATAGTCAGCATGGTTTTGTGAAGGGCAGGTCGTGCCTCACAAACCTTATTGAATTCTTTGAGAAGGTGACTAAGGAGGTGGATGAGGGGAAAGTGGTAGATGTGGTGTATATGGATTTTAGTAAGGCGTTTGATAAGGTTCCCCATGGTCGGCTACTTCAAAAAATACGGAGGTATGGCATTAAGGGTGAGTTGGAGGTTTGGATTAGGAATTGGCCGGCTGGAAGAAGACAGAGGGTAGTAGTTGCTGGTAAAGGTTCATCTTGGAGTGCCGTTACTAGCGGTGTTCCGCAAGGATCATTGCTGTTTGTCATTTTTATAAATGACCTGGAGGAGGGGCTCGAAGGTTGGGTGAGCAAGTTTGCGGATGATACGAAAGTCGGAGGAGTTGTTGACAGTGAGGAAGGATGTGGCAGGTTACAGCGGGATATAGATAAGCTGCAGAACTGGGCAGAAAGGTGGCAAATGGAGTTCTATGTAGCTAAGTGTGAGCTGATTCACTTTGGTAAGAGTAACAAAAAGATGGGGTACTGGGCTAATGGTCGGATACTTGGTAGTGTGGATGAGCAGAGGGATCTTGGTGTCCATGTACACAGATCTTTGAAAGTTGCCACTCAGGTAAATAGTGCGGTGAAGAAGGCATATGGTGTACTGGCTTTTATTGGTAGAGGAATTGAGTTCCGGAGTTCTGAGATCATGTTGCAGTTGTATAAGACTCTGGTGCGGCTGCATCTGGAGTATTGTGTGCAGTTTTGGTCGCCATACTATAGGAAGGATGTGGAGACACTGGAACGGGTGCAGAGGAGGTTTACCAGGATGTTGCCTGGTATGGTAGGAAGATCGTATGAGGAAAGGCTGAGGCACTTAGGGTTGTTTTCATTGGAGAAAAGAAGGTTTAGGGGTGACTTGATAGAGGTGTACAAGATGATTAGGGGTTTAGATAGGGTTGACCGTGAGAACCTTTTTCCATGTATGGAGTCAGCTATTACGAGGGGGCATAGCTTTAAATTAAGGGGTGGTGGGTATAGGACAGATGTTAGGGGTAGGTTCTTTACTCAGCGAGTCATGAGTTCATGGAATGCACTGCCAGTAGCAGTGGTGGACTCTCCCTCTTTATGGGTATTTAAGTGGGCATTGGATAGGCATATGGAGGATAGTGGGCTAGTGTAGGTTAGGTGGGCTTGGATCGGTGCAACATCGAGGGCCAAAGGGCCTGTACTGCGCTGTATTCTTCTATGTTCTATGTAGAAGCACACAGGTACAGAATTTATAGATAAATAGATCAATAGGCAGAAGGATCAAGTGATCATAGAAATGGTGATATTCCATTTGCTATGATCTTTTCATCCCTCTCCCCATTGATCTTTCTGCTATAAATTCTATGCCTCTGTGTTTCTGTCTCACCTCATCTGATGAAGGGGTATGTTCTAAAGCTTGTGATTTCAAATAAATCTGTTGGGAGTATAACCTGAGAAAGGCAAATTGCATTATAGTTTTCAGCACAAGTGGATTTCAGTATAAGATAGAAGACGTCACTACAATTGCATAGAATCTTGATAAGGTAGCAACTGGAGCATTATGGACCATTTGTTCTCCTTATCTAAGGAAGGATATCCTTGTCTTGGATGGAGTGCATGCAGATCCACTGAATTCATGTCTAGAAGACAGCAATTTGCTTATGAGAAGAAATTGAGGAAGCTGCACAAGAGTTTCAAAGAATGATAGGTGATCTCATTGAAACATAAAAAAGTCTTCTGGGGTGTGACAATCATGTAGGTGTTTCCTCTGGCTGATGAGTATGAAGCATAGAGCTAATTAAAATAAAACAGAACTGTGGGTGCGGGAGATCTGAAACAAAACCAGATTTCTTGCAAAATTCAGCAGGTCTGGCAACATCTGTGGGAAGAAAAGCAGAATCAACGTTTAAGTCTGGTGACTCTTCATCAAAACTGTTCGCAACTGGGAAAAAGATATTTATGCTGAAGATAAAGTTAAGTTTCTTTTTGGGGGGAGGGGGCAGGGGCTAGGTGGAAAGGGTGGGGTGAGCAGTTGGTGGAAATGGAGCCCAGAGAAAGAGAAAGGGATATGAAAGGTAAACAAGGTTATTGTGGACAACAAGTCAGTACAGAAGCAAAGCTGAATAATTAATAATAAAAGCTAACAGTACAGGTCATTCTCCTATAACGCATGTTTCATCAATGCCATTTGGCTGTAATGAGACTGGTGAACTGGTGAACTTTTTATTTACAACGTGCACTCCCATTGGCTATTACATGATTCCATGCCCGGCACTAGTAGTTGCATGCGTGGAGGACTGGACTCCTCGTTGATATCACAGTCAGACAGCTTGCATGCTTCCTGAAAGGTACCGTGCTGTACTCTGTAATTCTCGGTCCTGTTTTTTTTGCAAATCTTGCTGTGTTTTCCATGAATATAGAAGGACAAAGTTGCAAGAATGTTGACAGGAAGCATTCAGGTGAAAACATCGTGGGTGGTGACCATAAAAGAAAGGCTGTAACACTTGAACAGAAGCTGGAGGTTATAAAAGTATTTTGAGCATAATGAAAGAGCATGTGATGTTGTTCGTGCAACAGGAATAAAAGAATCTATGTTCCATACTATAAGAGACAATGCAGAAAGAATTACAGTAAGCTGCATTGGAACAAGTTTGAGTGCTAACAAGTATGTGGGATCATGAACAAGGGAACTTGAGGAGATAGAGTACCTTCAATGTGTGTGCATATAAGATCAATCAAATAAAACGATCACCTTTCTCACCATAAAACAGAAAGCCTTATAAATGGATGAAGACCTAAGGGAAAAAAGCTGAAAATCCTGCAGATGTGCCTGTCTTCAGTGCTAGTAGTGGCTGGCTTGCTGGATCTAAGGACTGCTACGCTTTTCATAATATGAAGTTATGTGCTGAGCTGCCAGTGCAGACAAGGAACATGCACCGTCATTTCCTACCGTGGTGAATAAAATTGATTGAGGAAGAAGGCTACACCTCAGATCAAATCATCCATATGGATGAGACAGGTTTATTCCAGAAGTGAATGGTATCAAGAACCTACATTTCTAAGAATGAAGCATACACTCCAGGTTTTAAGGTCGCAAATGATCGTAAGACTGTGCTGTTGGGCGCCAATGCTAGTGTAGACTTAAAGCTTAAGCCTATGGCGGTGTTCCACTCTGCCAACCCGCAAGCCTTGAAGAGTTACCTTAAGTCCACTCTGGGTAATTAGTTCAGGTCAAGCAAAAGTGGTTGGATGATGGGACAATGTTTTTCTGACTTTATTGTTGATATTTTCGAGAATGTTTTTAGCAATTATTGCAGGAGAAAAACATTGGGATTTCAAGATTCTCCTCATTCTGGACAATGTACCAAGCCATCCTCCCACCACTGTGAGCTTTCTGACAACATCAAAGTGCTATTTCTACCTCTCTCATTCAACCCATGGACCAGGATGCAATAACAGCTTTTAAAGCTTATTATTTATGGCGCACATTCAGGAAGCTGATTGCAGCTGGTGAAGGGGATAATGAGGATAGTGTTCTTCAGTTTTGGAAGAACTTTAACAATAAGAATGCCATTGATATCACTGTGGAAGCCTGGAGTGATGTCAGAAAGGACTGCTTGCATGCAGTTTGGTGGAAGCTTCTCGAGATATTCTTCATGATTTTAAAGGCACTGAACCATCAGAGGTGCTTCCAGCAATGAAAGAACATTATGTCACTCTTGCAAAGCAAGTTGGATTTGAAGTAGTGGAGACTGATCTACAACTTGTCGCTGTGGGGGGGATTGAAGCTCAATCTGAAGACAAATGAAGTCCAGTATGCATCACCACGAGAACTTTTCACTTCCCTTGTGTCTTCTATCCTGAGGGAAGTTGAGAAGCAGTTGCAGCTCTGAGAAAACAATGACGACAATGCAGAATGCAGCAGGATAGCAGTTTGTAGCATAAAGTTTTATCTCGCACCCTATGAACAGTTTCTTCATGAAAGAAGAAAGATGGCAAACCAGCAAAAACCAAATGCATTTTATAAACCAACTCCCAAGAATCAGTTTGAGGACAGCGAACCACAGCAATCCATTTCGCAACTAAATATTTTCTTTCATCATAACCCCGCACCCAGAACTGCACCTGAAAGTAATGATGATGCTGATAATGATCCTCAGTCCCTGTCTTAATACAGTACTCTAACTCAGCAAACTCAGAAACCCCTCACAGTGTTAACTTTATTGTAGTATTTCATTGAAGTATATGACTTTAGCATTTACATAGATTGTGCTATCATTGTGTTAGAGTAGCGATTATTTTTGTTTCGATTTTTACTGATAATTTTGGTGGTTCACCTTTAACCTTGTGTTTTCCACAGGCCCCGTTATTTCTATTGCATGATTTTCTTTAACCCTAGGTCGCACAGGAATGCAACCACCATGTTATAGTAGAACAGACTGTAAGAGAGAGATTGGGTGAGCTGTAATGAAAGCAACCAATATATTGTGACAACGGGGTTAGGAGCACATAAGAAATGGTGACTATGCTGCGAGGAACCCATGTTATAATAGGACCAGATGTAAGTGGGTAAAAGAACATGAAAGGATGGAATCAGGCTCTGAAGTTATTCAACTTGATGCTGAGTCCTAGATGCTATAAGGTCTGTTATGAAGATGTGAGTGTACTGTACCTTCAAGAGAGTTAGAAGCCAGGAGGACTACCTGACATAGCACCAAATGTTCTCAACAAGATAACAATGTAATACTTGGTCGAAAGCTAGATTAGCTGGGTTGCCTGGAGACAAAATAGATTCGAATTAGCTCAATCAGTTTAAATTATAACCCAAAAAATACCAAATTCCAAACAAGTTTGAATTTAGTATACTGACAATGTTAAAAGTCAATGACACAATCCGACGCTTTGGGGATATAAGACCAGGGAAAATTGAATAATTGAGAGGAGAACTGCCAAGCCACCTCTCAATTGAAGGAATTGTAAATAGTTAGTTAATTATTCTCTGTTATACTTTAAGAAATAAAGTCTGTCCAAAAATAGCTCTCTTAAAGGTACTTTATCAATCAGTAATCTGTGAAACAGAAACCCCAAGAAGAAGAATATAAGACGAGAATACAGAGACAAATCAAAAGCTGCCAGGTTTTGAGATAAGAAGTTTTGTTTTGTAAATCTTAATCGGGATTTTTATCAGACTAGTATTGGAGAGGGGAAAGTAAAAGAAAGGTTAGAGGAAGGAATTGTAAATAGTTAGTTAATTATTCTCTGTTATACTTTAAGAAATAAAGTTGTTAATTTTTACTTTAAATAGTTCTTGGCCTCCTGAATTTTCACAGATTACTGCATGGGATAAATCTTTTCTGCATTGTTGGTTTAAATTAAGCAGGTGGGTTTACCCGGTGTCATACCCTGCTTGGGGACTCATCATTGGGATTTGAACTGGTTTATAGAGATTTGAAAAGATTTAGGGGCACGAAAAATCCCAGCAGATTTAAACGCCTGCAGGTTCATGTCCTAGATCTTTAAATAAAACGTAGGTGAGGCAACTTGTTACTTTTGGCAACCTGTGGTCAATTAAATTAAAAGTGAGAGAAATGGCTCTTAAAATTGCTAAAGAGTTTCTGGGATTTGAAGATGATTCCAAAATTTGCCAAGAAAGTTTAGAAGAAAACAAAAAATGCAATACTTTTAGAATGAGCAAATAAATTCGGTTTGGGTGTAACCAAGGACAAAAATAAAGCTGAAATTGTAAGGGAGTTACTCAAATACTTAGATATGTCAGAGAACCAGACAAGTGCAGTAGAGAGGTAGAAGAACTTAAAATACAATTGAGGAAAATGGAGTTAGAAGATAAACAAAGAGAGAGAGGAAAGAGAGAAGCAAAGAGAAAGAGAGAGAGAAGAGAGAGAGAGGAAAAAGAGAGAAAGAGAGGGCTCTTGACTGAGCAAAGAGAGAGAAGAGAGAGAGAGAGACAAAGAGAGAGAGAAAAGTGAGAGGAAAAAGAGAGAAAAAAAGAGACAGAGAAGGTTCTTAGCTGAGCAAAGAGAGAGAAAGGAAAGTGAAAGACAAAAAGAGAATTTGAACTTGAGAAATTGAGACTTAGTTGGCAAAGTCAAATTAACAGAATGGAGATTAAAAAAGAAGGTAGTGATATATGCAAATATGTCAAAGCTCTGCCACATTTTGAGAAAGATGATGAAACCTTCTTTATTTCATTTGAAAAACTGGCTAGGCAGATGGAGTGGTCCGAGGATGTATGGGTAATGCTAGTTCAGACTAAAATGGTCGGCAAAATTAGTGAGGTATTTGCTATACTGTCAGATGAGGGGTCAAGAAATTATGAAGAGAATAAACAGGCTATTTTAAGTGCTTATGAATTGGTCCCAGAAGCATATAGGCAGTGGTTCAGAAACACAAAGAAGGAACCAGGTCAGGCTTATGTTGAGTTCAAAAGAATTAAACATAGTCATTTTGATCAATGGATGCGTGCTTTGAAAATAGATAGAACATTTGAGGCTAAGAGAGATTATTCTGCTAGAGGAGTTTAAAAACTCGATTCCAGAGATGATAAGAATTCATGTGGAGGAACAGAAAGTTCAGGAAGTGAGAAGGGCAGCAGAATTAGCAGATGAATACTTGTTGATGCATAAGACAAGCTTCCAGCCAGAATTTCATCCTGTGAGGGACAGGAGTTGGGAGAAGGGGAGATCCTATACGATGAAACCAAGAGGAGAGAGCATTGGATAAGAGTTTACCACAGGTTAAAGAAGCCCAAGTGGCTCAGGTATTTTCACTGTAATGGAGTGGGACACAGAAAATTACAGAGTGGGTGGTTTCAGAAGGACACTGGGAAAAGCTATTTTCACTGCTAGAAGGCGGGACACGTAAAGGCACAGTGCTGGTAATTAAAGAAAGGCACTGTGGGAAAAGATGTGGTAAAAGAAGTTATGTCAGTGGCGTTAGTGAAGGTAGTAAAGAAGACCCCAAGAAGAGCCGAGGAGCTGCAAGAGAGTGCACGGCCAAGGCAGGGATTTGGTATGGAGTTAGTACCTGATCTCTAAAAAGAATTCACCTCCATGGGTAAAGTTTACTCAGAAAGAATAGTGGGAGAAGGACAAGAAGTCATCATTTTGAGAGATACAAGATCTAACCAGTCACTGATAGTAAGGGATGAGTGAATATGCACTTTTTCTGATCTGTTACCCAAGAGTGTGGTAATTTGTGGGATAGATTGACCAAAAAATAGCTTTCCCGTATGTAAGATCAGGTTGGAGTACCAACTCAGGATAGGGGAAGTTACGATGGAAGTGATTGACAGTTCCAAGAATTCAGTTTGGGAATGACATGGTAGGATCCAAGGTGGGAGTGACACCCCATGTTGTGGAGAAGTCCAAGGAAGACCAAGAAACTGAGGAGTTAAAACAGAAATATCCGGGTATTTTCCCAGTCTGTGTGGTAACCAAATCCCACTATCGTAAAGTTACAGCATGAAGCAATATGTGAAGAGAAAGATGAAAGAGTTGAGGTTCAGTTAGTGGTTACCCTGTTTGACGTAATCGTGCAGGAAAAACCTCAACAGGCAGAGGATCAGACAGAGGTGTTTAATCCTGAAAGACTAAGAGACTTGCAACAGCAAGATGATAAAACATTTATGTGTGAATGTGTACTCTGAAAAGGAGGCAGAGAATATTCCATAGAGTTATTATCTGAAAGATAGAATCCGCAGGTGGAAATGGAGACTACAGCAGGTTAGTGCAGAGGGGAAATGGGCCGAAGAGCACCAGATTGTGTTGCTGGTAGCATACAGACAGGAGGTGTTACGGATAGCACATGAACCACCTGTAGGAGGTCACCTAGGGGTAAGAAAGACTCAGGCTAAGGTACAAATACATTTTTATTGGTCTGGAATGTACAAGGATGTGGTTAACTTTTGCCGTAGGTGTCATACATGCCAAATGGTAGGTAAGCCACAGGCGGTAATAAAACCAGCAATTCCCACATTTGAAGAACCTTTCATGTGGGTTATAATTGATTGCGGGTGGGCCCCCTCCCAAGAACTAAAAGTGGGAACCAGTAATTGTTAACCATAATGGATGTGCCTACCAGATTTCTGGAGGCAATTCTATTATGGAGTATCAATGCAAAATGGGTAGTGGAGGTGTTAGTAGCTTTCTTCACATGGTATGGGCTACCCAGAGAAATTCAGTTGGTCCAAGGGTCAAATTTTACTGCTAGGCTGTTTAAAGTGGTTATGGATAGCTCAGGTATACAACACTTTAAATCCAGTGCATATCATCCTGAATCCCAGGGAGCTTTAGAAAGGTGACATCAGACCTTGAAGACCATGTTAAGAGCATACTATCAGGATTACCCGAATGATTGGGATAAAGTTATCCCATTTGTATTGTTTGCCATTAGAGATGCCCCAAAATGAATCTACTCAATTCACTCTGTTTGAGTTAATGTTTGGACATGAAGTGAGAAGCCCTTTGAAAATAATTAAAGAAAAGTTGACAGGACCAAAGTCGGAGATATCACACTTAGATTATGTATCGGAGGTGAGGGAGAGATTAAATCGAGTAGGTGATTTAGCTCAACAGCACCTAAAGGGGCACAGTATAGAATGAAGTAGATGGTACATAAAAGCTCTGAGACTCAGACATTTTCCCAAGAGGGTGACATGTTAGTACTTTTACTAGTGATAGATCCCTTCAAAGCCAGATTTAGTGGTCCCTATCAAATTGAGAAAAAGTTGAGTCAGGAGAACTATCCAATAAAGATGCCAGATAGAAAGATAAGGTATCAGGTAATGTCATGTGTACATGTTGAATCCATATTACATGAGAGAGTAAGAACGGAGACACAGATGTCAGTTACTGCCCCGCAGAGTGAGGAATCAAATCCAGACGATGTGGATTTTGGTGCCTCAAAACAGATTAAAAAATAAAGCAGTACTTGAGGAGTGGGATAGGTTAGTAAGCTATCTGTCTCAGGAGCATAGAACACAGTTGAAAGATTTGTTACTGCAGTATAAGGATATATGAAAGAATTAGATAGGGAGGACTAGTACTATTGTACATGATGTAGATGCAGGGAATACTGCTCCAATAAAACAACATCCCTATCAGCTTAATCCTTTCACAGGCAGAAAGGTCCAGGAGAAGGTGGAGGCTATGTTCGACAAGGACATCTTCGAACCAAGCCACAGCCAATGGTGTTCGCTGATCGTCTTAGTTCCGAAACAGGACGGGACTCAACGATTCTGTGTGGATTATTGGAATATCAAAATCAGACTCATAGCCAATTCCTAGATTAGAGGACTGTATTGAGAAGGTTGGACAAGCTGGTTACATGGTTACATCACCAAGTTGGACTTAATGCATGGTTACTGGCAGGTACCTTTATTGGAGTTGGCGAAATAAATTTCTGCATTTGTAACCCCAAATGGGCTACGTCAGTTTAAAGTGATGCCCTTTGGAATGAAGAACGCACCCACCACATTCCAAAGGCTCATGAACAAGTTGTGGATGGGTTAACAAAGTGTGCAGTCTATTTGGATGATATAGTGATCTTAAGTTTAAGTCCTGAAAAGATCACATGGTACAGTTAGCAGAATTCTTTGAATGACTACAAGAAGCAAAGCTGGTGATAAATTTAAATAAAACTGAATTCTCAAAAGTAGTAGTGATGTTCTTGGGACATAACATCAGCCATGGAAGATTGACCCGACGGAATGCAAAGACATCAAGGGATTTCCATGACCAACCTCGAAGAAAGAGGTGCTTTGATTCTTAGCACTCAGTGGATTCTTTTAGAAGTTTGTTCCAAACTTCGGCAGTGTAATGACACTGTTAACCGATTTGCTGAAGAAGAACACAAAGTTTTGGTGGACAGAATCATGCCAGGAGGCATTCGACTATTTAAAAGTAATATTAACCACCAAACCAGTTTTAGCTACACCTAACTTTTCAAAACCTTTTTAAAGTCGCCATTGATGCTAGTAACATTGGAGTTAGAGCTGTACTCCTATAGGAAGATGAGTATGGGATTGAACTGCCGGTTGGTTACTTTTTGAAGAAGAACAACATTCACCAGAGAAAATACTCCACGAACGAAAAAGACCTATTGAGTTTGGTACTGACCTTACAACAATTTTAACGGGTATGTCATGAACAATGTGTCGGAGACGGATGTGTACACGGGTCACAATCTGCTTACATTTTTAGAATGCTTTAAAGGCAAGAATATGAGACTATTTTGTTTCAGAAATTAGATCACTTTCAGTGTGGAAACAGGCCCTTCGGCCCAACAAATCTACACTGACCCTCCGAAGAGCAACCCACCCAGACCTATTCCTCTACATTTACCCCTTCACCTAACACTATGGGCAATTTAGCATGGCCAGTTCACCTAACCTGCACATCTTTTGACTGTGGGTGGAAACCGGAGCACCCAGAGGAAATCCATGCAGACACGGGGACAATGTGCAAACTCCACACTGACAGTTGCCCGAGACAGGAATTGAACCTGGGTGTCTGGCGCAGTGAGGCAGCATGCTAACCACTGTGCCACCGTGGTATGTTATAGAATTTTAATTTTAAAATTATACATACTGCGGTTCATAAAAATGTAATCGCAGATGCATTATCACGGATTTAACTGATAAAGTTTAGATGACATTTGCAATTATTTAATGTTTTTTATATATATGTATACAGGTATATGGGAAGAGGTTAACGTGAACTTCTATTAAACTTATCTGTATGTTAAGATAATGTGTTTAAAAATAGAAAAAAAAAGTCATCTTCTCATGATGATGGTTCATTTTTTCTTAAGGGGGGAGGCGTTATGAAGATATGGGTGCACTGTAACTTTAAGAGAATTAGAAGCTAGCAGAACTACCTGACACAGCACCAAGTATTCTCAATAAGGTAACAATGTAACACTTGGTCGAAAGCTAGATTAGCTGGGTTGCCTGGAAACAAAAAACAGATTCAAATTAGACCAATCAATTTAAATTACACCTCAAAAAATACCAAATTCCAATCAAGTTTGAATTTAGTATGCTGACAGTCTTTTAAGCCAATGACACAATCCAATGCTTTGGGGGGGGGGGGGCATAAGACCGGAGAAAATTGAACAGTTGAGAGGAGAACTGCCAAGCCACCAGCATGTAAAGTCTGCTGAAAAAATAGCTCTCTTAAAGGTACATTTATCGATCAGTAACCTGTGAAACAGAATCCCCAAGAAGAAGAAAAAGACAGGAATGCAGAGAAGAACCGAGAGCTGCCTGGTTTTGAGATAATAAGTTTTGTTTTATAAATTTTATTTGGGATTTTTATCAGACCAGTATTGTAGAGGGGAAAGTAAAATGAGTTGTAAACAGTTGTTAATTAATTATTCTTTGTAATATTTTAAAAAATAAAATTGTTAATTTTTACTTTAAGTATTTCTTGGCATCTCAAATTTTCACAGATTACTGCATGGAATAAATCTTTTCTGTGTTAGTGGTTTAAATGAAGCAGGGGGGTGAGGGGAGGGATTTACCTTGTGTTTTAAGAGGTCCACAAATGTAAAATGAGATGTTTTTCTTCAATATTATACTGTGGCTCTCTGAAACACTATAGCAGACCTGTGACAGAAATGTTGCTGTAGGAACATGATGGTGTGTTGAAGTGGCAGGCAACTGAACCAGAGTGTCCTGGAACAAATGGTAATGGTGGCCTATAACACTTTGTATTCTGAGGTTGGTGGGGTAGTAACCAGGCCACTCCTCTTACATTCCCAACACCTCCTCAGGCTCCCATGGCACCTTCCTGTGCAATCTTGGAAGGTGTAACACCTGCCTGTTTATTTCCTTCCTCCTCACCATCCAACACCCCTGACATGGTTTGATGTTTAATTCAAGGAACCAAGTCAAATATTAGCCCTATTTCCATATTTTATTTTCAAATGATTTTTACAATAATGATTTTCTTCATCTCAATTTTTATTTTCCAAGTAAAAAAGAAATGACATTATCATTTTGTGACAGTCTTGATTCTGAAATCTTAACACATGCTCAGCAGCAGAATGCCACTGAGCAGACAGAATTGTGCCACTCTGAAGATTATGATTGGGAATACTGACAACGCTACATGACAATAAATTAGACTGAACTAGCAATGGGAAAAATTGATGATGTTGAGCCTTTTCCTGATGTGCATAAAGCAATTATTGTACAGAGGATATGAAAATGTTAAATCATTCAATCTGCAGACAACACCAATGCTACTGTCATGTACTGCATCAAACAGCAAGTATCCAAAATGATGAAATCTGGTAAACTCATATAGAGCTTTGAAGCACGTTCATTGGAGAACCTGGAATTTCTTAGAAATGCAATTTCTTCAGAACTAAAATCTGGAAAAATTATATTTTGCCAACTTCTGGAATCAAATTCAAGTTTGCAGATTTTCATTCACAAGGCTATAACTTTGAGTCAAGAAATCTCCAGGTTCATGCTGTCACCTTGCAGAAGTGCTCCAAGAGTTGAGATATTCGCTCTGCGAGCAGGATATAATCAGGCTTTTCACCCCAGAGGCAGAAGTGGAGATGGACACAGGCACTATCAACAGTTGAGCTGGTCTGTTTAAAAGCCTGTCTTAATTCTCTGGGATTCAGTTAAATATTAGGCCATCAAGCCCTTACCTCTCAAACCTAGCACAACATTTATGCACTCTATTTAGTTCAGTTATAATCTCCCCATTGCTACCCAATGGTCCTTTATCTCCTTCATAGTCAACTTAATGTCAATTCATGCTAATCCATGCCCACCACACTTTGTACTTAAAAACTCCATGCCAAATTACTTAGTGTACACTATGGGCAGAGTTCAGCAGACATGTTGATACTAATTAAAGTAATATTCCAAATATGAATCACAGCTTTCACTACAAAAAAAGACAATTTGGAGGAGGTGGCATAATGGTAATGGCACACACTCATAAACCATAAACTCAGGTGAATGTCTGGGCGACTTGGGTTCAAAATGCACTACAGCAGATAATGAAGTTCAAATTAAGTCATCTTGGGCACTTGGTTTGCAATGGCTTTGTCCCTACCTCTGGGCTCAGAGGCCTGGGTTAAAGTGCCACTGACTCCAGGCATGTGTAATAATATGTCTGAACAGATTGATTGAGAATATCTATATCAATGATGCCCTGAATGGACTTGCATGGGATGAACTTGATGACCTGTTCTGCACATTTCAAATCTTATGGGGAAGAAGTGAAAACAGACTACTGAGTTGGATGATCAGCCATGATCATATTGAATGATGAAGCAGACTTGAATGGTTGAAAGTGAAGAAGATATTTGGTGTGTTTTCCTTTATTGGTCAGAGTATTCAGTATAGGAATTGGGAGGTTATGTTGTGGCTGTACAGAATGTTAGTTAGGCCACATTCGGAATATTGCACTCAATTCTGGTCTCTTTCCTATCAGAAGGATATTGTGAAACTTGAAAGGGTTCAGAAAAAAATTACAAGGACGTTCCAGGGTTGCAGGATTTGAGCTATAGGGAGAGGTCGAATGGGCTGGGGCTGTCTTTCCTGGAGCGTTGGAGGGGGTGACCTTATAGAGGTTTATAAAATCATGAGGGGCATGGATAGTGTAAATAGACAAGGTCTTTTCCCTGGGGTGGAGGAGTCCAGAACTAGAGGGCATAGGTTTAGGATGAGAGAGGAAAGATATAAAAGGGACCTAAGGGACAACTTTTTCATGCAGACGGTGATGCGTGTATGGAATGAGCTGCCAGAGGAAGTGGTGGAGGCTGGTACAATTGCAACATTTAAAAGGCATCTGGATGGGTATATGAATAGGAAGGGTTTGGAGGGATGTGCCCCAGGTGCTGGTAGGTGGGACTAGACCAGGTTGGGATATCTGGTCAGCATGGATGAGTTGGGCTGAAGGGTCTATTTCTGTGCTGTATATCTCTATGACTCTATGACTGCTCTAACAACTGCTTAGTCTCCATTTTCTTTCCCTTTTTCTCCTTCAAGGCTGGTCTTTTTCTACTTTCTGCTTCAATGACTGGTTTTCTTTTTGCCCGATTCACAGTAGAGCACAATTGCTAGCATTTATTTCTGAAACAATTATCTTATGAGTAATTTGCAGTTCCTTATGTGTGCTGTGCAGCTTCACCTGTTTTTACCGACAAGACACTTTCCACAGCATTGCTTTCAACTTGATGTTTCTGCAGCTACTTCTGCTGAGCTGTTAATCTGGGTTTTTTTAATTGGGTTGATGCTATAGAACTTTTAGGAGAAAGTGAGGACTGCAGATGCTGGAGATCAGAGTGGAGATTGCGGTGCTAGAAAAGCACAGCAAGTTAGGCAGCATCCGAGGCACTCATTCCTGATGAAGGGCTTATGCCCGAAACGTCACTTCTCCTGCACCTCAGGTGCTGCCTGACTTGCTATGCTTTTCCAGCACCACACTCTAGATATAGAGCTTCTGATTCATTCTGTTTCTTTTCTTTCCCTTCCAGCTTACCATTTATCTTTGTTAGCTGAGCTGGAATTCCTCAAGGATTTCACCTTCTCAGAGATGGTATTCGCAAGTTTGGATTTTGAGCCAGGCATTCACCTTCTTGTCTAGAATTTTCATTTTTCTCTTTATAGGAGAGAACTGAGATTTTAGCTTCACTAATGTGAAGTGCTCCATTCTTCTTTCATTTTCAGTTCTCCAAGTGTCTCATGATATGTCTGTTGCCATTTCTGTTGTGTAATTGACTCTACTAATTGAGTACTGTCTCTTTCACTTGCAATTGCAGGCAATGTAGTGTCTACAATTCAGAATGTTTGTGACATCCAGATGAGTTGGTTGCAAATACACTCCAACACTCCTGATCATATACATGGAATTGGTTAGATTAGATTACCTACAGCATGGAAACAGGCCCATTGGCCCAAGAAGTCCACACTGACCCTCCGAAGACAGACCCTCCAAAGAGTAACCCACCCCCCTTCTGACTAATGCACCTAACCGCTATGGACAATTTAGCACAGCCAATTCACCTAACCTGAACACCTTTGGAATGTGAAAGAAAACTGGAGTACCCGGAGGAAACCCACGCAGACACAGGGAGAATGTGCAAACTCTGTACAGTCACCCCAGGCTGGAATCGAACCTGGGACCCTGGCACTGAGAGGCAGCAGTGCTAACCACTGAGCCACCACTGATGTATTGAATGTTTTCCATTTGTAGGTTTCATTATGATTTCCAATGTCTGTGGGTACATGCTTTTTTGTTTAGAATTTACAGGGTTAGTGTCTTAACACTTGCTCCTGTGACAAGGTTAGCTAATAACAAATAGTCAGCAGTTTTATGAAGGCATATAATTTGAATTTTTGCAAACATGTTCGGAGGTGTTAATGCTTTCCATGAGATTGACAATATGAAATATATGTTCACCAGACTTTGTCTTGTGGTGTATGCCATCAGATATTGATTTATGGATCACTTAGTGCATACTACTCTGGTGACATGCCAGATGATCAAGATTGTAGCTTAAAGGTTTTCCTTGGACAGAGTCTATTTGGATTTTTATAACTGCATTAATTGTTGTTCTCAAGTACATCCTCTGTGGCCTCGTTATGTAAAATACCTTTTGAAATGAATTGAAAGGTAGGTGTTTACCTTGTTTCATGCAGAAGACCACACCTTCCTCATAACTTGCTGCATTGAGTTTTAGTGACTGTGTCAACTGCCGAGTTTATACTTTACATCCATAAATTTCATTGACCTGTGACGATAATTTCAAACTTACATCCATCATAACAAATCTTTCTGGAAAGCTTCCATGGGCATGGTTATAATTATCAATTTAACAAATCTGTTTAATTCATATCTCATCACAAAAAAAACACAAGGGACAACTCTGCCCCTGCTCACTAAGTGGTCTGTAGATCCGAGAGGCTTCTATCTAACTAACATGAATTCTCGTCAAAGAATATGGAAATTTAATCTGACTATGAATGGGCTTCTAATGTGGTCTGTATTGTTTGGGAATCTTTTAACTGTTTATCTGTTAATCCTGATACGTTACATCTGTATAGTCCTTCATCCTTAATCACTAAGCAAATATTAATGACTTATTTTCCCCTGGATCAGACACACCTGAATCTGGAAACTGTAACTTTGAACACTAGTTAAACATTTGAAATCCTGTTAGGAGGTCTGCTGTGATCCAATTTAGCTGGAAAATGTTAAGGACATTGTTACAAACTGTCCTTGACTTTTTCTTGCTTGCTATCAATCCAGCAAACACCTTGGTCATTTGCTTTTGTCATGTGAATTACATTGACCTCTCGATAGGGAATAGCTTGTTTACTAGCAGGTTGTGTTTTCAACAATTTTGAAAGCTGTAATGGACAAAATCTTAAGGGTTGTCTCATGTACTTTAGCGTGACTTAAGCCCATTGATGTGTCTCACCTATAGATTAACTTGCTTGCTGATTAAGCAAGCACCACAGACCTCAACGACAAAATGCCTTCCATCACTGCTCACGTTAACGAGAATGATCTAATAATCAATCACATGTTAGGTACTGATTAACTCTGTGGGTTAGTTTACTTAAAACAGTAAAACACTTAAGTTGTAAAGCAGATGTTACAGTAAGCCAAGGGGCTCACAGCAGACTGACTGACCTCCAGGATGAGTCACACAGCGTCTGGAGTCCTTAAAGGTGAACTGCTTTAAAGGCAAGGTATGCATACAAAATTTTTAGGCTTTTATCAAACCATAATGCAAGCCTTGATTGCTCTCTGCTTGTCTGTCCTCACTCATTCATTTTAGCTGACCTCTTGAGACAATCTACTTTGTTCAGACCATCAGTCATCCATCACTCAGTGAATGCTTCACCTCTACTCACCCCACGTTAATTGTCACATTCCTGTACTTCCACTGTTCATGTGGCCAGCTTCATTTGCCCTGTCCTCCCTGGCTAGAAGCCTACTTGACACAGCTGGCCATTGACCACTTCAACTGACAAATTCTCAACAATTAAACTTGTTTGACCCTTTGTTCCACAATTAACTAAGGGCCATTGCAATGGTAATGGAGATGCAATCCCCAATCACACTTAAGTGGACAAAATGCCAGTAGTTATCCAAAGCCTGCCACTTGATGGAAAGGAGACTTGAGGATCAATGTAGGGAGACTTTCTGCTCAAGCATTATGGATGGTAATCTTTGACCAAAACAAACGTGCCTAAACTTCTAAGGTATTATGTTGTCTGTGCAATCTACATAGTTCAGGTTTGTTATGAAAGATGGAGTTTTATAATTAATACACAGTAGGCTGCTGAACTGTTGATCATACAGATCATTACTCACTAAGCTCCAAATAATGGTACCTTTGCATTAATAAGTCTAGATAGAAAACCCTCACTTAACATTGTGACTTTCTTCCAATAACTGATATTTCTTCCAGTTTGAGATTGAGCTGAAAATAATAATATTGTTTAGCACATTGGGGCAATAAACCCGGGACCAACCAACAATCTGGAAATTAGTCATCTTTTGTGAAACATTCAGGGCTTCTAAGAACAAGAATAGGGCTGCCTGCTAGCCATTGCAGTGAGCTCATCTCTCTCGTCTAAAAGGTTGGATCAAGCATGCAACAGACCTCTGCTGAAAATGTGTATTGGAACAGGATATTGTACTTGTTTCAGTGATTCAGCTCGGTATATGACATAACCTAAACTATTTTGTTTGGATTGCGGCACTACAGTCAGTCCAGTGTTTTTAATATTTAATAATAAATGAGTGGGTAGGAGTGATTACAAGAACTGGTTTCAATGGGGGATTTGGATGCCATCAGAAATGAGGAAAGCAATGTTATGTACGTGGAGATAAAATAATGTTTTGATTGTAACTTGTCCCACAATTCAAGGTTTTGGTTTAGAACACAGTTTTGTTGTGGGAGTCAGAAATATCAAATCTGATGCTGTATGGCAGGTTTATGTCATTCCTAGCATTCTGCTCAGCTGATATCTGATGATATCATCACTAAAAGATTAAATCTCACTGCAAATTTAATCTGTGACTAACAATGATTCATATATCATGCTGTACTTTTGGGGGGAGTGGTACAGAACAACTCGTTCAATTTGATCTTTCCATTCACTCATTTGGCATCATTGATTCATTTGATTTGAAAGGGTGTGTTTTATGTATGTCCTGAGAAATGTTTATTGTGACCTTGTATCTCTTAATCCTGACTCTCAAATGTTACGCCAATCAACTAAATGCTCAACCAAAAATAATTATTGGCATATTTATCGCTAATGTGCCCATAATGTGAGTAGGTGCAAACTTAACACTATGGATATCAAAAAGCATTTCTGTTCAGGATTTCAGAAAAGACTGTTGGCATGTAACTTTGGTGAGAATACCTGTGAAGACAGTTTTTATAGCATTGATCCTAATCTTGGCTTTGGTTTAGTGTTAGTGATCTTACCACTGAGTTAGAAGGTTATGGGTTCAAATCCACCACCAGGCATTTGAGATGGAGTTGAAACTCAGTTTCCAGTGCTGGACAGAAGGACTGCAGCACTGTCAGAGTGCCCTCTTATATAAGAGATTCCACAGAATTGTTTCCACAAACAGAAAGTGGGGTACTTCATGGTGTCCCAGTTAATATTTATTATGAGTGCTCATGATGATGTCACTAATTCCTTGGATGGTAGTGACTGCCTATGAACATGGGATCACCAGGTAACAGTCATAGTCTGAAAACTGGCAGTAGAAAATATGTTCTCAGCTAGGCTTTAAAGTACAAGGATGTTTAATATTTTTTGAAGCAAATTGGACCGTTGGAAACATGGGGCCTTACTACAATTGTAATCTGGAGTAAGATAATAGAAACATGCTAATATTTATGTTTTAATTTTATTATCAATGTGTAGCTCTTTGATGCAATGGAAGTAAAATGTAAGGAAATTGTAAAAAGTACTGGCAATTAACTCATTCATTGTATAAAATCACACAATGTCAAAATTGCCTGCAATTTTGTTTGACCATTGCAAACCATTTTTTGATAAACCTTTGTTAAAATATTTAAGATATTCTGATTCTGAAGACCAGAATAACTCATTGCATTGTTTTGGCAATTTCCAGCTTCATCGTTATATTGTGAAGCTGGTTATTCTAACATCCAAATCATCACTAAACAGTGTCTATGCTTTTCAAAGAATAATGCTTTCAATTAAAGCAATTTTAAATGTGAAAACTACAATATAAGATAATATCAGTTTGGTGGTACATTGGGTAGTACTGTTGCCTTATAGGCAACAGGGACTTGGGTTCAATTCCAGCCTTCGGTGACTGTGTGGATTTTTCACATTCTCCCCATGTCTGCATATCTGTACAGTCTGGAGAAATGCAGGTTAGATGGATTACTCGTGGTGAGGATGGGCTTCTATTCAGAGGGTTTGTGCAGATTCAATGGGCCAAATGGTCTACTTCTGTACAGTAGGGATTCTTTGATCCAGTAGAAGTTGGAAATGACTAGTGTGGGTTGAATCTGGGTCCAATTTGAGCTGGGTCCAAGTTCAGATCAGTGCCAGTCATTTTCAGTTTTACTGCTTCTCTTGGAAAATGTGCTTAAATGAACATCGTGTGAGACAAGGTTGGATCTCAGCAGTAACACACTTCACTATTAAAGAAAATGTGCCTTCAGAAGGAAGTTGGCTTAAAATTTTCAGTTGACTGAGAAAAGAGATTCTTATCCTGCATTTGAATTCTCTTGATTGCATATCACATGCTGATGGCTGTACTTGTATTTTGCTATCCCTGACTTCTTTATGGTTTTATTTCTTTCCTAAATGTGGACAATGGAACAGAAAAGTCACACTAAGCCTGTAGATGATTTATTTTGCTCAGATTTGTATTTGGGTGAGCTCAAGACACAAAATCACCCTGTGATTTTTTGTACCACAACAGTTAATTAACATCTATAATTTTGAGGGAAACATACATGCAGTTATGATCTACCTGATCATTTATCATACACCAGTCGCATTCAGCCACATTTTTAAAAATCCACATATTTAAAGTGACACAAAGTATGGACTCATTTAATATAGACAATAAGCAATAATTTACAGATTCTCATCGTCTTCTTGTGCGCAACACTCCCATATTTTCTTCAAGCAAAACTTCAAATTGGTATTACTTTTTCCTATTAAACAATCCTCACAATGCAATAATCTTTGAAATTTCTGGTTCTCAGAAAACTTATATTTCCAATTTCAAGCTGCACCACAATTTCCCCCTTAGCTCTATTGCACCCCCCCCCAAAAAAAAATCCCTGTTTGATTAAACAAGGAGGAGTACCTTTTAAAAGTTCCTTGTCTTTTGTTCTAATTGTCTGTTTGTTCATCGGCTGTTCAGCATATCAGCTCCTTTTTCAGCTTTATATTCCTTGTTTTCTACTAAGCAAATGAACTGTGTAGTTTTCACAAGTCAGGCACTTTTCTCCACTATTTCCTCTGGTGGAAGCCTCCTGTCACATTGAATCCAGTAAAACGCACATTGCTCCTGTCATATTGAAGGCTGTTTGCAGAGACCTATGTCTCTGCCAAAATCAGCACATCTAACTGTGCTGTGCATGACATTGTTTAATTAATACAGTGCCCAGCATGTCTCTCTTCCACAGAACTTAGTAGCTTAATAAACAATAGCATTGGTAAAACACACCACAAACACTGAGCATTTGATCATGCGACAGAACAATAGAATGCTGCAGGATTGGTGAAAAATTAAAGCATTCTGTCTGACACACAGATTTGGGTGCTGCTTCATCCCTTAATTAACCCCCTGAGAACTGATCTGGGATGTTCAGATTCTGCAGTTTAATGGGTCTGTGTGGATACGATTGTCAACAGAATGCATTGCAAATAAAACAACTGCAGTGAATGGAACAATTTCAAGTCCTGATGGGACATTTTAATTAATAACTGAACGATTACTATAACTTACACAGGGCTAGTAGTTGTTGATTTAAGCAAATTATAAACACAGAAATGTGCATTAAGTTAAGATTAATGCAAGTCACTAGGCATCAAGCTATATAGTGAAAGCCAAAGCTATGATGCATTATTAATTTCATATGGATCACTTAACTGTACCTCAATGAAAATTGCTTGTATTTATTTTCCTGTCAGGAAATGGTCAAGATAATATTGTCAATGCATTTCTGAAAAGGAAAGTAATTAATTGGACTCTTTATTCTGCTGCTGAGGCACAGTTAATCTGTGCTATCTCATTGAAACCATTATCAATATATCCTTTTTTTATAGATTAATGGGTAAATACACCACACTCTGCGGGACTGACCCAGATAGAGCACGGGTGTTGCAAAAATAATTCATGTTTAGTTGATCTCAGAAAAACTCTGAATAAGGAAACCCCAGTTGGATCCCAAGCAATAGATCTTGATTTTGTGCAATTGAGTCAACTAGATACTAGTGAATCTGCATCCAATTTTACATCTCTCCTCATTTTGTATTTCCAATATCCTGAAAGGGAACAGATGTAAACCAGATTGCTGACTCAGAGTCATAAAGCACGAGATCCTTCGGTCCAACCAGTCCATGCCAAATATAATCCCAAACTAAACTAGTCCCACCTGCCTGCTCCTGGCACATATCCCTCCAAACCTTTCCTATTCATGTAACTGTACAAATGTCTTTTAAATGGTGTAATTGTACCCGCATCAACCACTTGCTCAGCAAGTCATTCCATATGTGAACCAACCTCTATGTAAAAGATTTGCCTCTTGTGTCTTATTTAAATCTCTCTCCTCTCAACTTAAAAAATGTGCCCCCTTGTCTTGAAATTCCCCATCCTAAGGAAAAGACAACTTCCATTAACTCTAACAATACCTCTCATTATTTTAAAAACTTGTATCAGATTGCTTCTCAATCTCATTCGCACCAGTGAAAAAAGTCCCAGTCTATCTAGCTTTTCTTTATAACGTGAACCTTGCATACCTGTCACTATTCTGGTAAATCAACCATTTTAGCAGGACAGGATTTCCCATGGTCCAAAAAATAGTTGGTTTCAAATATTTTCATAATTTACCCCATGCAACTTATGTCATGCCCTCCAGTCTTGCCATCCTTTAAGATCTCTGCACACCTTTAAATGTGCCTTCTTGTGCATCCCTCAATTTAGTTGCTTTACCATTCATGGCTGGATGCTCAGCCTAGAATTCCATTAATAAGCTTCTTGTTTGTCCACCTCTACCTCTCTCACCCTCCTCTTTTAAGATGCTCCATAAAACACACCGCTTTTGCTAAGATTTTGCTCGCCTGTCCTATCAGCTCAGGTGGCTCAGTTCAAATTTTGCTTGGTAATGCTCCTGTAAAGTATCTTTCAATGTGTTACTGCTGCTCTATTAATAAAGGTTGCTATAGGAATACAAATTAAAGTTGATCAGGGAGATGAAAACTGTTCAAGGTGTTTGTTCACAATCAATGTCCAATTTGTATGTTTGGGACATTGGGTGTGGTTAGGATTGGACTGAGCAGTAATGGATCCTGAATGTCTATCTACAGTTATGTATTGGGTTCTCCTATTGGGAAAAGGATTGGAGCCCTAGGAAGATCCATTATCCAGCATAAATCAATGCCATAAGAGACAAGAGGAGGAATTGTTTCAAATGTTAATTCACACTGGACATAGTTGCTTCACACTATTCCAATTTTCAAGTATGTTCAAGTATAGTGTAGGAACATCTTTAAAGGAGAAAATAAAATTAAGTGAGCGAGATATATCTTATCCAAAATTTAAAATATGCACACTAACATGCAAACACAATTTGAAAGGCACCAGTTCATCTTAAGACCACTATCTTTTTATGACCTCAAGCGCACTTTACTTTTGAAATTATGAAAGTTGTGCTAAATTCACAGTCATTTTTTTTTCTTTCCATTCTTGGGATGTGGGTGTCGCAGGTTGGGCCAGCATTTTTTGGCAATATTTAGTTATACTTGAGGAGATAGAGGTAAGCTGCTTTCTTGAACTGCTTTAGTCCATTGGTATAGGTACAGCCATAATACCATTCGGGAGAGAGTGCCAGGATTTTGATCAGTGATACTGAAAAAATATTGATATATTTCCAAGTCAGTATGGTGAATGGTTTGGAAAGAACTTTCAGGTGCTGCTGTTCAATCTATCTACTGTCCTGTCCTTCTAGAAGGCAGTTGTGAAGTGGTTGGGAGATGTTGTCTAATGTGATTTAGTGAACTTCTGTAGGGCATCTTGCACATGGTACACACTGCTGCTACTGAGTACCAGCGTTGGAGAGAATAAAGTTTGTGGATGTGATACCAATTAAGTGGGATGCTTTCTTTTCAATGATGTGAAATTTCTTGAGTGTTGTTGGACCTGTACTCATCCAGGCAAATGGAGGATATTTCATCATACTCCTGGCCTGTGCCTTGAAGATAGTGGACAAATTTTAAGAAGTCAGGAATCGAGTTATTCAATGCAGATTTCTGAGCCTCTGACCTGCTCTTGTAGCCATGGTATCTACATGGCTAATCCAGTTCAGTTTCTGGTCAATGATAACTCCCCAACTGTTGATAATAGGATCCCTGAATAAGGAAATGTGGTTATTAAGTGGTAAAGTCACTGGGTTGATAATCCAGATTCCCAACCAAATGTTCTGGGAATATGGATTTGAATCCCACCATAGCAGTGAGTAAAATATACATTCAGTAAAAGAACTGGAATAAAAGCTCAGTGAACTACAACTGTGTAACTACTGTCAGTTATTTTAAATACCCACCTGCTTCATTAATATTCTTTAGGGAAGGATATCTGCCATCCTTACCTGATTTGGTCTACATCTGATTCCAGATGCAAAGCAATAGGTTTGAATTATAAATGACTGTGGTCAATTAGGGATGGGCAATGAATGGTGTTTACCCAGTAACAAACATAAATTAATAGAGAAAAAATTCAGTTTTGGTAACATCTCAACAGGCAATGGCTATATTCTTCCTCTTGTTAGAGATAGTCATTAGTTGGTAGTTGTGTGGCATAAATGTCACTTGCCACTAGTCAGCTCAAACCAAGATACATTCCAGGTATTTCTGTATTTGGCCATGGTCTGCTCTGGTAAATGAGAAATTGCAAACGGTGCTGAATATTGTGCAATCGTCAACTAACATCTCCACTTCTTACTTTAATATAGAGGGATGGTGACTGATGCAGCAGCTGAAGGTGGTTGAGTCAAGGATACTCCCTGAGGAACCCATGCAGAGATATTGTGCAGCTGAAATGACTGACCTCCAAACTCCATCTTCTTTTGTACCATGCAGAACTTCAACATGCACAGAGTCTTCCTGATTCCCATTGTGTTTGTTAGGAGTCCTTGATGTTATACTTAGTCAAATATGAACTTGATGTCAAGGGCAGTTTCTCCCGCCTCATCTCTGAAACTCAGTTTTTTTTTCCATGTTTCAACCAAGGCTACAATGAGGTCAGCAGCTCAGTAGCCTGGTAGAACTAAATCTGGCCATCACTGATCAGGCTATTGCGAAGCCTGTTGATGACACATGCCATTACATCATTGACAATAGAGAGTAGATTAAGGCGTGGTAGTCAGCTAGGTTGAAGCTGTCCTCTTTCATGTGTACAGGACTTATCTGGGCTGTTTTCCACATTGTCAGGTAGATGCCATAGTTGTAGCTATGCTGGAATTGAAAAAGAAGGAACTGTGGATGCTGAAAATCTGAAACAACCAAAAACAGAAATTGCTGAAGAAACTCAGAAGGTCAGATAGCATTTGCAGAGACAGAATAGAATTGACATTTTGAGTTCATTAATCCTTCTTAGAATTAAGTTTCTGAAGAAGTGTCATTGCATTCAAAATGTTAACTCTCTTTTCTTTCCAAAGATGCTGTCAGGCCTGTTGAGTTTCTCCAATCATTTCTGTTTTTGCTTTTAGCTATATTGGAACAGTTCAGTTAGGGGCACAACAATTCTGGGGCACATGTCTTCAGTGCTATTGCCAGGATGCTGTTAGGGACTATATCCTTTGAATTATCCAGTACTTTCAATCATTTAAATGAATCAAATTGACTTGATGCTGGGGATCTCTGGAGGAGGATGAAATCAATTATCCATTTGGCATTTGTGGTTGAAGATTGTCGAAAATTCTTCAGCCTTACTCTGCACTAACATGCTGGCCTCTCACATCATTTAGGATAGGGATATTTGTGGAGCTTCCTTTTCCAATATGCTGTTTAGTTGTCCACCACCACTCCACTCAATAAGGTCGGACTGCAGAGTTTAGATTTGATCTGTGTTGTGGAATCACTTGGCCCTGTCTATTGCTTGCTATGAAATTGATGAGCATGCATGTAGCTTTACTAGGTTGACACCTTATTTTTAGGTATGCCTGATGAGATATGTTTATATTTAGGATCCTGACATGCTCTCCTGCACACTTCAGTGAACCAGAATTGATTCCCTGGCTTGATGGCAATGGTAAAGTTAGGATATGCCAGTCTGCGAGGTGGCAGATTGTATTGGAATATGATTCTGCTGCGGGTGATGGCCTACAGTACCATATGTAAGTCCAGTTTTGAGTCGCTACATCTGTATAAAATCTATTCTATTTAGCATGATGATAGTGCCACACAACTCAATGATGGGTATACGCAATGTGGAGACTTTTTTCTCCATAGGAACTATGTCATGGCTAGTCTTACTGATGCTATGAAGGACAAATGCATCTGCACATGGAGTTTGATGAGGTCATCTATATTTTCCCTTCAGTTTGTCCTTTCCAAATGCTGCACACTTGCTCTATGCTTTTTAGTATTCAGTTAGTTCAGTCAGAAGTGATGCTGCTGAGCTATTCTTGGTCATGAACATTGAAATCTCACCAACCAGAGAACATTCTGCACCATGGAGAAAGTGAGGACTGCAGATGCTGGAGATCTGAGTCGAGAGTGGTGCTGGAAAAGCACAGTTGGTCAGGCAGCATCCGAGGAGCAGGAGAATCGTTGTTTCGACCAGAAGCTCTTCATCATGGAGATGTTCGGAATGCTGATTCTCCTGCTCCTTGGATGCTACCTGACTGGCCGTGCCTTTCCGGCATCACACACGAACATTCTGCACCATGGCCACCCTGGTTGCTTCTTTCAAGAAGTGTTTAATATGGAGAACTGATTCATGAAATTGGTGAGGTGGGGAGCAAAGGAGGGTAACCAACAAGTAATTAATTTACACATGTTTAGCTGTTGCAATCAACCATCATGGAGTCAAGAGTCAATGTTGAGGACTCCCAGGGTAATTCTCTTTGGACTTTATAATGCCATGCCAACCAACATGGCTATATCAGTCCTGCCTATAGGACATGGCAGTGTTGCCTGAGACATTGCAAGGTTTGAATTTTAACTGTATCCATGTCAGGTTGTTCCTTGAATAGTCTGTGTGAGAGCTCTCCCAGTGTTGGCACCAATATTGAATTTCACAGTGTCAACTTTGCATACTTTGCTGTTATTTCCAGTAACTAGGTCAGCGCCAGGTAGTCCATCATCAAGCTTTACATGGGTTTATTGCAATTAGTTGTTAAAAAGCTGACATTTTTTTCTACTTTACATGGGATAGTTGCCTTTATATTAGATTTACTTGTTGGATTAAAAAAGCTAAATATAAATATCAGGTCCTGAGTCGTGAAAGAGTTCATGGTATTTTCTTATACAAAATGGCATCACAAATGACTGATTGTGGCCTCTAAAATGTTTATTAAATTAAAATTTTCAGTATCTGTCCTGTCATTAACACTTAATGGGTTATCTTCAAAAGTTTAGACAAACATGTCAAAGAATCTATTCTATCCACGGATGTCAGGATCTCATTGTTATTCTGCATATAATTAATTTGATCAGCATTTGTCCATCAGAAGTAGATTTAGTGTGTGAAGAGGCTAATGAAAATTCTAATAAGCTATGTTCCATCTGAGGATAGAAAGTAAAGAATTTTGATTTTCCAACTGAGATCCCATTGAAGTTAACGGAAATGGCTGCTTATGATCCTTCAGATGCAGATGTGGGGGTTGGAAAATGAGAACTAGAGGAACTTTATCAGTGTTATGGGAGGGAAGAGAAGGGCTGAGGGTGGAAGTGTAGGAAATCGATCATGCAAAGCTAAAGGCACTATCAACCATAGTTGTGCGGTATCCTCGGTTGATGGAAAAAGGTGGACATTTTTGAGACACCCCTGTAGAAGGTGGAATGTCAGAAGCTGCATAACAAAATGTGGATTTAAATATAGGGATGGATGCAGTCCACACAAGCTTGTTCTATTGCTTGATTATAGCATGGCTAGTCCATTTAATTACCTTGGCATCATCATGCATAATACAACTGTATATCAAAAACAAAACATCGAACTTAGTTTTGAAATTTCAATTTGAATCAGCATTTAAAGTAACAGCTTGGAGGAGAGAATCATCACAGTCAAAATCCTTCAAATAGTCAGCTCTGATTCACTCATGCTGCTGATGCAGAAAACTTCACAGGGAAGGTCATCCACAGAAGGCCCTGATGGCCAGCTTTCAGAGTAAGGATATTGGAAGTTGAGATCATAGAAGCCTTACAGTGTGGAGACAAAATAAAAGTGCAGATGGTGGAATCCAAGATAGACACACAGGAGGCTGGAAGAACAGAGCAAGCCAGGCAGCATCAGGAGGTGGAGAAGTCAGTGTTTTGGGTGTAATCCTTTTTCAGGACTGGGGTGAGTAAGTCACCCAGCCCCATTCCCCTATTCTATATTTAGCCCTGACTAATGCACCTAACACTATGGGCAATTTAGCATAACCAATTCATCTGACCTGCGCATCTTTGGATTGTGGGAGGAAACCAGAGCACCCAGAGGAGATCCACACAAGACATGGGGATAATGTGCAAACTCCTCACAGACAGCCACCTGAAGTGGGAATCGAACCCGGGTCCCTGGTAATGGGAGGCAGCAACGCTAACCACTGAACCATCGTGCCACCCATAAGGCTTAACTTACTGAGTGTTGTTTTATGTTTGACTGCAGTGTAGATCACATGTTTTTAAGATTACTTTGTCAATAATATCACTTTGTTAACCTTTTCACTCGCTGGACGACATACTGGAACAAGAATGATCCTTCACTTCCTAAACATATTTATAAGTTGTCAATGACAACCAATTCTAAAACTTTGCCATATACCTATGCAGGGCTATTCTGAAGACTAATGCACACAAGCTATTTAAAGTTATATTTTTTTGTCAGTAATTATTTCTTCCAAAACCCAAATGACTTCATATCAAAGTTTTTCTGCCAACTGATAATCAGTTATAACTTTCTATCTGGGAGGAACAAGGAAGAGAATGGGCTTTCTGGAAATATGGGTTTAATTCATTTTCAAGCTTTGTCTCTCCAATGAATGTGGCTGATTTGCCTTAGCATGTCCACTGCAGTCATCACCTGGATGTTGATTGTCTTTGCCTTCATATGAGAAGTTGGCTGCGTTTATGAACTGAATCATAATAACTCAAGCTGTCAAATACACCTGGTGGGGAAAGGCTGAATTCAAGTTTAATTCTGTTTCCATGGTCACATTAAAAAGGCTGAATGCTGCAGACAAGCATTGTGATTCAACAAATCAAATGCATTGTGTTCAGTGCTGAAATATGCTCCAGAAATATCTGAACTGTTAGCATACGTACCTTTTCACCTTATACTAAAGGAACAAAATGCTACTGGTCTGTATAGATGAAACTTGGTCATAAACGTTAAAGGTGAAATCATTAGTGATGTCGTTCATTGTGCTTCATTAGCTCTTGTTGAAGAAGCAGTGATTTCAAGATCTTTAACTGTGGGCTTTTCAGGTTCATTTTCTCATACAATGATTATTTTTCTAAAACAGTTCTTTGTCTAAAGGTTTCAAAATCCAATGCTTGTTGGAACTTTCCCATTTTCAGTTCATGTTTTGAAGACAGATTCATGGCACCTGTACTGCCACAGCTCATGGCAATATTACTCACATAATCTTCCTCTCTTCAGCTTACTATGTAAATGGTCCCCCTCATCGCCTTTCTCATAGAATGGTAGAACAGCAGCAGCAGAGTCCAATGTGCATGCCATCATCAGGACGTTGCAGTATATGTTGTGCTGGCTTCACAGTTAAAACCCAGCTTAGATTGTGAGGGACTTTTCCTGGCTTGCACAATGTGACTCTAGAGCAATATTACACAGAAAGGAACCTTGTACCCTGCTTTGTGGGCAAGAACTCAGAGATGGAATAACTATTGCAAATGCGGGATTTCGGGGATTGGGGTGGATACTGCTGGACGCTCTTCAAAAGGTTGGTATGGACTCAATGGACAGAATGGCCTCTATCTGCATTGGAGGGATTATTTTAAAAAAACTCACCAAGGCTCACTCTGTAACTCAGAGTATTGCTTGCATCATGTCCCACTCCCTGTTTTCACCCACCTCATCCTCCCAAACTATGAATCCTCCCTGCCCTCTGTACTTCCTATTCAGTTGGTGGGGACAACTTGGTACCTCGCCTGCTCCGTCTTTACAATTAACTCTTCTGGAATCCACTTCCAGTATATTGTATCCCTCCTTCAGCGCAATACAGGAAAATTTAGTCCATAACCAAGCCAAAACCGATGGGGGTTGATGGATGTAAGGCTCCTTACTCCCTCCAAGGACAAAGTGCCAGAATTAGCCAGACAAAGCAGGACAGCTCATGTCAGGGATGTGGAAACCTCAATGGAGAACCAAAAGCAGTAAGCTCCATGGTGCTACACTGCTCTCCCGTTAACAGTCCTAACCCATTATTATTTGGCACAAATGTTTATCCTTCTTTGACAATTAATTCCCTCACTTCTCTTTTGCAGCCACTCACGGACCCAGCAAACTGCCAATAAGAAGAGACCAGTGCCAGAGACCAACAGCTCCATCTTCACCTCTGAGCAGGAAGCACTGAACCCTAAGAGGTTGCGGCAGCAAGGCATTGACCTGCATCTTCTGTCAGCTCAAAGACCGACAACCATCTGATGAAGGAGCAGCACTCCGAAAGCTAGTGCTTCCAATTAAACCTGTTGGACCATAGCCTGGTGTTGTGTGATTTTAACTTTGTTCACCTCCCCAGCCCGTTTTCCCAAATCCTGCAGAAGTTGAAGCTTAGGAGGACAAGCTTGCATCTGTGCAAAACCCTCTCAGTAACTTGGGCTCATTGGGTCTAATCACAGGGATACAATTCTTGTCTTCCCATCAGGCCACCCACAGTGCAGGCTACCGCAATCCCAGCTACAAAAGTTGGGACTGCATCTGAACATAACAGAAAACAGAAGAAGAAAATAAACTTACTAGGCTGTTATGACACCTCTGCCAAATCATTGTACATAACATTTTACTTTTGTAACAGAATGTCACTCGCAAAATGTCTGTTGGAGTGTAACTTTTTGCTGTCAGACCTGATGAAGGCACATCCATACAAGAGATGAGCAGTGTCTTCAAACACCACACAGTTGAAAGAAGTTGCACTGACACCTTGACTGCAGATAGATACCAGGAATTCTTAAACAGTAACATTCAGGAATCCAGACACAGCAACTGCCTGTGAAATCTATGATCTGATAATCTGTGGGAAATATCAGCACAATAACACAATTTCACTGAAGGTACTCTGAGCTATGTTCTGTTTATATTTTACTGCTGTTACATGGACCTACGAGGTCCAGAGATGGAAGTTAATGTATTCCATATACCAGTTGGCATGTGCAGACCCTTCAAGTGACTGCGCAGCTGTTTAGAGGGCATATTGCTCCTGATCCTTCACATTCATCACAATAAAGCCTCATACTGTTCCCTTACATTGCATGGCAATGGAGGATTGCCAAGGAGGTCATTGTTATGCATACATAAGGAGCTCTGCTGCTCGCATACATAAGGGAGAAACTATTCCTGCTTGTAGAACGACTGAGAATCAGAGGGTATAGTTATATAAAGTGATTTTGCAAACAAGCAAATGTACAGTGAGAAAAATTGTTTTCACATATTTAGTGTATGGGATTGGAATGCATTGACTGAAAGTGTGGTGAACGCAGGTTCAATCGAAGCAGTAGATGATTAGTTAATATGAAACAATGTGTGAAGTTACAGGGAAAAGCAAGAGTTTAGCATTAGGTCAAACTGATCAGAGTGTTCGTACCGACATTATAGACAAAATAGCTTCCTTCTGTACCACAGCAATCACATAGGTTCTGTGATATTTAGATTTCAGTGAGAGAATTTGGTAGCAGCAGAGACTATAGTGTTTAATTGCTAAGTACGAAATCTCAGAGTTTTACAGTGTAGAAAGAGGCTCTTTGCCCCATTGTGTCCATGTCAGTCATCAAGCATTTACCTATTGTAATATCATTTTACAGTACTTGGCCCACAGCCGTATTATGACATGCCATTTCAAATCCTCACAAAAAGACTTCTTAAATGTTTTAATGGTTCCTACCTCTACCACACTTTCACCATCCTCTAGATTTAAAAAAAATCCTCAAACCCCTCCAAACCTCCCACTCCTTACCTTAAAGCCATCCTGCCTGGTTATCCAATCTTCTATTAAAAGGGAAATATTTCTCCCTATTTACCTCCCCTTGGTCTTCTCTGTTCTCATGAAAAATACATTTCTTGAAATGGAAAATATAGTCTCCACTTTTAAATAGCCTTGGTTGACTGCAATCATTTTACTGACCTGACAAGGAGGGAATTAGTCCACACAAGTGGGTTGCTCCTGTTTGCTGGAAGCCAACATTTGGAATGTGATTTCCGGTTCAATGAATGTTAAGTCAATGCAGTGCAAATTGAAGTGAAATGGATGGTACTGCTAAATCAGTGGAGTCATTATTGTAATTTCCTCTGGTAGACCTCTAACTCCAAGAATCCTTTTTCTACCCCAAAGAAAAAAAAGTGCGCACTCTTTGAGTCGTCAGCCATTTTGTGCAATTATTGTGCAGTTGATGTTTCAGCCAATATGGCATCATTCAAACTTTGGGTTCTTGTGAGCTGCTGGCTTTGCAAGATTTTCCATACATTCTTTATGCGTCCCATTTATATTGCTGTCCTTGTAGCTTCGATGACATATAGGATCCACCTCCCCAAACATTTCCATTGAACCCTTTCATATCATTATTCATGTGACCATTTTACAACCAGAGCCTATGTTTTTGGAAATTCCTCTGTCCTTGATAGCTCTACACTTCCCAAAACAGAGGTTGGTGTGGCTATAACCTGTAAACACCCTGTTCCATCTTCCTGAAATTCCTTGTCTCCTCTGATTGTCCATGAGATCCCATTCTCCTATTGAGAATTACTCCCTAATACTGTCCATTCCCTCAGTGACCCAATGCAACAAATCCCATCCACAGATGTCAGCTGCCCACTTTTTCCCAGAACTCCATAGATTAGCCACTGATAAGAACATAGAACACAGGACATAGAACAATACAGCGCAGAACAGGTCCCTTGATGTTGTGCTGACCCGTGAACGATTCTCAGCTCATCCCCCGACACCATCCCACCATGATCCATGTGCTCATCCAAGGATTGTTTAAATCTCCCTAATGTGGCTGAGTTAACTATATTGGCAGGTAGGGCATTCCATGCCCTCACCACTCTCTGAGTAAAGAATCTGCCTCTGACATTTGTCTTAAGGGCAGCACGGTGGCTCAGTGGTTAGCACTGCTGCCTCATAGCACCAGGGTCCCAGGTTTGATTCCAGCCTCGGGGAACTGTCTGTGTGCAGTTTGTACATTTTCCCCATCTCTGCGCAGGTTTCCTCCCATAGTCCAAAGATGTACAGGTCAGATGAATTGGCCATGCTAAATTGCCCATAGTGTTAGGTGCATTAGTTAGTGGATTACTCTTTGGAGGGTTGATGTGGACTGGTTAAGCCAAAGGGCCTGTTTCCACACTGTAGGGAATCTAATCTTAACGAATTTATCATCCCTCAATTTGTAGTTACGCCCCCTCATACAAGCTGATGTCATCATCCGAGGAAAAAGACCCTATCTAATCCTCTAATCATCTTGTATGTCTCTATCAAATCTCCTCTTAGCCTTCTTCTTTGCAATGAGAACAGACCCAAGTCTCTTAGCCTTTTCTCATAAGACCTTCCCTCCAGACCAAGCAACATCCTCATAAATCTCCTCTGCACCTTTTCCAATGCTTCCACATCCTTCCCTAAATATGGTGACCAGAACTGTACACAATATTCCAAGTGTGGCCGCACTAACGCTTTGTATAGTTGTAGCATAATATTGCGGCTCTGGAACTCAGTCCCTCTACAAATGAAGCTTAAAATGTGTTGCTGGAAAAGTGCAACAGGTCAGGCAGCATCCAAGGAGCAGGAGAATCGACGTTTCGGGCATGAGCCCGAAGAAGGGCTCATGCCCGAAACGTCGATTCTCCTCCTCCTTGGATGCTGCCTGACCTGATGCGCTTTTCCAGCAACACATTTTCAGCTCTGATCTCCAGTATCTGCAGTCCTTACTTTCTCCTAGAAGATTTTTTCCTTCTATGAATGAAACCTAACACATCGTATGCCTTCTTAACAGCACTATCAACCTGGGTGGCAACTTTCAGGGATCTATGTACATGGACTCCAAGATCCCTCTGTACATCCACGCTACCAAGAATCTTTCCATTGACCCAGTACTCTGCCTTCCTGTTATTCTTCCCAAAGTGCATCACCTCACATTTAGCTGCATTGAATTCCATTTGCCACCTCTCAGCACAATTCTGCAGTTTATCCAAGTCCCCCTGCAATCTGTAACATTCTTCTAAACTGTCCACTACTCCACCGACTTTAGTGTCATCTGCAAATTTACTAATCCATTCACCTATGCCTGTGTCTAAGTCATTTATAAAAATGACGAACAGTAGTGGTCCTAAAACAGATACTTGTGCCACACCACTAGTAACCGGACTTCAGGCTGAATATTTTCCATCAACCACCATTAGAAAGCCAGTTTCTAATCCAAACGGATAAATTACCCTCAATCCCATGCCTCTGCATCTTCTCCAACAGCCTACCATGTGGAACCTTATCAAAGGCTTTAATGAATACCACGTCCATGTATACCACGTCAACTGCCCTACCCTCAGCTACATGCTTGGTCACCTTCTCAAAAACCTCAATGAGGTTTGTGAGACACAACCTGCCCTTGATGAAACCATGTTGACTATCTGAAATCAAACTGTTGCTTGCTAGATGTTTATAAATCCTATTTCTTATAATCCTTTCCAGAACCTTTCCTACAACAGACATAGGGCTCACTGATCTATAATTACCTAGGTCATTTCTACTGCCCTTCTTGAACAAGAGCACAACATTTGCAATCCTCCAGTCCTCTGGTCCTAAACCTGTAGACAATGATGACTCAAATATCAAAGCCAAAGGCTCTGCTATCTCCTCACTAGCTTCCCAGAGAATCCTCGGATAGATCCCATCCAGTCCAGGGGACTTGTTTACTTTCACTCCTTCTAGAATTGATAACACCTGTGCATAACTAACCTCGATTCTTTCTAGTCTGATATCTCGTACCTCATTCTTCTCCTCTACAATATTCTCCTTTTCCTGAAAGAAAACTGATGAGAAATGTTAATTTAGCATCTTTTGGATCTCCACAGGGTCCACCTTCAACTTCCCACTTCTGTCTTTGACTGGCCCTATTCCTACCCTAGTCATCCTCTTACTCCTCACATACCTATGGAAAGCTTTAGGGTTCTCCTTTATTCTATCTGCTAAAGACTGCTCATGTCCTCTCTTGCTCTGCTTAACTCTCTCTTTAAGTCCTTCCTAGCTGATCTGTAACTCTTCACCATCTCATCTGAACCATCTTGCCTCATCAACAGATAAGCCTCCTTCTTCTGCTTAACAAGAGATGCAATTTCTGTAATAAGCCACGGTTCCTTTACCTTATCGCTTCCTCCCTGCCTGACAGGGACATACCTATCAGGACACGCAATATCTGTTCCTTAAACCAGCTCCACATTTCCATTGTCTGTATCCCCCACATTTTGCTCCCCCATTCTATACATCCTAATTCTTGCCTAATCGCATTATAATTGCCCTTGCCCCATTGGTAACTCTTGACCTGTGGCATGTACCTATCCCTTTCCAACACTGAATTGAACATAACTGCATTATGGTCACTCTCTCCAAAGTGCTCACCTACAACTAAATCAAACACCTGGCCTGGTTCATTACCAAGTACCAGATTTAGTGTGGCCTCTCCTTTTGTCGACTCTTTGACATACTGTGTCAGGAAACCCTCCTGCACACATTGGACAAAAACTGATTCATCTGACGTACTAGAGTTATAGCATTTCCAGTCAAGGTTTGGGGAAGTTAAAGTCCCTCATAATGACCATCCTGTTCCTTTCACTCCTGTCCAGAGTAATTTGCCAATCCTCTCTTCCACCTCCCTGAAACTCTGTGGAGGCCTATAAAAAGCTCCAAGCAGTGTGACCTCTCCTCTCCTGTTTCTAACCTCAGCCCATACTACCTCAGTAGATGAGTCCTCGTCAAAAGTTCTTTCAGCCACTGTTATATTATCCTTGACTAACAAGGCCACGCCTCCCCCTCTTTTACCACCTTGCCTGTTCTTAATGAAAGATCTAAACCCTGGAACCTGCAACATCCATTCCTCACTCTGCTCTATCCATGTCTCCAAAATAGCCACAACATCGAAGTCCCAGGTACCTGCTGCAAGCTCACCTACCCTATTTCGGATACTTCTGAAGTTGAAAAGACACAATTCAAACCAGCTTGCTGTTTGCCCAACATTCCTGTGAACCTGAAATCCTGTCCCTGTTCTCCTTACTCTCATTCCCCTCCGGACAGCAACCTACACCTCAGGTTCCCATCCCCCTGCTGAACTAGTTTAAACCCACCCAATCGTAAGTCCCTTGATAATTATTGAGCAAACCCCAGGACCTAACTGTGATCCAACTCCCTGGATTGAATTAGCAGAACAGGCCTGAATAAGTAAGTATAGGTAAAAACAAGGGCTGCAGATGCTGGAAACCAAAGTCTAGATTAGAGTGGTGCTGGAAAAGCACAGCAGGTCAGGCAGCATCTGAGGAGCAGTAAAATCGATGTTTCAGGCAAAAGTCCTTCATCAGGAATAGAGGCAATGTGCCTGCAGAGTGGAGAGATAAATGAGAGGGGGGTGGGTGTGGGGAGAAAGTAGCATAGAATACAATAGGTGAATGGGGGTGGGGATGGAGGTGATAGGTCAGAGAGGAGGGTGGGTGGAGGTAGTAAAGAGTACGATGGGTGAATGAGGGTGGGGATGAAGGTGATAGGTCAGAGAGGAGGGTGGAGTGGATCGGTGGAAAGGAAGATAGGCGGGTAGGACAGGTCATGAAGGCAGTGCTGAGCTGGAAGGTTGGAACTAGGGTGAGGTGGGGGAAGGGGAAATGAGGAAACTGGTGAAATCCACATTCATGTCATGAGGTTGAAGTGTTCCGAGGCAGAAGATGAGGCATTCTTCCTCCAGGCATCGGGTGGTGAGGGAACGGCAGTGGAGGAGGCCCAGGACCTGCTTGTCCTCGGCAGAGTGGGAAGGGGAGTTGAAATGTTGAGCCACAGGGCGGTGGGGTTGATTGGTGCAGGTGTCCCAGAGATGTTCCCTAAAGCGCTCTGCTAAGAGGCGTCTTGTCTCTCCAGTGTAGAGGAGACCGCATCGGGAGCAATGGATACAATAAATGATATTGGCGAATGTGCAGGTAAAACTTTGATGGATGTGGAAGGCTCCTTTGGAGCCTTGGATGGAGGTGAGGGAGGAGGTGTGGGTGCAGGTTTTGCAATTCCTGCGGTGGCAGGGGAGGGTGCCAGGATGGGAGGGTGGGTTGTTGGGGGGGGGCGTGGACCTGACCAGGTCGTCACGGAGGGAATGGTCTTTGCAGAAAGCGGAAATGGGTGGGGAGGGAAATATATCCAAACGGTGGGGTCCGTTTGGAGGTGGCAGAAATGTTGTCGGATGATGTGGTTTATGCGAAGGTTGGTGGAAGGTGAGCACCAGGGATGGTCTGTCCTTGTTAAGGTTGGAAGGGTGGGGTTTGAGGGTGGAGGGGTGGGATGTGGATGAGATGTGTTGGATGGCAGTATGTCCAATACCCAGACTGATGTCTCCACAGCATCTCTATGACCTACTTGCAGCCCCAAACTACTTTCAGTTGACCTGCAGGACTAACTGTGGTTCACAACCCAGACTGCAAGGATACAGGTCCCTAGATTCTGGCAGGACACACATCTGATTGACTGCATCTAACACCTTGGACTGGAATCAAACTAGCTCTTGGAGCTACTATGGCAGTATCTCCTGATTGATTGTTGTCACCCTTGACTCTGATAAGGATTTGGACTTTCACACACTGCTTTGATTCAAGCACATGCAGCTTACTTGCTGTGAAAGCTGTTAGCATATGCTCTAGGTATGACTTGGCATAGCATGACTGCCATTCAGCAATATGTCCACCCTACTGATTGTACAATTCTGTATCTGTACCAAATAGACTATTTCAAGAAGGCAGCTTATCACCATCTTCTAAGGGCAGTTATGGATGGGCAATAAATGTTGATCAAGCATCAATGCCCACATACCATGAATGAATTAAAAAAAAACTCTCATTCTTCAATATATGTAGCCTAACTGGCTCAACTTTCTGTCAGGTGAACCTGCTCTTAACTGCCTCCAATCAAAATTTTCCCTCCTTAAGAGACTAAACACTACACACAGTACTTTTGGTAAGGTACCTCTAATAGTACAGGTGTAGCAGGAATCTACATTCCTCACAATAAAGTCCAAACTTAGTCCATACACATATTCTCAATGCAACATATTCATAGGTCACTCCCTCTTCAACCACTGCAATAAGCAACTTCTCATCGAACCTCAGTGTCAACTCATCATGCTCTCTCTCCCTTCTGACTCATTCCTGTCTCATCCTTGTTTAATTTCTTTCTCTGTGTAAATTCCCCACCCATATTCGTGGGTTGTCCTCTCATATGGCATCATCAGTCCCAATGTCTCGATCTTTGATCACAGTACACCTACACCCTTTTCCACAACCAGATTCTACTTCTGGTCATGGAAAAGAGCAGACATACTTTCAAAATCTCAGTCTCCTAGCCTTTAAGCCTTCTGACCACTACAACACTGTGCAAGTTTTGTTTATTCAACTGAACCATTGCTCCTACATTTGATTCTGCAAGCTAATGAAAAACATTACATTCTCTCACTCTGACTGTTTCCCCAGGTCTGAGACTCATTTCAACTCTCTTAAGGCCAAGGGATGCAGACTTGAAAGTATAGCTGGTTTGGACATTTACTGCCAGACCTAACTGGATAACATAAAGCAAGATGGATGTATTACTGCAGTCTGCTAAATCTGATTACTATTCCACAGTCCTCCTTGAATGCAAATACACATTTTGGCTACTTTTTTTTCACCTTCCTAAACCCTTCTCTCTTGTCTCCTCCATCTGAGTGTTCAACAATAAGTGTGAGGACCCCTTGACTTAACCAACATTAATATTGAGATAACTCATTCAGCTGTCTCTGTCACTTCCGTACGCTCCTCGAGCTCAATGGTCCAAATGTCCTCTATGTTTCCCTCCTGCTCTAGCTCTGTACTCATATCTTTCTTCAGTTTGTGTCCCATCTACCCTGTACCCTTTCCAAGGTCAAGTTCTCACCTTTTTGGGGGGGGGCAGTGGCTCAGTGGTTAGCACTGCTGCCTCAGAGCGCCAGGGAGCCGGGTTCAAGTCCAGCCTTAGGTGATTGTCAGTGTGGAGTTTGCATATTCTCCTCGTGTCTGCGTGAGCTTCCTCCAGGTGCTCCGGTTTCCTCCCACAATCCAAAAATATGCAAATTAGGTGAACTGGCCATGTTAAATTGCCCATAGTATAGGTTATTTATTAGTCAGTGGTAAATATAGGACAGGGGAATGGGTCTGGGTGGGTTACTCTTCGGAGGGTCAGTGTGCACTTGTTGGGCTGAAGGGCTTGTTTCCACACTGTAGGGATTATAATTCTAATTTCTAACCCTTCTGATCACTCAACCAGTCCTGTTGCCCACATGCTAATTGGCACTATTCATGGCACTGGGCCTCTCTCGTTCAAATCTCCTGTTGTCACCTTCTCCACAAACAAATCTATCACCCCCATCCACTGAATGTATTGCTCACTCCCAAATCCATGCCCTTCATTTTTGGAAATCCACTTTTAAATCACTCCTTTCACATTTCCACTCTGCCACAGTAACAATTTGGGTCTTTCTTTGTGACAGTGACTAAAATAAGAATTCCACACTTTTCATGATCAGTTTGCTGACTTTGACCTAGTTAACCACAGGTCCTTCTCCACTGCCTCTATACCGTTGTCCAACTGCACAGGGGTACACTCACCTGAGGTCATTCCAATCTATCTTGTGATAGCCAGAGTATCAGCTGAATAGCTTCACTTCTTGCTCTCATGCTGTTACTTACTGCATCACATGGATCATGCCTGACCATTTCATGTGCATCACACCATTTAAAAGTATTGTGCTAATTTTGATACCCAAGTCTTCCTAACCTCTGTTATGATAGCTTATAATGCTTGAACAGGAAATGACTCCAGTTAAAAAAAATTGGAAATTTTGGTCCATGCTACGAAACCTGCTTCCTAGTTAATGAGGAGATAGTGAGGACTGCCAACGCTGGAGAAGTCAGAGTCAATAAAGTGTGGTCCTGGAAAAAGCACAGCAGGTCAGGCATTACCTGAGGAGCTGGAAATGTGTTGCTGGAAAAGCGCAGCAGGTCAGGCAGCATCCAGGGAACAGGAGAATCGACGTTTCGGGCATAAGCCCTTCTTCAGGAATGAGGAAAGTTTGTCCAGCAGGCTAAGATAAAAGGTAGGGAGGAGGGACTTGGGGGAGGGGCGTCGGAAATGTGATAGGTGGAAAGAGGTCAAGGTGAGGGTGAAAGGTCAGACTGGGGTGGGGGCGGAGAGGTCGGGAAGAAGATTGCAGGTTAGGAAGGCGGTGCTGAATTCGATGGATTTGACTGAGACAGGGTGGGGGAGGGGAAATGAGGAAACTGGTGAAATCCGAGTTCATCCCTTGTGGTTGGAGGGTTCCTAGGCGGAAGATGAGGCGTTCGTCCTCCAACCGTCGTTTTGTTGTGGTCTGACGATGGAGGAGTCCAAAGACCTGCATATCCTTGGTGGAGTGGGAGGGGGAATTGAAATGTTGAGCTACAGGGTGGTTGGGTTGGTTGGTCCGGGTGTCCCAGAGGTGTTCTCTGAAACGCTCCGCAAGTAGCCTGTCTCCCCAATATAGAGGAGGCCACATCGGGTGCAGAGGATGCAATAGATGATGTGTGTGGAGGTGCAGGTGAATCTGTGGCGGATATGGAAGTTTCCTTTGGGGCCTTGGAGGGAGGTGAGGGGGGAGGTGTGGGCGCAAGTCTTGCACCTCCTGCGTTTGCAGGGGAAGGTGCCGGGAGTGGAGGTTGGGTTGGTGGGGGGTGTGGATCTGACGAGGGAGTCACGGAGGGAGTGGTCTTTACGGAATGCTGATAGGGGAGGGGAGGGAAATATTTCCTTGGTGGTGGGGTCCGTTTGGAGGTAGCGGAAATGACGGCGGATGATGCGCTGTACATGGAGATTGATGGGTGGTAGGTGAGGACCAGTGGGGTTCTGTCCTGGTGGCGGTTGGAGGGGCGGGGCTCAAGGGCAGAGGAGCGGGAAGTGGAAGAGATGCGGTGGAGGGCATCGTCGACCACGTTGGGGGGGAAATTGCGGTCCTTGAAGAAGGAGGCCATCTGGGTTGTGCGTTTTTGGAACTGGTCCTCCTGGGAGCAGATGCGGCGGAGTTGAAGGAATTGGGAGAATGGGATGGCGTTTTTACAGGGGGCAGGATGGGAGGAGGTGTAGGTCGGTTACCTGAGGAGCAACAGAGTTGATGCTTTTGGCATAACCTTTCATCAGTCCTGTCCTGCTGTGTTTTTCCAGCACTACACTTTATCAACTCTGAGTTAATGACTCCATCTCTCTCCCTGGCAGCTATCTGAGTTTGTATTCAAGTGTGGCACTGAAGTGAGCTGAATGAGCATGGAGTCTGGACAGCATGTTATACTTATGTGGTAATGTTAAAATATATATTTATATTAAGTGCATTCAATAAATCAAAATTATTATTGCTGTTTGTGTCCTGGAATCAGACACAATGCTCATGGACAATAACTGGGGACGATGAAATACTTAGTTTCCATTCGTCTACATACTTACCATCATATTAGAGTACTGCTGGGTGATATTCATGTAAATCTTTGAAGGAAAGCAAAATTTCCTGAGCACTAAGTTCAAACAGTGCTCTAAAATCCAAGCTTCCCTCATGGGTGAAATATGCTCCACACTGCCTCTTCCACCCCACACCCCTGGAAAAAACGGGGTCTGTCACAAAATCATTTAAAGGTTTGCCACAGTGATTTAATAGTCATCAGATAATCTGCTTTTACCAATGTCAGCTGAATGACAAATATTGGTGGGGGAGAACACTTATGCTCTTCTTTGAAACAGTGCCATAGGATATTTTATGTGCACTTGTGTGAGAAAGTTCTTGGTTCAAGGTCACCTCTAAAAGATGACATCTCTGATAGTGTAGCACTCTCTCAGTACTACTTCTGGAATATCAGTCCATCTTCTAATGCTCAAGACTCTGGAGTGGGACTGGAATCCACAACTATCAGAGGACAGAGACAATATATTCCCTAAGCTGAAGCATATCTCATATTGCAGACCATGTGACTGTGTCAGTTGTCTCACTTTGAAAGTAAGCTTTATGCCCAGTGTAGAAGCAGCTTGGTTGAATCACAACTCCGCTGCCTTCTAATTTCTCAGGCACCCTCATTTTGCCAATTTACATTCACTGCCTGTAAGGAGGACAGTCTGCTTGCACAGAATTCCCCCTATGCCTTTGTTCACTGTTGTTAGAAGAATCAATATAGCAGCCCACTTAATTGGCATCTACAGTTTGCTCAATGAACTTGGATAAAGGTACAAGGATCTATTTTTCATCCCCAAAGGAAGCATAGCCTATTTAAAGCAGTGTAAATCTGATTAAGTAAACAACAAAAAAAAAGTCTAATGATAATTGCTACTTAACAAGGGATTTGTAATGCTAACACAGTATCAGGGTGATTTTGGAACACAGTTGGTATATCCCTACCTCTGGTCCAAGTCCCACCTGCCTCCGAGGTATGTCATGATATCTCTGAACAGGTTGATTAAAAATCTCTCACCCGTCTCCTCGGACTGCTCCAGTTGTGGTCAGCTATGTTCTACATTTTAACAGGCAGTAAATAAAATTATTTTAAGAACTCACATACAGTTTGATTATACTTCATACTCTCTCACTGGAACACTGGAAAGCACGTGGTTATCACTAAGCTGTAACTGATGGTTCTACTGATATTTGCTGTCCATAAACTTTGTAGCAAAGCTAAGATAAAGAAAGCTTTTGGGTTATTTTAGTGAAAACGAATGAATAAGCATTAAATGGATGAGTGCTAATAACAGAAAATAACATTTTGAGCATATAATTCTTCTCATTATTGCTAATTACTTAAATGTGGAGGTCTGGAGGTGCTAAACAGATATTGAACAACAGATGATCAGATGCAACTTTCATGGAGCTGTGTAGATGCCACATTGTCACCAGAAACAAAAACAAAAATTGCTAGAAAAGCTCAGCGGGTCTGGCAGCATTTGTGTAGTGAAATCAGAGTTAATGTTTCAGGTTCATTGACCCTTCCTCAGAACTGTCAGGGTGGATGGAGGGAGAAGGAAGTAAATGATAGGTGGAGATAGAGCCCAAAGAGAAAGAAGAAGAGTTGGACAGACAAAAGAGTGAATAACGATCAGCCTAGGAGAATGCATAGCTACTAATGGGGAATATTTTAATTTCTGAGGATAGGCTGGCCACCAATATATTTTACCAACTGACTCCTACAGTTACCCTGTCTAGGTATGGTCACATCCTGCTTCCTGTAAAGACTCTATTCCATTCTTCCAGTTCATTCATCTCCGCCGCATCTGTTCTGACGATGTCAACTTCGACAAGAGGCCTCCAAAATGTTTACCTTCTCCCTCAATTGAGGATTTCCCAGCATCATAGTTGGCAGGACCCTCAGCCAGGTCTGGCCCATACCCCGCGGTTCAGCCCTCATCTCTTCTTTTCCTTCCCAAAACGGTGATTTAAGTGTTGGTGAACTCCAGATGAAGGGTTCCAGAGAGTTTCCTGATATACTTCATCACAGCTTCAGCAGCAAATGAATGTTAAAAAAAAATGAGTACCCTTTAGGTAATGTGTAGCCTTATAATTAGTATTTGCAGTCAACAGCAAGATGCTATAATCTCTGAAATAGTTGGTCAATGATAAGAGAGGACGTTACTTGAAACACTGGCCACAAAAATGTCATATAGACTCTTTAATGAGTCTTAGCAGGCATTTTATGTTGAAATCTTAATTTTTAACAGCTATTTAACAAACCTGTGGCTGTGTCTACAGCAAGTTTCAATTCCTTTACCAAGACTCTGTCCTGTATGCAACCTGTGAGCAATCAACATTTCAGCTCAAACACCTGATATCCTCCACCACTTCCTGCCTACAGAATCAAGAGAAAACCACCGCCTTCATATTCTCTTCCCCTTTCAGATTTTACTTTTGTAGTTTCAGTAGCTGAACCAAACCAATGGACAACCTATTTGATCAGCTAAGATATTTTATTTTTCATGAAGCCGCTGCTCGTTCTTTATTAGTTCAGTCACCGTTGTTCCAACGCCAATCATCCTTTCAGCCTTAAAGCCCTCAATAAACTGGAAAATTCCTTATATTCTGTCCCATTACCCAGCAACTGCAGAAATAAAGAAGTAGCTGTAGAAAATATTGTTTAAGGTAATGGATCTGAAAATGTTAATCTTGGATATTGCATTAAGTTCTGCCCAATGATGTTGATGATGTTATATTGACTTGGGTGGTGATAAGGCAGCACAGTCTAGGCTCCAAAGACCTGGCCATAACTTACTAACAATGAATAACAAATTAATGTAACTTGTACCTATTTGGTTTATGAAATAACTGCATCTTGTTAAAACAAAAGCCCCTTTTCATTAAGACTCAATCGTACTTTATCCTCTGCATAATAAACTCTTGGTCTTTCGACTCAGTCAAGGTTTTGAGGACTTGTGACAGCTTTCTTTTATCCACAAAGATCAAAGAAATAACCATTTCAGATAACATCTTTCTAAACATGCACCTCATACCCAATTATCAATAGTAAACCAAACAAAGGATGCAAATGACTCACACATGATTCTGTTTAAGCCTCAACCTTTCACTTACTATGTCATGAGAATGTCATTTGAATTGTGTGTCTAATGGACCAATCCTCCCACCATTGGTAATAAAAAGGTTGCACATCTGTAGCATCATTCATGATGATCAAAGCATTTTATTTAACGGGTAATCTGCATTCATTGCAATGCTGGTATTTGTTACCCATTCCTAATTTCCCTTGAATGGATTGGTGATGTCAGGAATTTCAAAGGTCAGTTACAAATCAACCACACCGGAGTGTGGAGTGACACACTGGCCACAAGGATATCAGACTTCCTTCTCTCAAACATGTCAGTGAACCAGATGGATTTCTTAAACAAACATGGTTGCCATTGTGCTTTTTTAAAAATTAATTTGAGATGTAATTGAATTCAATTTTCACCCTCTACTAGTTTGCCATGCCCCAAGACTTTTAGCCCGAGGGATGTGAATTACCTGTCTAGTGACATTACTCCCCCCTTGATAACCAACAGCTGATAGCCAAACAAATGCTATTGAAGTATGACTATTGTAATGCTGAGCGGAATCTGACACAGCATGATCTCGCTACCAGAATGTGAAAATAAGCTTGCAATCTGTTTTGATGATATTAGTTGAGGGATAAATATTAGACAAGACAGCACTTGCCTGTTCATCATCAAACTAGTGTCCTATGGGATTTCTTACATTCACTTGAAGTAATATACAGAAACTACATTGTATAAGCCATCTGAAAGGTGATGCATTCAACAATATTACCAACTTTGGCAGCCCAGTGCAGCCTCAGCCTCGATCTCTGGATTAATAATCTCCTGACACTGAGCCACAGCCGAAACCTAAAAGGATCAATATAAAGATCACAGTGATGGCTACCTCTAATAAAATGAAACAGAATATACTGGGACTGCACAATAGTTTGCTCAGCATCTTAACAAAACTAACATTTGTATATTGATTACATGTGAAATGTTTGTCTATCATTATCTTTCAGACACAAGCAGATTTGTGCAGGTCAGGTGAATACACTAAAACACCTAATAGCTGGCTTACCTATGCACCATTTTATATGTGGAGGTGGACTAATTATCAGTACCTTTGTAAATCTATCCATATCTCTGCAACCACTCTGCCTAAAACGCTGCAAAACTCTCTATTCAACCTACTCTGGCCTCATTTTATTTTCATTTGTTCAAGGAATGTCAGCATCACTGTCTAGGCTAGTATTTATTGTCCATCCCTATTTAACTTTGAGAAAGGCACATTCATGGGTTTCTTTGACTTTCCAGTGGTGGCCAGGTCTTAGGTTACTCAAGCCATGAGCTTGAGAACTTCCTCCTTAAATTTCACACAACTATAAAACCTACATCTTTATCTGAGGTTTTGGCCAAGCGCTTTTGTATCGTTGCTGCGGTCCCTTTTCAAAGGTTGTTTAATTATGTTTGACATTTTTCAACTACGTTCATGGTACTGTATATGTCCAAGTCATTGGTGTGGCTGCTGTACTTTAGTGGAAATGAAACCAATCTTTTTCAGCAGTTGAAAAATAGTTTATTGCAAATTGGCAGCCAATTTTTTCACTCTGCCTATTTTTATTTCCCACTGACTTGGAAAATGATGCTAAGATTTTTAATTTCAAACAAAGTGAAATGATAGTGAGACTAAATCAGACTCCAAAAAAGTGTTTGAACAGTATCAGATAGGAAGAATATCAGATGTGCTGGAAAAACGATTCTCTATTTACAATGAATTCATTGCATACTGCTGCCCTGGATGTATACACAAACTATATGGTATTCTGTGTATTGGCTGCAAAGTCTTAAACTGAAAATTTGATAAGCAAGCATCTCCTTTAATGGGAAACATGGCCTGATGGATTTCTTAATACCATCAGTGATCTATCATTGGTTCTTCTCCCATAAACCACTGAGTTTACATGGTTGTTGCATTATAACCTGGAGCTTTGTTGGCTTGATGATAAAGATATGCTGCATTACCATCTATATCAGCACTGACAGTCCATAACTCCTGATGCTCTTAGGTGTCAAATTATGGGCAATAATTACAGACCTTAGTTTGCTCAAACTGCTATAGATGGTCAAAACAGCAGCAATTAAAACTTAAACAAATATGGTGATAGACCTGCAAGTTCTCCTATCATATTATCCAGAGTTCATTTCAAGAACAGAATACACTATGTGCTAGGATGATGTTGATAAATTTCTTTGCCTTTCACTTGTGATTTATGAAAGCACATCTGATTTCTTCATTACTTCATCATGTTCCATTGTGCATTTCTCTCATCTATTATTGATTTTTCATGTGACTTTTTTTAACCTATGTTGTACACTTCAATGGCAGTATAACAGACCAGCTTTCACAATAGATTTCATAGGAAAAAAACACTTGCAAGACATTCCAAAATGATTTCCACCAATGATTTATGTTAACAAGTTGTAAGTGCTCTAATGAGACAAACAACTGCAGCCAATTTGCTCACAGCTAGTCCCTAAATAACAGCAAAAGAGTTAATAATCAGATTCTCAATGTTTGGTGATGGTACTTGAAGAACAAATATTTTCATAGCACCGTCAAATCCCTAAAGTTGGAAACAGGCCATTTGGCCCACCTAGTCCAGACTGAACATCTCTAGAACATCCCGCCCCCTATCCTATCCCTATAAGCCTGCATCTCCATGTCTAAGCTACATGGCCTGCACATCCCTGGACACTACGGGCAATTTAGCATTGGGTATTATGGGCAATTAACTAGCACAAATTTTGGATTATGGGAGGAAACCAGAGCACCTGGAGGAACCCACACAGTCATAGGGAGAATGTACAAACTTCAGGCAGTCACCCAAAGCTGGAATTGAACCTGGGTCCCTGGCGCTGTGAAACAGCAGTGCTAACCACTGAGCCACCAAGCTGCTGCCATTCCCAAGACAGTAAGAGAGCTTGCTGCTCACTTTCAAGTGCCTTTGTTGCACATTTTTACCACCATGTGAACTGGTATATGAGACTTCAAGATTTCAGCGAAACAGTACTGAAACCAACACTATGATCTCTTAAGCTTTGCAAAACAGGAGTACCACTTTCTGTGACCCATCAGTCAGCACTGCTGAAACAATTATGTCAGGTATCTCCAAATAGAATCCCAACATCAAAAAAAAATTGCTGCAGATGCTATAAATCTGAAATGAAACAGTGTTAGAGAAACTCAGCAGATCTGACAGCATCTGTAGAGAGAGAAAAACAGAGGATGGAATGTTCCGCCCCCTGGCATGGCATACACAATGTCAAGAAAGGTGGGAAGATACAGTAAGAATACAAAAATCAGGTTCTTGATGTTGAAAAAATTTGAACTCATTTTCCCCTTAAGCCTTAAGTGGTCACATCAGAATCTCGTCATTGAGTGGCGATTATATCATTTCTAGGAATTTGCATATTACAGGGAGCAAGCTGTGTGTGCTGGACCAGGTCCTGAGTGTTTCGGCTCAAGCATCACAATGTGAGAGGTTATTCCTGGTTTTCACATGTGAAGCGGTGTGCAGCTCGACTTTAACTATGACCCCAGCAACCCAAAACAGGAGACTTCCACTTTCTCATTTCAAGTTCAAGATATGTTTTGTTTGGAAATAAGGCGAGGAGAAATTTGACAGGGTTTATGCAATTGAAGAAAATAGGGAGAGGGACAAACAGAACAAAAGAAAAGGTCAGGCAAACTTTAGAGTCTGTGGAAGGTTAGAGATCAAAGTTGTCAAGGAAGGTGGTCAAAGCCAGTGGTAATGTGGTGATAGTTTTATTGGAAAACAAAGTAATGGCCAAGATTTGTGGGGTGGAAACGTTAACATAATTTCTATCTCCATGTTGCTAGACCTCTTAAGTTTCATCAGCACTTTGTCTTTTTTATATCCAAATTTTCAAAGTTTGTTTTCAGGAAGGCTTACACATGTACAGCTTTTTTGCAGAACTTTTCTGCTCGTTGGTTAGGTACTCAATACTAATGTTCATACTTGTTGAACAGATGCTCCAAGATACAGTCACTAGTCAACTGAAAAGTGGTGTTGCATTTCTACAACTCCAGAAGAGAGGAGGAGTGGAAAGTTTGCATAGCCATGACAAGTAGACCATTGTAATCAATGACTAAATTATCTTTTCTTTGTCGAAGTCAATAAAATTTCACCTGCAGGGAAAAGGAAGCATTATTAAATCTTGACTCTGTAAGGCTCACTGATGCTATTGTTGTTTATTTGTGGGCTCTGCCTGAAACCTGGTTCTATTGCATGTATTCTGTAATCCAAAATTGTGTCAATAGCATGTGTATACACACATGTCACAATGTGCATCAAGCACCATCTTTGTGAAGACATTAATGAGGGTCTACTAAATACTCAAGACTAGAATTCAAAAGTAGAAATGTACTGCTGAAGCTCTCTGGTCAGAGTGCATTTGTAATATTATGAGCAGTTTTTAACATCGTATCTAAGGAAGGAGGAATGTGTTAGATTTGAAAGGGGTCCAGAGGAGGTTTACAAGAATGATCCTGGGGATGAATGATTATCATGAAGGATGAAGAGCAGTTGAGGACTCAGGGTCTGCATGTGATGAAGTTTAGAAGGATGGGGGTTGGGGGTGGTGGTGAATCTCATTGAAGCTCACAGAATACTGAGAGGCCAGGATAGAGTGGATGTGGAGAAGATGTTTCCAATAGTAGAACCGACTAGGACTCAAGAGCACTGCCTCAGAGTCAAGCAACAGCCCTTTAGAACTGAGGTAAGAAGGAATTTCTTCAGACAGACAGTGATTAATATGTAGAACTCATTGCTACAGAGGGCTGTGAAAGCCAAGTCATTGAGTGTATTTAAGAGAGAGATAGGTAGGTTCTTGATTGTTAAAGAGATCAAGGATTAAGGGGAGAAGGCAGATGAATTGGTTGAGAAACATATTAGCCATGATTGAATAGTGAAGCAGATCCAATGGGCCAAATGGACTAATTCTGCTCCGACTCAAAAAATGTGGCATTGGAAAAGCACAGCCGGTCCTGATGAAGGTCTTAGGCTTGAAATGTCGACTCTCCTGCTTCTCGGATGCTGCCTCGCTGGCTGTGCTTTTCCAGCACCACACTTCTTGACTGATCTCCAGCATCTTTTGTCCTCACTTTCTCCTAATTCTGCTCCAAGTTCTATGGCCCACATAAGTATATTGAGCAAATGAACAAGCCACACTGATGACATGATATTGTTGCTATTAAGGAGCTCAGGTGTCCACCATACATGCTCTTAACACTTTACACAGATAAATATGCATTCAGCAATAAAGGATGTCAAACACCACTACTATTAGTAAACACATATTACTTGCTGTCTCTATTGCTGCTTCAATTGGAAACATTTTTAATTTTCTCCATTTTTGTTTCAAGTTTCAAAGATCTTCTGGAAATGAAATCCATGCCCGCAAACACTTTTTGCTGAATAAAACTTCAGCAAAAATCTATTGCTCTAGGCAAGGGTAATTCTTCATCTGCAAGAAGCAAGACTGAGATATTGTGCAGATGCCACACAGAGAGGACGTGCTGCTGGAAGAGAGATGTTTTTGAGTCCTTCCACATAAAGTCATGTGGATTGAGCTATCTAAGCTGTAGTGTTAACCAATGTCTGAAACTCCTGCACTTCACAAAGTGGGTGATGAGTGAAATCTGTCAGTACTTGCTGCAGCCACAGCCACAACCTCAAAACAGGGCAAGGATAGCACTGAAAGCAATTGTAATTCATGAAATTTCCTTTCACAGGGCTTATGCTGTAGATTGGGGCTGCTGTTAAATAGAGATCACTGTGCAGCTCTGTATTCAAAGACAGCTCACTTACATACCTATTCCCACTATCGTGCAATCAGGTACTTGACTGACTTTTTGCCCCATGAAATTTATTTAGCACATCTGTCCTCCTTTCTAGCTCCACCATCATCAGAGCAGCATCATATCCCTTCAGTACACACACTCTCTAAAGTGTAGCTATTACTATGTGCTGTGCAGCACTGTGTTAAATGATTGCAGCAATTTCTAGAAGCCATAATGCATCTTCTCTTTAGGAGTTGGAGGGTAGCTTGAAACAGAGCAGGCTAGTTTATAAGGTAACAATATTGTACATTCTGGTCAAACAGCATCATATGATTAGATGGGTTAGTGTCATCTGTACATAGCAACCATTGAAATGAGAGGCACCATAAATAAAGTCAGTGCAGTATCTGTATTACATTGAATGAACATGGGGTAATTAGACATCACAATCTCCATGCCCAGTTTCAGGGTCTAAAATCCAAGTTGTCTACTCAAGCACTAGTGATAAGTGAAAATTTATTGGTCAAAATTTTAGTATATGGCCATATGTAAAGGATAATGATGTAACTTATGATGCGCCTCTGCTATCAGTAAGCAAGATTGAGAGAAGTCATACAATACATCAGAAGTAGCAAAACCAAAAGGATAAACCTCATATGGTAGATGTATACACAGCCGCAGCACAGAGATAAAGAGAAGTGTCCAAGTATGCTAACAGCAACATTAGCCCCAAGCATGGAATGAAGTGTAAATCATTCCATTATTAATATAAAATTCTCTGATACTTGGTCTGCCAACACATTTATTGCCCCTGAATTCATCATTCTTATTCTGAGTCACTTACATCATTGTACTCTCACTGCCATGGTCAGCATATTATATTTTGTACAGAATCGAGCACAGGGGTTATACATAGAAATCATAGAAACCCTACAGTGTGGAAGCAGGCCATTTGGCCCAACAGGTCCACACCGACCCTCCGAAGAGTAATCACCCAAACCCAGTCCCCTAACCTATTGCTCTAGATTTAACCCTTACTAATGCACCCACCCTACATGTCCCTGAACACTATGGGCAATTTAGTATGGCCAATCCACCTAACCTGCATATCTTTGGATTGTGGGAAGAAACCAGAGCACCCAGAGGAAACCCATGCAGAACACGGGGAGAATGTGCAAATTTCACACAGACAGTTGCCTAAGGCTGGAATCAAACCAGGTCCCTGGTGCTGTGAGGCAACAGGGCTATCCACTGAGCCACTATGCCATGATGATTAGTACATTTTAAGATGACATCAAAATTGGAGATGTAGCGGACAGCGAAGGAGGTTACCTCAGAGTACAACGGGATCTTGGTCAGATGGGCCAATGGGCCAAGAATTGGCAGATGGAGTTTAATTTAGATAAATATGAGCTGCTGCATTTTGGAGGGGCAAATCAGGGCAGGACTTATACATCTAATGGTAAGGTCCTGGGGGAGTGTTACCTTGGAGTGCAGGTTCATAGTTCCTTGAAAGTGGAGTCACAGGTCGATAGGATAGTGAAGGAGGCGTTTGGTATGCTTTCCTTTATTGGTCAGTGCATTGAGTATAGGAGCTGGGAGGTCATATTGCAGCTAAACAGGGCATTGGCTAGGCCACTTTTGGAAAACTGTGTGCAATTCTGGCATCCCTGCTTTGGGAGGGATGTTATGAAACTTGAAAAGGTTTAAAAAAGATTTATAAGAACATTGCCAGGGTTGGAGGATTAGATCGAAAGGGAGAGGCTGAATAGACTGGGGCTACTTTCTCTGGAGAGGCTGAATAGGCTGGGGCTATTTTCCTGGAGTGTCTGAGGCCGAGGGGTGATTTTATAGAGGTTTATGAAATCATGACGGGCATGGATAAGGTAAATATACAAGGTCTTTTCCTGGGGTGGGGGAGTCCTAAACTAGAGATAATAGGTTAAAGGTGAGAAGAGAAAGATTTAAAGGGTTTAGAGGGATATGGGCCAAATGCTGGTAAATGGGACTAGCTTAATTTAGGATATTTGGTCGGTATGGATGTGTTGGACCGAAGGGCCTGCTTCCGTGCTGCATATCTCTACAACTCAGATTATTTGACTAGCAATGACATTTCAACATTTACTTCAAAGTCCTTCAGCACTCTGATTCCTGCTAGCCTCACAAGTATTTAACTTTTAAAAAAGACAAGCATTTTGATTTGTATCAATAAAAACTTGGAGTGCTTTACTTGACTTCTTGAAACTCAGTTATGGTGTCACTTTAAAGAAATCCTGTGTACTTGTGTTTGTTCAGGCAGTTCTTCATGTTATTGCAGCTGGATATAGTCATAGAATCATTATAGTGTGGAAGCAGGCCATGCAGTCCATTGGGTCCACATTAACCCTCTAAAGAGCATCTTACCTATACCCACTCCCTTAGTCCTGCATTTCCCAGAGCTAATCTACCAAACCTGTACATCCCTAGATACTATGGGCAATTTAGCATGGTCAATCCACCTAACCTGCTCATCTTTGGACTGTAGAAAGAAACTGGAACACCCAAAGGAAAGCCACGCAGACATGGGGAGAATGTGCAAACTCCACACACAGAGTTTCCTGAGGGTGGCAGCAGTGCTAATCACTGAGTGACTGTGCTGCCTATGTTCACAGCTATGCATGGATCAGTGAAGCAGAGGGAGTCCGTCTGATATTTCGGTTGCTGTTTGAAATAAAGTCATTGTTATTTATTGATGTTGATCAAAAATTGCTGAAAAATGCTAACTAGTTGTCTATGAAGGAAATCAAAATGGGGAGAGATATAAAACTAGCTGCTGATTCACTGAAACCCATATCACAATAGTACACAATATCTGCTGACCTCAAAGAAAGCTCCTCGCTAAGGTCTGGCAATCTCTATGGCATAGGTTTCCCCTTTCTCATTATCAGTTTGAATGTGACACCAAATCAAGTGGTGACATAAAGCAGCCGATCACACTGAAGTATTTTCAGGGCCAGCTAACCAAACAGCAAAATTCAGTAATGTTTTCACTTCTAATTAATTAGATTATTAGATTACTTTACAGTGTGGAAACAGGCCCTACGGCCCAACAAGTCCACACCGACCCACCGAAGCGCAAACCACCCATACCCCTACATTTACCCCTTACCTAACACTACCGACAATTTAGCATGGCCAATTCACCTGACCTGCACATCTTTAGACTGTGGGAGGGAACCAGCGCACCCGGAGGAAACCCACGCAGACACGGGGAGAATGTGCAAACTCCACACAGTCAGTCACCTGAGGCGGGAATTGAACCCGGTTGTCTGGTGCTGTGAGGCAGCAGTGCTAACCACTGTGCCACCGTGCCGCCCACAAATGTTTTATCAAGTGTAAAATAAATGATTAGGATATACATCTGGGAGTAAGGCAGAATCATGTATATCTATAAATATCTATACACATACATATCTTAAAAAGGACTATTTGCCATCACAATGAAGAATTCTGACAGTTCACTACTTAAGCGACTATGTAAACCGAATGGATTCCACTTGTGCCTCCTGCAACAAGGTCTACTTTTTCCAAGATCTGTTACAGTTTGACTGATTGCATTAAAGGGCAAAAAAAAATCCTGGAGAATTCCAGCAGATCTGGCAGCATCTGACATGTTGGCCTTAAAACATTCATTCTCCTTCTCTTTCCACTGATGCTGTCAAATGTGTGCAGTTCCATCTGCACTTTTCATTTTAATTTCACATCTTCATCATCTTCAATCTTTTACTTAAATATTAGCATTTAAGACATTTAAGACAATACAGTGACATCTAATTGATTGTCATCCAATGGCCTTCAAGTGCACATCAATGGCAAAGCATTGAATCACTCACACCAGCTTCTAGATTCCAAATTTAGTTACGTGCAGAGAGGTTCTGTATTTATTTCAGAAATGTTATGACAGCAAATGCTGGCAGTTGCATCATCATTACTACAGTACAATCCAATTCATTGGTACTTGAAGTGTGTGGCCATTTGGGTAGGGTATCCAAAAATGGACAAGCTCAAAAGAAACATAGCCCAGCAACAGTCAGCATCATTTTGAGATTGAAGTAAAAATAAAGCAAAGCTTTCCTTTTCCCAAATCATTTGCAAGATTTAGGCAATGCTGACATTATTGTCTGTTCCTAGTAGCCCTTGCAAAGACAATGCTCAGTTGTCTTCTGAGCTACTGCAGTCTGTGTGGTGGTTACTCTTGGAAAGATGAGGATCAAAGTATGTCTGCTGTTTGATGACATGTCACTGGCCTTTGAAAGCAAATATTAAATATAACTCTTTGTTGTGGAACAGCAGAGTACAGCCAATAGAGTAGCATTCTTTCATGCTAATGCAAATACAATTGTGTTAAGGACGTGGGGTTCAGGAATTGTCTTTCTGAACCTTTTCGCATCTCTACCTTTATCTGCCCCTTTGGAAAAAGAATAATACCCATCTCGCTGATTGAGGTTTTGATCACCTGCGTTAATATCTCATTCTGTGGGTCAGTATCCATTTTGTTCGAGAACACACCTGTGGAGCACCTTGGGACCAGTGTTCTTTGCAAGCTATAGTGCCACACAACCAAAACTCCCATGGAGTCTATGGGCAAGTCAGTCTCCTTAAACTGTTGCCTGTTCACGACCACAATAAAAAAGGGTTAAGCTGTCAATGCTTAAAACAAATTGATCGCACAATCTTAAATCATAATTAGAGAGAACATTGACTGGAATTGTTTTACTACATCAAAGACACAATGCAAATTATAGGTTTTTATTATTCAGTAGTTCATGAATGGTGCACAAGTTAAATATAACTCACAGTGTCAGTTCTCTATTTGTAAAATAAAACTAAATTTACTGGGGAAACACAGACGGATCTTTTTTGCTATTTTGCTTTTTGATGAAAGTATGTCAGCTATTTATAAGAAATCATTTGGTGAGTCAAACAATCCAAAAAAGTCTCCACATTGCAAGTGGAAACCTTTGGGGACTTGCACATGATCTTCTACACGGTGCCAGAGCCAAGTTGTTGTCAGTGGTTGATAACATTTCTATTGGGTTAATTGGAAAACTTGTGTCAGTCATCAACATTCATAGCTCCTTGATGGTAGACCAAACCAAGCCTTTATTTCAGACCCTTTCAGTTGTTCTACTTTCTCCTTCACGGAATTAAAGGCCAATGTCAAACTCTGTGATGCTCCAAGTTAAATTTCAAGTTAAATCGCTGTTCTTTCTCTTCTTTTTGTTGAGAAGAATCGTTTAATTTAATCAAAAGGAACACAAAAACATGTTATTTTATAACCTGTATGGCGATAGGTAGTTCCATTTCCAGGCTATGGATTACATCTACAAGCTAGCTGTATGGGACTTGAACCTGAAACATCTGATTAGAAGCAAGGGTATACAAGAATTAAATAATTTTACAGGTGTCCTAAGAAGCATTCATTTCTATTCTGACAGCTGGCATAGTAAGCAATCGCACAGCTATTTCTGCCCAAATAAATAAATGAAGTAAGACACTATGTTTGTTAACTTTTGGAATTGGGCTTAATTTAAATTGCTCATGATCAACCCTTCTTGTTGAGATATGGTACTGGCCATTTTAACCAGTGCTGTTTTAAGTAGTAGGAGACAATAGTTTTGCAGTCATGGCCACTGATTTTGAAATATTTTAAGTAAATTTACGTAGTGCATAATAAAATGACCAAGAAAGGTGAACAATGATGGCTGCTACTGTATTGGAAAATATCAGACTGGTGCAGCATGGTCACTAGTTCCGAGGTTGAGATTAAGATAGAATTTTTGATCAGGAAAGTTTATTTTTAAAGTTTAGTTATACCATATCTGTCTTTGAAGTGGTTGATGGTGATTTTCAATACCACATGTTTCCTAAGTCACAACAGTAAGTTCAATGAAACTAGATGGAAAATGAAATGTTGTGGGTTAATGAATCAAAGGTTTGTCTTCTTAATCTACTGGGGGAGTGGTTTCATATTATGTCACTTATTTAAGTGTTTGCTTTTTAATTACTTTGCCCCTTATCAAGCTCAGATCTGAAGGCAATACTGATTAATTGCACGTTAAGGAAAACAAACACAGCTCTGTTTCCAGTTCTGCTGATATTTTGGAAACAAACGTAAATCAGCCATTCTGGCCTTCCAAATGGACAAACCCTAGAGAGGAAATAGTCAGCATATCTCTGATGGTAAATAATTAATAAATCTCAACAGCCCTGACCAATCTCAGTTTCATTGCAATGAAATACTGCTTTAATACACCTACGGGTTAAAATCATTTCACATGTACAATGTATCTACATTTTATGATGTCAATACCTCTCTCTAGCCATTTCTAAATCACAGTAAATGCATCTCTACTATTCTATTGCAACAATAAATATTAAAAGATGAGAATTGGAAAGAATTTGCATTTTGGATCAGTAGAGATTACAATGGTCCAATTTCACATCATTGACATGAACAAAAGCAGAAGTTTGCTGTGGAAAGCGATAAGAGTTGTTGAGGTTCCGACTGCATAGCTTCAAGTAATCAGAAGGAAACTCAGTAAGATATCAGCCCCTCACATTACTCTCTCCGACACCCACCAACCAACACAAGGAAAATCAAGTACCAATTCCATGTCTTTTGTTAAAGGAATTGAATATATCCGCCCCCTCATTCATCCAGGAGATTTAAATAAATACACAAGTACGTTACCAAAAGAAATACTAGCAAGTTAGTTTTACAGAATGATGGAACACCACAAATCTAAATTTTGCATAACTTTCCTTTACAATTAATGTATGAATAGATATCAATCTTGTGTGTTATACTCCAGAAACCAAATAGTGAAGAACAGAACTGGACCCAATTTTTGCATGCTTTTCTCAGTACTTTGCAAACACATACTTCCGGACCCAATAACTACACTTGCAGTCTAATCCTATTTATAGGGGTCCAAGTGAATCCTTAGTTAATGCCCATCAGCTGCATACAATTAAATTCATGTTCTGTGCACAATTTTCACAGTAGGTGGTTACTAATTTCTTGATCATTTTAGGATGCAAATCTGCCTCTGTACATTTCATTTTTTTTCACTCTTTTGAATCATCTTGTGTCAATTTTAAATGAGGTAACTTATTGAAGACATTTCAGTAGAGTTTAAGCCAAGAAAAAAATACAGAAAATAGCAAGCTTTATGAATTCTATTATCTGAGATGAATAGCTCACAGAATCATACAGAGCATTCAGCCATTGTGTCTGTGCTGGTTCCTTGAAAGAGATAGCTAATTAATCCCCTTCTCTTGTTCTTTTCCCGTAACCCTGCATTACTTTTCCATTTTAATATATTTTCCTAATTTCCTTTTGAATGTTAATAATGGATCTGTCTCAACCATTCTGTCAGGCACAGCATTCTAAATCACTAGAGCTAACTACACAAAAAAAACTCCACTCATTTCTCCAAAACATCTTTCATCATTTACTAAAGAAATTGCACCCTCTAGATATTGATCCTTCTGTCTGCATAATCGATGAAGCAAGTGTTTTTACAACACTGTTTGTGAGTTGTCAGGGTCAGGAATACTTTCTCAGGCTTAACAAACTAATTAGTAAAATGCCACATCTGCCAACCTTTCAAACCCCTATGATTTGGATTCTCCCTTCCCTGCAACCTTCAATCAATATCACATCTCTAATCAACATCAGCAATCCAACAAGACACCTACTGCAACCCATGGGTTCAATTTCGAGCCTTCTTGCTCTCTCTCTCCAAGCATCCCCTTTCCCAATACAGAAATGTTACTCCAACAGATTTTGGCCCTGTGAATCAGGCTTCCTACTACAGAAAAGCTTTAAATCCGTCAGTTCATCAGCCTGGAAACTCAGCGAAATATTATTAAAATGCCTTGACCTCACAACATTCCATCACTTGCCCTCTGTTAGATTCCTTAAAAATAAGGAACGAGTCCTCAATCTTTTTAAATATCCGGCGTTATTTCTTCTTAGATGTTGACCTGACAGTTACAAATGAGACCTCCATAGCAACAGCCTTTTTTCATGCTTTTATACATTTTGCTTTACATCATCCTCCCCAAAACCATAAACTGTTATTCGTACCCGAACCATGAGATCGAGGCGACAGTCTGCGTCATTTGTCGCATACACTTGTAAGGGGTTTGCTATACTCTAACCACAAGGTCTAGGCCACAATCTATTTTTGACATACGCTCATGTCTGCTTCAAACCAATTTCAACTACACCTGCAAGTTCCGTTTTTTGCATTGGCATCTGCAGTTTGACCCTCGTTATGCTGTAGCTTGATCACCCAATTCCCAACAAACTCCACACCCCCTCTTCCCAAAGAGAATTCACCTCCAAATTTCAAGCCATGGGAGCAGATCCTCAGAATGTCTTGAGAGAATGTTAGGAAATTCAATTTCATTTTCAGCTCTGCTTACTAATAATGGGTTTTGTACGTAATCCTTCAATCGGTACTCTGTGATGTTCCAATTTAAAATTAATCAAATTTTGTTCAAATATGCAGAAACCAAAGAATTTTGTTTTCTAGAGTATTTATGTATTAATTTGAAGTAACTGAGCTTTACATTTTCAACTGGCCTAAAATTTAAATATCCAGATAAAAGGTTTTAAAGGCAACTGGGTTATGTAAACAGTATTTTATTCCAATCATTTTTAATGGCCTCCCCCTGCCACAATACTTGATTAGAATAAATTCTTTACAGTATGGAAACAGGCCTTTTGGCCCAACCAGTCCACACCGACCCTCCGAAGAGTAACCCCCCCCAGACCCATTTCCCTCTGACTAATGCACCTAACACTATGGGCAATTTAACATGGCCACTTCTCTGACTTGATACAGTATGACTCAGACTCTACCAACTAAATATACATGTACAAATCTTGTAACATCATTGGCTAAAAACTGGAGTTCTCCAAGTCCTAGACATTTTCACAACGTGCCATGTTTCATTTAAAACAAAATTGTTCTATTGTAATTAACTTACTTGGAAACTTCGGTTAGATATTGCACAGTGCTGGTGAAAACTTGTATATTGAGTTCTTCTTATGCTTCAAGTGACCCAACTGTATCCATATTAACCCAAGCTGCCCACTGCCCAAAGTGCTCAATTCAAAATTTAGCAGAATCCAAAATCTGGCATGGTCTCAGTGCTGAGGTTGCCATTTTTGAAAGTTTGTACTTGTACAAGTAATAGACTGGATGATTCCTTCTCCAGGTTTTCCTCCCTCTCCATGGAGTGACGGACTTTCAGTAACTTGTTACAACAGCTCAGAGACTTGGGTCATGCCCTCAATGAATTTAACTGGTTCATCTCTGGCAAATTCCAGGGGTACATTTAACCTAATCTTTCTGACAAGCAACTGAAACGTTAGATGTACAACTCATCAAATTTTATTGCCAATTGAAGTCAACAGATGGTAATATGAGGATGTAAAACTGGTGATCCATTTGATCCTCTAGGAGAGTCACCTAGTTAATTAGGTTAACATTATCCAGCTAGCTTCTCAAATATAAGTATGTTATATTATGTGTTTGAAACTTAATCACACCATTTCATGTCACTTATGTGAAAAGATTGTTGATATTTCCTGTGCTATTAGACCACTATTGTGACACTCTGCAGTGGTCTTCTCAATTTTAATTGCATTTATTCCTCTATGTCTCATTATTTTATTTATTGGAGCTGTCAAGACTGAAGTAGATAAATAGTTGTTGAGGAAATGCATCAAGGGAAGTGAACAAGTACAGGAATATGGAGCAAAATGAAGATAAACTGTGATCTGATTCAAAGACACAGGAAATCCAAGTAGCTGTACAGCCTCATCCTCTTCATAAGGTTCCTACATTCTTGGAGCTTGTGTTGCCCTAATGTGTTTTATTGTAAAAGCTCTGCTCTCAGTACTAGAGCTGCAACCTCAGAGGGGATTAAAAGAATTAAACAAAAACAAAATGATCTCTTATGCCTTTCTTTCTCTTGCCCCTGCAATCTTTGTATTGATTATTCTTACTGTGTATTATTTATTCCATTTTTTTTCCCCTCCATCTCCTTTCTTTTTCCATTTGTTTGGCTTCTGTATCATTTACTTCTCTATTAATCCTCTTTTTTTTTGTTCAGGTGCAGATGGCATATACTGAGAGGACAGGAAAGGAGACACTAATGGCTGAAATTTGTATTTATGCTGTGTTTATGCAAAGGTATGGTGCCTGTTGAATCCTTTCCTATTTCTTCTTCAACGATCTGTGAGTGTCTTCATCTCTGCTTCCTCAGCCCTTCCCTTTTCAATTGTTTTTTCATTCTTCCCCAACTCCCTTATAATCTGTGTCTCTTGACTTTTCAATACACATGCTTTATGTTTATATTCCCTCTGCTCACCCTTCTCTTCATCCCTGTTCCCACACTCATATGAACAATGTGATGGTACTGTGCCTTTAAGAGATGCGTTCTGTCCTTTTTTTTGCAGAAGGGTGCTAGCTCAGCAGCACATAGGCAGTTGGTAAATAGCTTTGAGTTCTCCTTGCATATTTTTTGTTTGAAATAAGACAAAAGAATCATGAATGGGTGGGATCAGGCCTCACACAAACCCTGGAAGGTTTTTAATTTTGCTTTTAGTGAGTTGAGAATGTTTCTGCTGGCTACTGGAGCTGAATGTTTGCATTCTCAGCTATTTGTGTGAAGTCTTAGACAGTGGGGCTTCCTCTTAAAAACCAAAAAAGGGCAGATTGTTTCTTTCTTCTGGACTAGAGAGGGACAGCATGTGAGAATCATAATTGTTTTGCTGAATTGCATTTTTGCCAAAGGGTGTGTTTATCGGGTCCTGCCGACATTGGAACAGTTGATAATTAGTGTTAAACAATGCACTAGCTTGTTAAGTATTTCTACAAAGTAAAGTTATGCCAATTCTTATTTTTTGATGTATTTAATCATTTTGTAGGAATAAAAGGTGTTTTGATTAAAGCTTAGTAGCGGACTAATGGAATTACATGTGAAACATAGCATCTAAAAATATATAAAAGGTAATGTCTAGTCTATCTCTACAATACACTTTAGGAGGTCCTTAACAGACAGACCCTGAGATGCTAAATACATCCTTCATGCTTCCTTCTCCTCTTCCTACTTCCTGCCCTAACATTTCCATTTCTCACCCAGATATATTTTGCTTCAACATGTTATGAAGAATTTGTTTTCTCTGTATTTAAATCATTTGATAACTTTTAGTTTGTTCAAATCAAAATTAATAAGTAAAGTTACTGAACAGGAATTGTTAGAACCTAAATAAATGAAAATCCCACCAGAAGGCACACAGCACACAGACTGATACAATCTCAGAAATTATCGATGCTCCAGATGCTCAGACCACATAATGCTTTAGCCAAAAGTATCAATTTGACTGCAAGCTGTTGAGATAACTATAAACTTCAACAAAGGGAGTAGAATTTAAAAGGCAATCCAGCACTTAAGCATAATAATGCTACTGTGAAGTGAATAATTCACATTTTATTTAAGTCTATATTATGTACATTTGAAATTTCAATTAAAGAGAGGAGTGCTGGATGTGTTCTGCCTGTTCCTCCTTTTTAACCATCTACTATTTACCCATTCCTTCTCTCTCTGCATTTCCTTAAACTGTTAAACTGTGGTGTGACCACGTTAACATTCTATCCACAAAGCTCTCAACAGCCTGATGTGCCACAGTGATGCCTATAGTTGCTCAAGTTCCAAAATCCATTGTGAATATGATAGTGGGGAAGTCTATTTCCAGGAGTCATAGTTTGAAGATAAGGGAAAAACATTTTAGAACTGAGATGAGGAAAATTTCTGCACCCAGACAGTGGCGGGCTTGTGGATTTCATTACCACAGCAAGTGATAATATCAAAAACATTGTGGGTTTTCAAGAAGGAGATACCTCCTGTGGCGAAAGGGATCAAGGCAGATGGGGGAAGAGGGAGATTTGGTATTGAGCTCAATGATCAACAATAATCGTGTTGAATGGTGGAGCAGGCTTGAGTGGTCAAATACCCTTCTCCAGCACTTGGAATCATAGAATACCTACAGTATGGGAAACAGTTCTTCAGCCCAACAAGTCTACACTAACCCTCCAAAGAGTATCCCACCCATTCTACAACTCTATTACTCTACATTTACCCCTGACTAATGCATCTAACCTACACATCCCTAAACACTATGGGCAATTTAGCATGGCCAATTCACCTAACCTGCATATCTTCGGATTATGGGAGGAAACTGGAACACCTGGAGGAAACCCACACAGACACGGAGAGAATGTGCAAACTCAACTTAGATAGACCTCCAGGCTGGAATCGAACCTAGGTCCCTAGTGCTGTGAGGCAGCAATGCTAACCACTGGGCCACTGTTATCTTCTATTTTTCCATACTGCTGCAGCTGATGAGGCTTCCTGTACACATGGTTACCCACAATATAGGAAATACCTTGGAATTTCCACCTAGCACAGGATATGTACACACGATAGACTAATGTAGTCCTGCCATCCTGCAATTTATTTATCATTAAAGCTTATTACTGTTAATGAGCATGTTTATTGTGAATTAAACTACATCAATACTCACTGTCATTTATACATTAATAAGTCATACTAATAAACCTTATGGACAGTGATAAACCTAACAAATCCACTGTACTAATGAGAATAAGCTTTGGTTTAAAAAGATATTAAGATGCATCAGTTTATTCTGGAGTTTATATAAAATGAATAGGAAATACCAGTCGATTACCTGCTTCATTGCTCAAGATGCTACACCTTGACTTTTTTCTTTCTGAATCTGAGATCTGACGAGCTCCAAGTTGATTAGCTTTTTCTTATCTCTGCTGCTGGTTTCGCCCATTCCCACTGCTCCAGTTGAACTTTGTCACTGTACACTGCTTCATGTGCCTGTTCCTGCCCTTGCCTGATACACTGACAGAACTCTTGCCTTCTTCAACTGCTTTTTATGTTGGCTCATGGACTCCACATGCTTCCATACTGAGTTATATCTGTGCTGCTATTCTCCACCCCATTTCCACTTCTCCAAATGAACTTACACTTTTTCCATGCTGCTTTATATTCTTTGTATCTCATGGAATTTCATGCTGCTCCAGCTCCACAGTTAGTGCATGTACTACTGAATGCAATGCATGGCAGAAATATGATGATAAAGCCAGAGCCAAGCATGTGTTAGTCTTACTCATTGCAATTCATGACAAACAGTAGTGTGTCAGTGCAATATGAGGTGAGGAGTATTTTCCCTTCACATCAATACTCATTTGTGCAAGTATGGCTTAAATGAGCTCCTGCAAAACTGGTGTTAATGGGAATCAGGGGGAAAACTGCCCATTGGTTGGAGTCATAAGTGGCACAATAAATTATCATTGTTGGAGGTCAGTCAACTCAGCTGCAGGACATTTCTGCAGGAGTTCCTCACAGAGTTTCCTTGGCCCAACATCTTCAGTGGATTCATCAATGACTTCACTCAATTATCAGGTCAGAGGTGGGAATGTTTGCTAATATCTGTACAATATTCAGTACTATTTATTACTCCTCAGATACTGAAGCATTCTATGTCCAAATGCAGGAAGATCTGGACAATATTCAGGTTTCAGCAGATTAGTCGCAAGTAACAATTGCACCCCAAATCCCAGGCAATAACCATCTTCAACAAGACAGGATGTTTCAATCATCCCTTGACATTCAATGGTATTACCAACACTGAACCCCCCACTATCAATATCTGGGAGTTACCATTGACCAGAAACTAAACTGGATGAGCCATATAAGAACTGTGGCTACAAGAGCAGGTCAGAGGTCAGGATCTTGCCAAAATCTGTCCACCATTTACAAGGCACAATGAAGGCATGTTTTGGAATACTCCCATATGCCTACAGAAGTGCAGCTCCAACAACACTCAAAAAGCTGGACACCATCCAGGATACAAGAGCACATTTGATTGGCTCTACATCTACAAAATTCACTCCCTCCACCATTGAGGTTCAATAACACCAGTGTGTACTATTCACAAGATATACTGATGACATTCTCCGAGGGTCCTTAGATAGCATCTTCCAAACTCTGTCCAATACCATCAAGAAGGACAAGTGCTACAAATATTACCTGCAAGGTCCCCTCAAATATATTGTCATTGCTTCAGCGCTGATGCTTCAACATCCTGGAACTCCCTCCCTAATGGCACTGTCGGATTAGTTACAGCAAATGGGCTGCAATGTTTCAAGAATGAAGCTTACCAGCACTTTCTCAGGGGGAACTAGGGATTAGCAGTAAATACGGTCTCAGCCAGCAATGCCCATATTCCATTAACAAATAAATGAAAAACTATTGTTTCTAAAACTGGTGCTTTTCATTTTAAATCCCTCTCACACTGCCAATGTCGGAATTAGAACATATACTGTGGGTGCACGAAATCATAAATTTCCATTGAAAATATGAATTTAATTATCCAAATCATGTTAAAGGCTTGTTACAAATGTACAAATCAGCCAATTCACAAATTATGAGGTAACAAGACAAAGGGACCAAAACTGCATGTAATTATCCACACCTTGGTGAGACCACACCTACAGTTCTGATCTCCTTGGCTGAGGAAAGACATACTTGTCATAGAAGGAGTGCAGCAAAGTTTATCCAACTGATCCCTGGGATGGCAAGTTAATCTAATACTGAGAGACTGGGTCGACAGGGTATGTGTTCATGGTGTTTAGAAGAATTAGAAGGAATCTCATTAAAACACATTAGATTCTGACAGGGCTGGACTGACTGGATGCAGGGTGATGTTTCACCTTCCAGCCAGTCCAGAACACTGGGTCACAATCTCAGGATATTTGGGAGGCCATTGATATGAGGAGAAATTTCTTTACTCAGAGGGTGGTTAAGTTGTGGAATTCTCTATCACACAATGCTGTGTATGTGAAATCACTGTTCAATGCTGTGTATGTTCAATTCCCGACTCAGGCGACTAACTGTGTGGAGTTTGCACGTTCTCCCCGTGTCTGCGTGGGTTTCCTCCGGGGGCTCCGGTTTCCTCCCACAGTCCAAAGATGTGCAAGTCAGGCGAATTGGCCATGCTAAATTGCCCGTAGTGTTAGGTAAAGGGGTAAATGTAGGGGTATGGGTGGGTCACGCTTCGGCGGGTCGGTGTGGACTTGTTGGGCCGAAGGGCCTGTTTCCACACTGTAAGTAATCTAATCTAAAAAGTAATCTAATCTAATCTAATATTTTAATAAAGAAATATGTAGGAGTCTCAACGCTAAATGGGTAAGGGGAATGAGTGGTAGAAAACATTGAGACAGAGGATCACCTATGATAGCAGTGAATTGTAGAGTAGGCTCAATGGGGTGAGTAGCCTACTCTTTATTCTATTTTTTATGTTTTTAAGTTTAAGAGATATTCCATGAGGTTATGAATCTTCCCAGCTCAGGAAGAAGGGTATTGTGGACGACAGCAGAAATATCTAATTTTACTTTCATTTTGCCTATCTCACTCTTAAAGTAATCTCTTTTTCCATCTCTTTTTTTTTCTGTATCTGTATTACTATGGACATTGGAACATTATGGTTATGATTTTGGAATAGTAATTCAGAGGCCTCGTCTAACGATTTGGGAGCACAGGTTCAAATCCCCCTGAAGCAGCTATGGAATCTAAATTTAATTAAGTAAGTCTGTTTCAATCATAACCAACAGACAACTACCATTGCCAACATGGTTATGGAAAGAAATCAACAATATTATCTGGTCACGTCTATATATGACTCCACACCCATTGCAAGGTGGCTGACTCTAAACTGCCTAATGTAGGCAATTGGGCTGGTGTAATGGTCTTTTTGATTACACACTTGTGAAGTGGCTTGTATGTCTTACAATGCTTGCAGTGTGATATAAATGCAATTCTGTTGTTGAATTTTCCAGGATTGCAAAAGTGGACTGTTATGAATCTCTCCTCCCTAATCTCATTTTCTCAGCTCTTGTGCTTGGGGGTAGATGATCAGATTCAGCTTGGCTACTCCCCACCAGAACTCAATTGAGTGTGCTCCAGGTGACTCCACAAAACAGCATATTTTCTCCTGAAACACTGCCTCTATTAAGAAAATTTAATGGCACAACAGTTTATTTTGCACGATACTTGACAGGTTATCAAATGGCACTACTAAAACGTTTATTAAAACAATTGTCCCAAATCACCTTTTAAACCTGTGTGTTTTTGTTGAATAAGGTTACTTGCTGATAAACTTCATGACTTCATGAGTTAGTGTTGCTTTAATTATATAATAAACTATTGCAGTAACCCGTGGTGAATTAACTAGTCCCTCTAGTAATGCTTATCTGCCAGCTGCATTATTACAACACATAAAACATACTCTGCAGAAAGACAGACAAAAATTATAGAACATTATTAGAAAGAGCTCGAAGCATGCTCCTTAAGTCATTAGCTTTTACATCACATTTAATAAATTTTAAAACTCTGTTGGACTGAAAAATTTATGTGTAGGAAATGCTTCTACTCATAAAAAAAAGGTGCATTTATGATTTTGTTTTCATCTATCATCTCAGGTATATGCAATAGATTCTGTGGTACTACTATGTTATATTTAACTAACATCATTGAAATAGGTTATTATCACAAGGGTGTTTAAAGGACACCACTTATTTGCTGTTGCAGTTCTTACATTTCAACAGTGATGCCACATAAACAGGCTTTCATTGGATATAAAGTGGTTTGGGAACCTTCCAAAAAGACATTCTTCTTTCTTTTGTACAAGCTCATTTTGCAAGTTTTTGTCACTGACACCTTATTTCATAAATTTCCTGATCTGTATATGTGCCAAGCATCACATTAACACTTCAACAGAGAGACTCACCGACATATTGCCAGACAATTGTAATGTTCTCGCATCTGCTTACTAATTAAATATTGCTATTTTTATTGTCTTCTGCTCACAATTTTTCCTCTTACCATCAACTCCCCACAAAAACCTTGTATTTAGTGCTTTTTGCATTAAGTGCATGGCAAACATCCTGAACAGTAACTAACCCCCTAGCCCACCAATGTGAAAGATGGCTGGAGCAACTACTAAACAGACATTGCCCACCGGTGAGCCTCTAAGCCTATCAGGCAACTCAGCAATGAAACCCTCCCCTGTCTGAAGTTGTTAGCCATTCGACAGGAAGCTGGAAAGCATCATTGGAGACCCAAGTTGTGTAGCCATGAAGACATGCACTGGTGAGATGACAATTTCTTTTTCTGGAGGGGGGATTCTTGGCATGACCAAAGTCAAGTCAGAGGCAAGAGGAGGAAGGTGGCTTTTGGAGGTCAGCCCTCTATCCTCCAACTGTGCCCTCAGTTGTCTCAAGACTGGGGAAAATGGAAACCACACCCACCCACCAATCTGATAGACAGGCTGCCATATTCTCCCTGTTGAGAAGGCAGCCACTTTTCTTACAAGCCGGGAAGGCAGGCAATCAGGTCTGTGGCAGGTTAAGGCCACTCAGTGGCTGGTACTTGACCACTTAAGGTTCTTAACTGGCGACAGTTCGGGAAAGTCACCTATGGATCTTCCCACCCAGAATTTGATTGCTGAAATGGCAGGAAGGGTATGGGTATTTTTCTAGTGCCAACCTGCCCCTTCATCTGTGCAGAACAGAAATTTCCATCTCATGTGGTTAATTTGGATTGAGTTTATATGGAAATAATGCATCTTTGTCAGTGAATATAAATCTTTTTTTTATTGGACTGCAACATTAGCAACTAAAGTACAAAAGAATCCCAAAACACATATCAGAAACAAAGTTAAAATTGGTCCATTTAATTCCCAATAGCATTTTAATCTATTATTTTGATTAAACAAGTTATGAAAAATTGAAACAATACATTTTACTAATTATGGTGTAAAGAATGAGCTCCTCAGTGAATTTCTGCAGTTGTCTTGACATATATGTACCCATGAGAGTGCATCTCCATGATCCAGCAGTAAATCAGATTATTTAAAAGTGGATCTCAAAAAGTTGTTTTTGATCTTTCACCTATTAAGGGGCTGACTAAACTAACTTTTGACAAGTGCTCCCCGTTAGAACCACTCTCCAATTGGAGCTCTGTGTTTTGTAACACCTCTACAATTTCTTCCTTTTCGATCATCCAACCTCTGAATGCAGATCACATTTATCATATATGCTTAATGGTCTGAAAAGACTTGTAAACCCAAAACATTTACATGGCATTAGGAAAGAAGGGAAGATATTCTTACATTTTCAGTTAGAGTGGTGCAATGAGTTATATTTTGAAATAATACCTACCCTTTTAAGAACTGAGCATTGGAGATAGAAATGCCTTCAGCTTGCAAAGCTAAGCAAAGACACAGTGAGTTTATGTAGAAATAAAATAATGGAAAGGCAGGTTTAATCTGAATAGCTTTGAAACTGTCCAAGAACAAGGAACAAAAGAAGGACAGATTTATGACAATGCTTCACAATTGAACTGTAATGAATTGTTTTGTAGGTAAGCATGGCAGCTCATTTATACAGCATAACATCTCACAAACAGCAATGAAATTAATGATCTGTTTTGGTGATGTTGTCTGAGCAATCAATGATAACAAGTATGAATTGGCCTAGATTAAGAAAAAGTCAAAGAGTTACAGAAAGGACCTATCACTCATTCCGTAGGACCTATCTTCTGAGATTTTTGGGTTTGCCCACATGTTCCAATTGTACAGAATTCCAAATGCACTGATAACTATTTCTAGTATTAGCTTAGGAGAAGCATCATTCAGGACAGAGCAGCCCACTTGATCTGCAACTCATCTAGCTCCTTAACAATTTTCTCCCTCCATGACTGAGGCAAGCAGTATGTACTATCTACAAGATACACGTCACCAACTTGGCAAAGCTGCTCTGACAACGCCTTCAACCATAACCTCTACCAGCTAGAAGAACCAGGAGAGCAATGAGATACCATCACCTGCAAGCTCCCATCAAAGCCTCCTAATATCTTGCCTTAGTAGTATATCACTACTCCTTCACTGTCACTGGGTTAAAATTCTGAAACTCTAGTCCTAACAGTACTGAAAGTGTGCTTACATCACATGAACTGAGTGGTTCAACGTAATGGCTAACCATCACTTCTTATGGGCAGTTAGAGATGGACAATAAATGCTGATGTTGTCAGTGATGGTCAAATGATGGGAAATAACACAAAAAACTGCATACCTTCAAGTTTTTACATGCATCCAGTAACTTCAGAGTCAATTTTATAACATCCCAGTTCTTATTAGAATTGCCAATCATTGTAGTCTATTTTTGCAATTTTATATATGCAAGCAAAAGAGAACAGCTCACCTTCATCATGATACTTTTACATTCAAGCTGTAAGATGTTTACTCTCCTGGCTGATGCTTTTTCCTTATAATAGAATGTTCTCACTGGTACTGAGAAGCATGGTTAAGCCTCAATGCAACTCCGACTCGGTCTTACTTAAGAAGTGAACAAAAGTTGAGAGAAGATTCTGATGAGAAGCTGTTGGACAAAAGAAAATGTATTTTACATTGTGCCTTTCAGAACTGCAGAATGATCCAAATCTTCTTAGAATCAATTCAGTTATTTTGAAGCGCAGTCACTTGTTGCTGAAAAAAAAAGAAAAATGCCAGCAATGCGACAAGAATCAGATGATTCTTTTTAAAGTCAGCTGAAGAGGAATGAGTGGCCAGGACTGCAAAAAGACCTCTCAAACTCTCCTCTGACATACCATCATGAGGTGTCTCAGGTTCACTTCCGGAGACATACATGATCTTATTTCAATACATCATCCTAGATGTTTGTGCATAACTCTCTGGAATTGGACTTAAACCCAAAACCTTCAAAAATGCAGAGGAGTGAGTATTACCAATTTGACCTGAAGTGAAATGCAAATAATAAAGTTTAAGAATTAGTAAAATCAACAGTAGAATAATTAGACCAGGATGACCAAACTTGTGCTGAAAACCTTTGAGATAAGTGCGTTAAAAGATAATAGAAATAAGTGATTCAGAATGAGATGGCAACATTTTATTAAAGTAACATTTATCTGCACCGCAAGATGCTCAATTAAATCTTGCAAAAATGTAATATTTTCACGTACAAATCACAACAAACACATTTATTAATCATTGAAAGGAACAGAATACTCTACTAAGTAAAACAAGTTGAAATTGTCCTTTAACATGACTACAGAGGCTCAAATTAAGACAAACACCATTCAAATATGCACCGAGTATGTCACAATAAGGAGAGCATCAAAATTAACATCAATTAACAAAAATGTTTTCTGCTATTTATTATTTCTTACTGCTTTTTTACAATGACAGTACTTGCTGTTCTTTCTGAACTAAAAGGTAGATCAGCATTTATTGTAATTAGAAAAAAAGGATGGCCTTGCTAATTCTGCCCACATCCCTTGAATGAAAAATAAGAACAAATAATTTATTAGCCACTGGTCCCTCAGTGCTTGACATAAGGACAATGGTGAGAATAATCTTGGCTCAGAAGACCTGGAAGTTCAATCATTAAAGATGGTGGTTAGAAATGATAAAGTGTAGAAACCACTTGTGGAACTATACCCCAGAGCAGCTAAAGTTGGGCAGAAAAATAGAAGGCTCTTATAGCAAGATAACCTTCCCATGGACTAGGCAAATCAAATTAGCAAAAGAGGTTGGAAGGCCAAGTTTATGGAATGCACTTGAGGCAGTTTCCTAGAACACTATATCATGGAATTAATTAACCAGGAGGCAAGTTATTTTCAACTTAGTCTCATGTAATCGGAGAGGATTAATTAATAATCTCAAAGTGAAGGATCTTCTGAGGATGAATGATTATAATATGATAGCAATTCATGTTGATTTTGACAGTAATGTACTCAGGTCAGAAATCAGAATCTTGAAATTAAAGGTAAGGCCCATTACATAAGTAGAGTATGAGGTACAGATTTGGGACAATAGATTAGATTATTTACAGTGTGGAAACAGGCCCTTCGGCCCAACAAGTCCACACTGACCCGCCGAAGCACAACCCACCCAGACCCATTCCCCTACACCTAACACTACAGGAAATTTAGCATGGCCAATTCACCTAACCTGCACATTCTTGGACTGTGGGAGGAAACCCACGCAGACACAGGGAGAATGTAAAAACTCCACACAGACAGTCGCCTGAGGCGGGAATTGAACCCGGGTCTCTGGCGTGGTGAGGCAGCAGTGCTAACCACTATGCCACCGTGCTGCCCTAATAGATTGGAAAGTATTAAAGGAGCTCAGTAATAGCTAACACAAAGAAAGATTTCATATTGCCAACACTAGATTAATTCAGCTGAGAAATAACATACTGCAAGAATTGTGATCCATCACTGTCTAACTAAAAGTATTGGAATAGTATCAGATTAAAAAAAGAGTCACTAAGGTTGCCATGAATAGTATTCTGCTTGAGGCTTCTAAGAATCAGCAAGATTATGGAATGAATAAACAAAATTGTAGATAAAGAAAACAAAAGAGCGTAAATAAACAACAAAGGTAAAAATGGATTGTAAGAGCTTCTATGATACAGAGGAAGAATGCACAGAGTCCCTTAAAAGCTGAGACAGGAGAAATGAGTCATTTTGTAACTGTCTATAGAGTAGAAAACATAAAAAGCATGTCTTAAATCATGGTAAGCAGGGGTCTAGTGAGAATGATGAATCTAAAGAAATTGATATTAGCATATTATGGAACACTGGGACTGAAGGTTGACAACAAATCCCTGGCACTGATGATCTACATTCTTAGTTTAGAAGAAGGAGCTTTTGACAATGGATACTTTGCTCATTTTTATTATATTTTATCGCTTGTGTTTTTGCAAAATCTGCTAGCTTCTGAATGGTTCAAGGAGATTAGGAGGTAGCAAAGGCAACACTACAGTTCAAGGAAAGAGACAGAGAAGCAAAACAGGGAACTACTAGACCAAAATGGATAGGTTAAGTGAGTGAACAAGAGGAGGCCAGGTGGGGAAAATGTTGGGAGAAATGTAAGATTATTTATTTCTGTTAGAAGAAAAGTTGAGCATACTTTAAATATTGAGAACTACTAAATGTTTCCACATAGAGAGGTTCATGTACTCTTTTATATGAATGGTAGAATGCTAAAATGCAAGTGCAGTAAGTAATTAAGAAGGCAAATGGTACATTTGCCTTTCTTGCAAGGGAATTGGAATATAACAATACGGCATTCTTGCTACAATTGCACAGTTTTTTTAGAAAATGCAGATAGCCAGTGATGTATACTTTCCCTGCATAAGTGAATGAAAACAAATGTGTGCTGAGGATGCTTTCCAGAGTACATACAGAGATATGTAAGAGGCAACATTTTGTGATCAGGGGATAGCCACTTAGAAATGAGACTGTAAATTCCTTAACTCAGTGGTTTATTAATCTTCACAGTTTTCTACCATGGAGAGCTTTTGATGATGAGCCATTATGTATACTCAAGGGAGAGTTTAACAAATTCTTGGAAGACAAGAGAATTGAAGAAGGTGGTGATAGGGGGTGATGGAGTATCACCACATAGGAAGTAGAAATGAATAAACATTCATAATCTTCTGGAATAGATGAGCAGGCCTGAAGGGGCTGTTTGACTGAATCCTGGTCCTTCTTCAAATATTTTGTGTCAAGAACATAAAGTTTAGAATGAACCGACTGCTATATTTTTGATACATCGGTTTTATCCATATGGGGTACTTTAAAAAAAAACTAGAAAATAAAACTTCACATTTTCATAAGTGGCGCTGATATCTGTGCAGTTAGGAAGTATCCAGTCCGACTCCTAAAATGGTGTGTTTCACAATCATTTAATACCGCAATAGGCTCAAATTTCAGCTAATCACTGTCCATTGCTAAAACATTTGCTTGATTGAAATTAAATAAGTCATGAAAGAAAATATTAAGTATAAGTTCTGATCTTGATGAAGTTGTTCCTGTCATCCCAACAGAAGGGAAAAGGTCATCCTACTGGGGGACTACTCTACTCTGCTTCACAATGATGATGTGACTCAAACCATGGTGTGACTTGCTGGACAAGTTGCTATAATTTGTACAATTAATAATGGGTTACTCCCACTCATTAATGTCAATGTTACACACTCTATGGAAAACCTCAAAGTGTCTTTGCATTGATTTATTTGGCTTTGGCTTTACATATTGGCAATTAAAACATTGAGAAAACAGGATCTGATCGGGGCAGATGTTTCTCAGCCATCTGGACTCAAGTGTCCATTTTGTCAGTGTTAAGTTTTGCAGATGCTTTGCCTGAATGTTTTTGGAAATGGCTTCAAGAAACACCATAGCATTTGTTCCATGATTTATCAACATGTAAGGAGAGATCGAGTGTTTTGCATGCAGAATTGAAGAGATTAAGAGTGACTTTCAAAGTCATCGTATGTACCGAGGAAAGAAAAGAAAGCAAACCATGGATATCAGCACCATGCGCCCAAAGATATTGAGAATCAACCTGTTCAGTCACAGGAAGACCCAAGGCAGAAACCTGCAAGCCTGAGTAGACACTATTTTTGAATCGAAATGCAGATGATGATGACAATTACATAATTGCTTAAAGTTAACTCCACAAAAACTACCAATATATTTCCAATTCATGTACTCAGCTATGCAACTTTCTGCATTGAGACTGAAAACACAACTGTTGGAGATCAAAACGGATCAGACAGCATCCTTGGAGAGAAAGCAAGCCAACACGTTAAAGTGCAGATGACTTTTCATCAGAACTAAAGTGAAGTATGGAGGGAGAAGCATTTATGCTATAATTGGAGGGGGGGGGGGGGTGGGATCACAGTGTGGGGGTGGTCGGTTGTAGGGTGCTGGTGGAGAAAAGATGTTGATAATTCAGATTAAGTAATCGGAATGTAAGAATGGCAGAACAACAGTGTGTCTAATTGCAAACCTTCAAAGAACAGACAGGCCCACTTGGGTGGGAGGAGGAGAGAGAGGACATGGTGCAGAGGATGTAACAAGTAAAGCTGAAAGGGAAGGAATGGGAGTTCATTCACAATTTGAACATGTTGAACTCATTATTAAGTCTAGAAGGCTGTAAAGTGCCAAGTCTGAAGATGAGATGTTGTTGCTCCAGTTTGCGATGTCTTTGACTGGAGCATTGCAGCACGCCGAGAACAGACATGTGGGCGTGTGAGCAGGATGCTGTGCTAAAATGACCAGCTATGGGAAGATTGGGATCATGCTTGCACTCAGACCTTGAGGTGTTCTGCAAAGCAGTCACTCAGTCTGTGTTTGGTTTCTCCAATGTAGAGTAGGTAACATTGGATGCAGTGAATAAAATACACAAGATTGGAGGAGGTACAGGTGAAATGTTGCTTCACCTGAAAAGAGTGTTTAGGTCCTTGGATGGTGAGCAGGGAGGAAGTGAAGGGGCAGGTGTTGCACCTTCTGTGATTAAATGGGAAGGCATCGTGGGAAGGGGGAGTGGTGTTGGTGGTTGTGGAATGGTCTAGGGTGTTCTGGAGTGAACAATCCCTGTGAAATGGAGACGGAGGAGTGAGGGAAAGATGTGTTTAGTGGTGGCATTCTGTTGGAGTTGTCTTAGATTGCGGAGAATGATCAATTGAATGAGGAGGCTGGTGGGCCTGATCATGCTTTATGAGATGGGAAGGGGCAAGGTTGGAAACATGAGTGATAGGTCAGATACAGTTGAGGGCCCTGTTAACTACAGTGGGTGGGAAACCATGGTTATGGAAGAAGTAAGCAGCGCTGTTTTGGAAAGTGGCATCATCTGAACAGATGTGACATTGACCAAGGAACTGGGCGAATGGGTTTGAGTCCTTGCAGGACGTGGGGTGTGGAAAGCTATAGTGAAAGCAGCTATGGGAGTCAGTGGCTTTGTATGGATGGCAGTGAACAGTTTATTCCCCAAAATAGAGACAGAGAGGTCAAAGGAAGGAAGGGAAGTGTCGGAAATGGATGATGACTCTTAGAGCTACCATCAGTGCAGCTCGTCATACCCCACTTGCTGCAAGGACTTTATCCCATTCTTCCAGTTCCTTCACCTACATTGCATCTGTTTGGATGATGCCACCTTCCAAAACATCGCTGCTGACATGAAGACAAATGGGAGCTCAGATTATTGCTGCATGAATGCAGACAGCATGGGTAACTGGTGGAGTTTTTCCACAAATGGATGTACAGAAATGGGATGTTTGGCTACTGACCCTGAGAAAACACAAGAAATTGGGCAATGATGCCCTGGGAAGGTCATAGGGAGGAACTATGGACTGTATGAAATTAGAAATGGGCTGAAAAATGCCTGAAGTGCACTCTTAAGTTTGTCTAAGGACTACGCCTGGACCTCAAAAATGGGGTGGTTTTAAAACATAAAGGCAAACCCTGTATGAAAACATACACCATGAATGGGTACTGAAGGTGTTACATGTATCAGGAACTCAGCTGCCAGAATGGTACCCTTCCCAATTTCAGAGATTATACTTGTATTTGACCCATCAGCTCTTAGGATAGAAACCAGGGTTTGACATAGACAAAAGCCAGACCCAGGACAGAGATATGTTGAATGATTTGATGACAAATCAGGAGTGTCCAGAGTCAATATCCTTATTTTAGCTAACTTAGATATTAAATTCAGACTTTTAACGCAGTAAGTTAAATATACAGTGGTTACAATTATTCTGGACAATCAGTAAGATGCCAAAGTGGGAAATGAATCTCAGGCAGACCAACACCTGATAACGATACTAGGAAGACACATCAGGACCTTAACCAAAATCATCTGGGGAAAGATGGATGTTAACAGTAGACAGCAGAATAGGGCTGTGTACAGGATCAATGGCCTGTGGATGATTGATCAGTTGAGGGAGAACCTTGAGCAGGCTCAGCAAGGACAGATCCCACCTTTGATGACAGATGAACATATACAGCACTTATTCTATGAGAAGAGACACCCCAATATTTCAAATTGTTGATTATAGCAACTGACCAAATTCTATTTAATGCCAATTGTAAGGAGACACCAGCAAAGGCCATGGGGATGCAATTCCGATCATAACATCAATCAAAATGGATTACAAGTCTTTGAGGTGGAAAGTGTTGGCATTATCCAAAAGGGAGTACAATTAGAATACAATGACACCTTTCCATATGCTGTTGAGGAATAAAGAAAAGGCTAGTAGGTACCACTCTGGATAAATATCAGCAGACAAAATAAGTCATTATGTGCCCCTATCCTGTATATTCAAGTAAACATGCCTTGTGTGGCTTTCAAACAAACACCATGCAAAATCACACTGTAGAAATCAAGAGTTTGAACACTGACATTCCCACGGTAGCTCAAGGGGGAAGGCAGAATACTGCATAACAACTCTTATCAGTAGAGGACCTTCACATGTAACAACCAAAACACCACTTTATCCATCAGGCCACATACCAGCCAGGGTAGACCTAATCAAACTCACAAACATCCACAGGAGGAGTGAGATTTTTTTCTTAATGTCAGTGATGAATTCAGACAAATGTTAGAGGATCAGTGGGAGAAGTGTGACATCGCCTTTGACCAGAAAAAAAAGAGGTCTGGACGCAATTGATAAATGCACATAAAGTTTTTGCTACTGTTATTCAGTAGACAGAGCAAATTCAAAAGTGCATCAGCAAAATCAGAGACAAACTGGTGGGAAGACATTTGGTTCTGGGACTCAAATATTGAGTTACATGGCTGGGTACATCTCCTCTCATACCTGACTATGTTGTTCATCTTGTTTACTTTAATCTGCTCATCATCCTGATGGTTAAATTCATTTGTTAGAATAAGGAACTTGTCCAGAAACTAACTCTGGACACTAAGCTCCGACGGAGGGAACTAATAAATTAATAACTCAAACTGCATTGTGAAAGGACTATGTAAATTATTGTGCAGTTCGAATTTTACTCCATTGAGTGCTGTTAATTGCCAAAGAGGCTTGAGGGTGAGCCAATGTGTATAAATATTGGCTAATTCTCAATTTATGAATTAAATTATTGTATACAGTACTGTTAAGCTTATTAATATAAGAAGACAGTTCACATTTGAGTTTTGTTGCCTATGTATAATGTGGAAGCCAGATACCCAGGGAATTAGGCTATCCATCTGAGTCACGAAATGTGCTGGAATGACAGCTAGTCACTTCAAGAGATCAACAGGAGGGACTCCTGTAGTCAAGCAACCATGAGTCCAAAGTTTGATATTCTTAATTGACCCACAGCCAGAGAAATCAGGCCTTACAGAAAATTGGTCAAACCAAATGCGAGAGCCAGCAGCTATTGACTGGAACCATGGAACTAAGATCCAAGAGGTGATAAAGTTTCAAGAGGAACAAGTTAGAACCAGCCTGAGGGTTGTGCATTAGAGAAATTACAATCAGACTTCATGACACTTTGACTTCCAGCCAGTGCCTGAGAATGTGCACTTTGTATCTCCCTGACATGGCGACATTGAAGAGTGTTGGCACAACCCCATTGGATGCTTTGAACCCACTCATGACCCCATTGGAAGGTCCCAGGTAAGGGGGGATAAAAACAGACACGCTTCAGTGAAGACCCATAGCAAGATACATGGCGGAAGACTATGTGACAATTCAAGATGACCCAGGAGAAGATCCGGCCTGACCTGCAAGACCCAACTTCATGGAACAGAGTCAGCCCTCTGTTGGAGAGGAAGGAGATTCCAACAATCCAGCACAAATACATGGATCGTTTTGGGTAACGTCCTTTCTTAGTCGGATATAGCTAGATATAGGGTAAATACTGCTGGAATTTGGGAAATGCTCACATGGTGCTTTTAATCAGGAATATTTTGTTAATAAAATAAAGTTGAACCACAAACTGAATTCTGTATTCCTTTGTCTGCCTCACTGACAACAGTGCTTGGTAAAGTGTTTTTAAGACATAAACTGGTCAAAGTATCCAAAGCATGGACAAATACTTCTCTGAGAAATTTAAATGCACCTCACTGGCATCATGCTTCCAAATGAGTTTCAAAGGTCACATTTAAATTTTCAAAACCTGAGGCAGGAAAGAATTTGCACTTGTGGGTGTCTACAGATGTTTTTCTTTGTTTACTTTATCTTTGAAAGGTTAGGAAAATACCAGGGGTTAGCTGTAGTTCCATTAAGGTGAAACAAGAAACAAATTAACAACATGCCTTAGAAGTGCTCTGCCTTAACCTTAGTCAGCTAGGCACAAAAGCACACTAATTGGCTGATTCCCGTAAAGTATTTATCTTCCTCTTTGCAAATAACTTTTGTGTCATTCTTACTTACTTAAAAGGTAATTGCACGCAGTATTCTTTCTTTTTCTCCAAATTTCATGTCTAAATGAAGTGACTGATTCTGAGTGGTGTTGAATAAAGCCTTTCCATATTTTATCCTAATGGCTATTAAACCTGAGGCTGACAGGTGGTGATTAGCGTGAATCTACCAAGGTACATCCTCGACATATCCTGTGTACTTTATTATGTCTTTCTCCTTCCTTGCCCTGGAGAAGAAAATCAAGGTAACATTGTCCATTCTATTTAGCTCTTGTATTCTGAAGAAGTCACATTGAAATTAAAACAATTACTCCGTTTTTCTCTCCATTGTCCTGTTGAGTTTCTCCATCATTTTATGGTTGTATTCCACTTCTGCCATTACTGGCATCAACCGTAATGGTTGCCTGCAGACACAGAATGAAAGTTGGATTTTTCTTGTGTGTACAGTTTGTGAGCAGGTTTTGATTTTAAGATTCACCGTCTCCATCTACTGAAAGGAAAGGACAGCGGGTGCATAGGAATATGTTCACAAGTTACCCTCGAACTTAAAAGTCACATCCTGACTTGGAAATATATTGTAGCCTGTTCATTATATCCAAGTCCAAACCCTGGAACCTCTTGTCTAATAGGACTATTGGAAATACCTAGATCACACCAATCACAACATTCAAAAGAAGACTCATTACTACCTTTTCAAAGGCAACTGTAAATGAACAAAGTTAAAAATCACACAACACCAGGTTATAGTCCAACAGGTTTAATTGGCAGCACACTAGCTTTCGGAGCGACGCTTCTTCACCTGATGAAGGAGCGTCGCTCAGAAAGCTAGTGTGCTTCCAATTAAACCTGTTGGACTATAATCTGGTGTTGTGTGATTTTTAACTTTGTACACCCCAGTCCAACACCAGCATCTCCAAATCATAAATGAACAATGAATGCTGGTCTAAACAGCTCAACGCAACTAAAGCATGACTAAACAAAAACCTATTAATCTGTTTTTAAAATAATTTAAATGTGGTTTTGTGTTGATCTCTTGCCAAATTTCAACTCATGATATTGCTTCATAAATACTGCAGTAGAAAGTTATAAACTTTCCGGAATTTGATCCAATTTTTAAGGCGGCCTTGAAATGGATCTCCAAGCCACAATAGTGTGTGTCTTGGAAGGAGAGCATGCAGGTGGTGGTATTTCAATTTATCTGCTGCTCTTGCTTTTCTGTGTGCCGGAGGTAATCAGTTTTACATGTGCTATTGAAGAAAGCTCGGCCAATGTGGGGTACAGACCGTTGCCGGTGAAGGAAGTGAATTGTTCGGTCGTGGACGGAGTGCTGATCAACTGAGCTATTTTGTGCTAGATGGTGTCAAGCTTCTGGAAGTACACCCATCCAAGCATGTGGAGAATATTCCAACACATTCCTGACTCGTGCCTTTTAGATGAGGTGCCTAGGCATTGAGGAATAATGCTGGTTACTCATCATAGAATTCGTAGTCTCTGACCTGAGTTTTTTTTTTAGGCACAGTGTTCATGTTAGGTTTAATTTGCTGGATCATTGTGCATTAAGCTCAACAATCACTTACCAAGGTTTTTTTTTTATGAACTGCTGGTCTGCTTTAGAAAGATAAGAAGCAAAAAATAAAAAGGAAGCATTTTGTGCAACAAATGGTGAAGGGAATGGGTAGTTGCAGTTTGTCCAATTATCATAACCTATTCAAGTCTGTCATGAATGAGTTCCTTTTGAATAGGCAGAAAGTAAAATCAATGGTATCAAGTCCAAGCAACCCTGGATGTCAAATGATAGGTAGTTTAACAAAGAAAAAGAAGGAAGCATATATCAGGTCTACTGGGAAGGTTTTTCAAAAGTATAGCATGTAGAGAGTTCCTTAAAAAAAAGTTGGGAAGGCAAAGAAGTGCCACAAAATACCTTTGGTAGATAGTGTTAAGAAAAACCCCAAGGTATTTAAGAGGACATTAAGAGTGAGAGGATTATCAGAGACAGATTTTGTCCTTTCAACCAGAGGATGAAAGCTAAAGATTTCAGCCAGGATTCGGAAGTTCTAAGGAGGTATCAGATATTTCAGCAGGCATAAGGATTCATAAAACCTTAGGGTCTAATAAGCTGTGTCCCAGGATGCGATGCAAGGCAAAGGAGGGGATTGTTGGGGCTCTCGAGGATATTCTTAACACTTTGTTGGTCTCAGGTTAAGTGACGGATGACTGAGGGATGGCTCATGTGGTTACTTTGTTCAAGAAGGGCAGCAAGAATACACTAGATAATTACTGACCAGTAGATCTGATGATAGTGGTTGAGAAATAATTGGAAAAGGTTCTGAGGGACAGGTTTAATCAATACTTGGAAAGTCATAGATTGATCAGGGATTGTCAGCATGGACCAGTTAGAGTGAGACTCTCTATGACAAATTTAATTGAGTATTTTGAAAAGGTGACTAAATATATGAATGAAGTTAATTTATGTGGTTACATAGACTTCAGTAATGCCTTTGACAAGGTCCCACATGAAAGACTAATCCAAAAAATAAGAATTGATGGGATCCATGGCAAGTTAACACACTGGATCCAGAAGTGGCTTGCAAGTAGGAGGCAAGCATGATATTGGAGGGTTTTTTGCACCACAGTGACCGGTGCAGGGACTTTTCCTCTTTATTATGTATGTTAGCGACTTGGATATCAATGTAGAAAGTATGATTAGTACGTTTGCAGAAGATACAAAAATTTATGTTGTTGTTGATAGTGAGGAGAATGGTCCAAGACTGATATTGATCAGCTGGTAAGTTGGGAAGAGCAATAGCTGATGGAATCTAATCCTGATAAGTGTGATATGATATATTTTGGGAGGTTTAATACGGAAAGGATATATACAATGAATGGTAGGACCCCTGTGAGTATTGAGGCACAAAGGAACCTTGGTATACAAGTCTAAAGATCCCTTAAGGTGTCGGTGCAAGTAGATAGGGTGGCAAAGGTGGTTTAAGGGATGCTTCCCTTCATTAGCCAGAGTGTTGAATATAGGAGCAAGGAAGCCTTGTCTCAATTTTATAAAAAATTGCTCAGTCCATAGATGGAATATTGCTTGCAGTTCTGTTTGCCACACTATCAGAAGGATGTAATTGTACTGAAGAGTGTGTAGAGGAGATTCACTGGGATGTTGCCTTGGATGGAAAGTTTCAGTTATGAAGAGAAACTGGATAGACTAGGATTGTTTTCCCTGAAGCACCTTATTTGATGGAGAAGGGGGTAGAGGGGGGGGGGGGGGGGGGGGGGGGGTGAAATTTGATTAAGACATACAAAATTGTGAGAGGCATAGACACTGTTGATCATGAGAATCTTTTCACCATGGCAGATGTGTTTAGGACCAGATGGCACAAGTTTAAGGTGAGAATTAAGGGGTTTATAGGAGATCTGAGGAAATATATTTTCACCTTGAGGGTGGTACAAAATGAAACATGCTGCCCGAGAGGGTGGTGGAGGAGTCAGGTACTCTCCCAATATATAAGAAGTTTCTGGATGAGTACTTTAAAATATCTGGGCATTGTAGGCTGTGAATCATCTGGAGGTGAATGGGATTAGAGTAGTCTGGTGTTTGTTGGTAAGCACAGACATGGTGGGCAAAAGGGCCTGTTTCTATGCTGTATGACTCTGTGACTCTAAGAATTTCCATTTATATGATGCCTTTAATCTTATCAAATTTCATTATAGGAACAGGTTAATTTTGAGTGCTGTTGCTATTTCCTAAACCATCTTCACAGCTGTTTCTATGCTTGGACATCCTTACACATATGGGAAGCCCAGAAAAATATTGCAGTGAATGAGAAATCTGTGATTTATAATTATTTAGTATAACCTCCCTACCTTTGAATGTTACACATCTATTCATAAACACAAAGAGCCGAATTATCCAATCTTCTTTGGCTTATGCAGCAGATATGAAAACACATTGGAAATGGAAAGCCCACCATACCTTGTACCTATCAGGTATTTAAGTTATCACCAACATTTTACCGGGCCACCTCCTGGGACAGTGGTGTCCCATCCTGCCTGAGGCTATCAGACAATTGGGGCTAGTAGCCACAATAAATTGGAATGCCGCTGCAAAGGCTGAGGCTGCTGGCAGTCCAGCAATACTGACATCCAGGTATGCCAAGCCAGTCGTGACTTCTCAGATGGATTTGTGGTGCAGCGGGTGAGGCAGAGGGGGCAAAGAGGGTCAATGGAAGAGCATTGAATTTCTGTGGCCACCCTCCTAGCTTCCATCTATGTACCCAATCATCCCAAGAACTGTGCCATCTCTAACCTTGCGAGCAGGTTGCTTCATTTTTCTCATTCACAAGCTGCCACTGTTCTCGTCTGTTAGGAACATAGTTCATCACGGCACGATTGAGCACTGAAGGCCCTCAGTTGGTGATAGGGTGGGAAAGTGGTCTCTGAGACTTCTCAATGTCAAGCCACCTAATTATCTCTACACTCATCACCTTCCAACTGCTTCCCAGAAGGGGGACATTCTGCTTAAGGATCCTGCATGCTTTCTTTTATATGTGAATGCATATGAACACTCTGCAGGAGTGATTGACAGGTTACAAAGAGCAGGAGCCCCTACAAATTGTCTTAATGTTAAAGACAAATTTTGAGACTGTGAGATTATTATGGATTTAAGACATCAAACATGGAATTTTCCACAATTTGCTCAGATTTTCGGAACTAAACATCACTGAACTAGCTGATAAAACATTGCTTCATTCTGCAATATTTTGATATACTCAATCTAAATACCAAAGATCGTTTGCAACAAACATACATCCTTTTCTTTAAACTTTGCCCTAATTGAAGAAATTAAGCATTTTTTTTCAAAATGTGTAACCCTGTGTCACTCTCTATTTAGTGACGACTCCATCTATGCAATGAGCAGGAAGTAAATTGGTGCGAATCTGTACAATTAGGTCGAGTTATTTCGCCTGGTGCAGCAGCCCAACAAGATTTCAGCAATTGTTCACATGCAACCCAATCTGCAGTATGATGTGGAATAAGCCCTGGAGGAAGAAAATGCCAGTGTCTGAGAAATAAGGTAATGCACACTGAATTGGAGGGACACCTCACAATTGTTTTATGCAAACAATGGTTGCAATTGCTTGTTTTACATCTTAAATTTGGTCATGCTCAGCCAGAATTGCAGTTTCATTAGCTGGCTGATACAATTATCCCTTGTGGGTATTTTCTGTTCAAGCTATTTCTGAACCTATTTTCTGAACCTCCCTGCATAGCTAAAAATATCCTACAGGACACTTTTCTGATTTATCATAGATTCACTTAATGGTTCCCCAGAGTTGTAAGCGAGATGATGCAAGTCTTTACAAGCCAATATTTAACAGGCATATTATTTGAAATTATTTATGCCTTTCAACACCTTTCATCCTGTTAAAGTATCCTTCATTTGTTCTGAAGTTTTGGATGTCCAAAGAATATCTAATAAAAAGCCTTGTTGGTCTTGCATTTGCTATGTACGATTGCTGCATTGATCACATAATTAATGTTCTATTTTGATGACTCTGAATAAAGTGCTCAATAATCATATCGCACCCCTCTTGGGGCATGATGACAATAAAAACCTGTAAATCAAATCAAATCAAATCATACTATCAACAAGTACTTTACACAGAGGGTGGTAGGTGCCTGGAATGAGTTGCCAGCAGAGGTAGTAGAGACAGGCATGGTAAATTCATGTAAGATGCGTCTGGACAGATGCATGATTGGTGGGGAGCAGAGAGATACAGATGCTTAGGAATTGGGCGACAGGTTTAGACAGAGGATTTGGATCAGCTCAGGCTTGGAGGGCCGAAGGGTCTGTTCTTGGGCTGTAAATTCTTTTTGTTCTTTGTTCTTTGTTCAAGTGTGACAACCAATGGTGTTAACTATCAATATTTAATATGTTTATTGTTTGGCTAACTTGAAATCACTCCTTAGCTGTTGAAAAACTAGTAAACCATAGATGACTGATATCAAATAACCCTGACTTGGATGTGGCATCAGCATTTGTCAAGCATCCAATGGTGGACTCTAAATGTCTGAAATTCAGTTGTCTGGTAAAAACATAATGACATTATCTGCTGTTAACAACAATCACAAAGACGAACCATTTCTTAGATTACATTTTTCAACCATTATTAATACAGAAAACAAACAGTCATTCTCCAATTCAAAAGGGAAAAGAAAACACAGTTGATTCTATATATTGTTGCTACTTTTGGTAACTAATCTCTCAGACAAGGAAATAGCCATAAATGAGCATTGATTGAATGGAGTCATTCCAGTGGATTATGTAAAAGGATTCCTCCATGAATTCATTTTCTAAGAGGAAGCAAATAAGTGCAGATGAAACTTTAAAGTTTAGGGAGTTTATACACAAACTATTCATGAACTACAAGACTCTAATTATCATTTTTAAAATACAAACAAGAGAATATGAATCTGATACCTTTTGGTGGCTTAATATCTTCACGAGAATGTGCTGCTTTTTTTCTGCGACAGTCAAGAAGTGAGGATAGATGATTAGGAAACTTTAATTACAAATTACATTCAGCACGAGCTTTTGTGATCCTTTGAAAAGAATTCCATTCACATACTAGTAACTGGCAATCACCTCAGAGTGAATCATTAAGCATCGAGATTTTCTTCTGACTTTGCTCATTTTTGAGCTTTGGAAAAACTCCAAATATCTTTTTCTTTTGTTAATGCACTTGATGTAGATGTTGCTGATGACAGCAGTATTTTTTGGCCAAGCCTAATTGCCCTTGAGAAGGTGGTGGTGAGCCAATTTCGTGAACTGCTACAGTCCACCTGCTGTACGTACATTGATATTATTGTGAGGAAGGGAGTTGCAAGATTTTAACGAAGCAACAATTAAGGAACAGCAATGTATTTTCAAGTCACCATAATGCATGGCTTGGAGAAAAATGACAAAGTTATGGTCCTTCCATGTATCAGAGAATGCTATCAGGGACCGTGGCCTTTGCAGCGTGTCCCCCCGTTTCTTGATGTCACAAGGAGTGAATCAAATTGCTTAAAGACTGCTCTCTAAGAGAGTCTGGACCTCTAGACAAAACCAAGATGAATCATCCACTCAGCACTTTTGGTTGAAGATGAATGTAAATATTTCAGCCTTACCTTTTGCACTAATGTTCTGGGCTCCATAGCCATTAAGATGGATAGTAATTGTGTTTATTAAAACTCCTATTTGTTTGTTTAATTGTTGACCAACATTTACCATGATGTGTCCCCAGAATGTTAGGCTAAGGTTGTGAGTTACTATTCCAATAATATTACTACTCCATCACCAGCTTCTTGTGCAAAGATATTAACATGGAATCTTTGGGATTAAGGACACTAATGGGCATGTCTTAAAGGCTTTTGAGTTTTATTTTTAATTTGCTAAGAAATCTATGGAAACATAGATCTACATGTGGAAAGGATATTTCCTCTTGTGGGTGAGTCCAGATCGAGAGGGTACTGTTTTAAAATTAATGCACACCCTTTCAGGACAGAGTTGAGAATTTTGGTTTTGAGAGCTGAGAAAATTTGGATCTCTGTGTCTCAGAAGGCTGTGTAGACAGGGTCATTGAATATTCTTAAGACAGGTAGGTAGATTCTTCTTAGGCAGAGAATCAATAGTTATCAGAGGTAGATGGGAATGCGGAATTCCAAGCTAACAGATCAGCCAAGATCTTATTGAATGGTGAAGCAGAATCGAGGGGCTGCATGGTTTACTTCTGCTCCTTTATCACATTATATGCACATGGCACCATTTCACCTCAATATGACTAACAAATACAACATCAGGAGAAGGCTGATAGCACTGAATACAGCAAAGGTTTATGAATCCTGACAATATTCCAGCTGTAGTAATCAAAATGTTCATTCCAGAACTAACTTCACCCTGAGGTATGATATTCCAGTTAAACTGCAACACCAGCATCTACCCAGCAATGCAGAAAATTGCTCAGGTAGTTCCTGCCCACCAAAAACAGGATCCAGTCAATCCAGCCAATTGATTGTTTACTCTCAATTATCAGCCAACCACCGAAAGATAGAACAAAGAAAACTACAGCACAGGAACAGGCCCTTCAGCCCTCCAAGTCTGTGCCAATCCAGATCCTCTATCTAAACCTGTTGCCTATTTTTTAAGGATCTGTATCCTTCTGCTCTCTGCCTATTCATGTATCTGTCTACATCATAAGTGATGCTACTCTGTCTACCTCTATCACTTCTGCTGGCAACGCAGTCTTAGCACCCACCACCCTCTGCATAAAGAACTTCCCATGCATATCTCCCTTAAAATGGAGCAGAAGTAAACCATGCAGCCCCTCGATTCTGCTTCACCATTCAATAAGATCTTGGCTGATCTGTTAGCTTGGAATTCCGCATTCCCTTTGTGGGCGGCACGGTGGCACAGTGGTTAGCACTGCTGCCTCACAGCGCCAGAGACCCGGGTTCAATTCCCACCTCAGGCGACTGACTGTGTGGAGTTTGCACGTTCTCCCCGTGTCTGCGTGGGTTTCCTCCGGGTGCTCCGGTTTCCTCCCACAGTCCAAAGATGTGCAGGGTCAGGTGAATTGGCCATACTAAATTGCCCATAGTGTTAGGTAAGGGGTAAATGTAGGGGTATGGGTGGGTTTCGCTTCGGCGGGTCGGTGTGGACTTGTTGGGCCGAAGGGCCTGTTTCCACACTGTAATCTAATCTAATCTAATCTAATCTAAAACTTTTCCACTCTCTCCTTGAACTCATGAGCCTAGTAATTGAGTCCCCCACTCTGGGAAAAAGCTTCTTGCTATCCACCCTGTCTACACCTCTCATGAGTTTGTAGACCGCAGTCAGGTCCCCCCTCAACCTCCAGCTTTCTAATGAAAATAATTCCAATCTACTCAATCTGTCTTCATAGCTAGTGCCCTCCATACCAGGCAACATCCTGGTAAGCCTCGTCTGCACCCTCTCCAAAGCATCTACATCCTTTTGGTAATGTAGCGACCAGATGTCATTGATAGTGCCATTAAATGACATTTGTGCTGCAGCGGGAGGCATGATTGGCAAAGATGCAGATGACACAAAAATTGACTACGTATTTGATAGTGAAGAGTATGGCTGGTGATGATATTTGTAAGATTAGTGAAGGATAAAGTGGGGGCAATAAGGAACAGGCAGGGTAAGCTATAACAGGGGTACAAAATGAATATTTCACTTCTGTCTTTATCAAATTAGAAGATGGTGTCAATGGCTTATTTGCAAGTGAGGGTGTTGAGTACCTGAGCAGTACAGTTAAAAAAAAAGAAGGGATGTTAAAATGGCTGGCAGCACCCCAGGTTGAGAAATCACCAGGTTCAGATGGGCTGAATCATAGTTTGCTGAGAGAAGTAAGGGAGCAAATTGCGGAGTGATTTACAGCAATTTTCCAGACCTCTCTGAAAACAGGATTAGTCCCAGGAGACTGGAAGTTTGCAAATATGACACCATTGTAGAAGAAAGGGAAAATGGACAACTCAAAGCTACAGACTTGGCAGTTTGATACCAAAAGTGGGAAAACTGATAGAGGCATAATGCAAGATAAGATAGATATACATTTAGAGAAAAATAAGTTAACACTTTGCAGTCAAGATGGATTTGTGAAGGGCAGGTCATGTCTAATGAATTTGACTGAGTTATTTGATAAGGTGACACAGGTAGTGGATGAGGGTAATGCTGTGAAGGTTGGATGTTGGATGTTTGGACTTTTAGAAAACATTTGATAATGTGCCTCATGATAGGTTGGTTTGCAAATTAAAATTGTTTGGAATTGATGGTTCCTTGGCAGCATGGATTAGAAGTTGGCTAAAAGATAGAAAACGGAGGGTAATATAGTTGGTCATGTTTCAGATTGGAGATGAGTTGAAAATAGGGCTTCCCAGGAATCGGTTTTGGGACCCTTACATTTTCAGATTTATTTAAATGATTTGGATAAGGCTGTTGAGGGCAAAATCTCTAAATTTGTAGATGACACTAAGCTAGGCAGAATTGTGAAGATGACACTGAACAACCTCAGGGGGATATTGACAAATTGGCTGATGGGCAGACACTTGGCAGATAAATTTCAATGCAGAGGAATGTGATGTTATACATTTTAATGAAGAAACACAGAAACATTACGGGTTTAATGGTACAACTTTGAGGGAATACAGGAGCAGACCTTGGGGTTCACATGCATGATTCTCTGAAGGTGGCCAGGCAAGTTGAGACAGTTGTTAAGAAGGCTCATAGGATCCCTGGATTAATTGATAGGGGCATAGAGTATAAAGCAAGGAAGTGATGCCATACCTTGACAAATCATTGCTCAGACAACATTTGGGTATTGTGTTCAGTTCTGGGCACCTTATTTAAGGAAAGCTGTTAAAGGTCTTGAGAGTTCAAGGGAAATTTACTGGAATTATACCAGGAATGAAGGATTTTAGAAACAAGGAAACATTAGAGAAATTGAGATTTTTTTTTCCCCTGGACCAGAGAAGGTTAAGAAGTGACCCTAGTGGGGCAATTTTGACAGGGTAAAGATTTCTTCAGGTGAATTGGCCATGCTAAATTGCCCGTAGTGTTAGGTAAAGGGGTAAATGTACGGGAATGGGTGGGTTACACTTCGGCGGGTCGGTGTGGACTTGTTGGGCCGAAGGGCCTGTTTCCACACTGTATGTAATGTAATCTAATCTAATCTACTCTTTGTCTACACTAGTTGGTATGTCAGTAAGTAGGGATCACAATTTCAAAACTGTCAGCAAGAGAGCTGGGAGTGAGCTGGGGAGAAACTTCTTACTCAAAGTTGTTAGGATTTGGAAAATGCTGAGAGTGGTGGAGATCAACTCCATAGGAGGTTTCAAAAGAGAGCTAAAAATATATTTGAAAATGATGAATTTGGAAGGCTACGGAGATAGAGCTGGAGATTGGGACTAGCTGGGTAGCTCTTTCGGTAACTGGTACAGACCTGATGGGTCAAATGATCTCTTTCTCCACTGTAAAATTCAAAATTTTTGTGACATCAATGGAATGACAGAAATTTGGTAAATGAAACTGAATCCAGGTATGTATTTAGGAAGGGCAAACAAAGCAAGGGAATAAATAGTAAACAGGAGTGCATTGAGAGGGTTCATGAAGTGATAGACCTCAGAATGCAGGCCCAATGAGTTCCTAAAGGTGGGAGGAAAGAAAGGTAAGGCGGTAAAGGCAGAAGATGGAATGTTTTTCTTGATTGGTTCAGGTACTACATACAAACCAGGGATATAATGCTAGAAATATATAAGACACTGGTTAAGTCATGGTTGGGGTTTTGTGTTCAGTTCTGGTTACCTCATTACAGGAAGGACACAACTATTCCAGAGAGAGTACAGAGAATATTTACAATAATATTGGCAAGGTTTCAAATTGTAGCTATAAGGAAAGATTGGATAGGCTAGGATTGTTTAGTTTCAGAACAGTGGAGATTGAAGAGTGAATAATTGAGTACACCAAAATAGTAAGGGGACTTTGATACAGTGGACAAGGAAAGCCTGTTTCCTGCAACTGAGAGGTTACTTATCGGTGGGCACAGGTTTAAAGAGATCTGAAGAAGGATCACAAGGAATATGAGAAAAAGCATTTTCACCCAGATGGGTGTTGAATTCAATAGTCAGTTTGATGGTTGAGGCAGAAACCCTCAGCGTTTTTAAAATGACTTGGATCCGCACTTGAAGGGCTGTAATTTACAAGGTTAAGGGCCAAATTTGAAGGTAGGTTTAGAATGGGTGGGCCACTCTATTCAGCTGATGCAAGCATGATTAGCTAAATGGCATTTTTCTGTGTTGTAACCTTTCTATGTTACCTCAGTTTCACTAACCTGTTCACTGATGACAAACTTAACTGTCAGCCCGGCCAGTCAGTTTCAGTCCTCATTAAAATCTTTGCCCAAACAGGGACCAACGAGCTCAACTCAACAAGTGAGGTGAGAGAGACTGGTCCTGATTTCTAAGGAACGTTTGGCCAAAGGTGGTATTGAGGAGTCTAGACAAAATTAAAGTCAATGGGAATTGTGGAGACAAACCTTCTCTGAGTTTGGCTCATAATAACACAAAGGATGTTTGTTGTGACTGCCTGAGGCTAATCAGCTCAGCCTCAGGACATTGTTGCAGAGACTCCTCATGATAATGTCATAGGCCTGAACCATCTACCGTTGCTTCATCAGTGAGTTTCTCTCCATTTTAAAGTCAGAAACAAGAAGAATCACGATGATTGCACAATGTGCCATTCATCATTCGGCAGACACTGAAACAATTTGCGCCTGCATGCAGCATAACCTGACCAATCTTTAGAATTGGACTGATAAGTAACATTTGCATTTGTCACCACCACCTTCCCAAGGGCAACTAGTGACAGGTAATAAATGCTGACCAGCCAGCGATGCTCACATCCTACAAGTGAATAATAAATACTGCACCACTCAAGTGGCGGGTAATGACTATCTTTCAACAAGAAAGAATCTAACCATCGCCCTTGACATTCAATAATATTAACATTGCTGACTTCCCATATTAGCAACAACCTGGGGATTACCATTGATCAAAGACTGGTGTGACTACGAAAACAGGTCAGAGGCTAGGAATCTTGTACTGAGTAACTTATCTCTGACTCCCCAAAACCTGCCAATGGCACAAGCTAGAAGTGTGATGCCATTTCTTCTACTTGCTTTGATGATTGCAGGTCTAACAACACTCAAGAAGTTTGACACCATTCAAGACAAGGCAACCCATTTGATTGGCACTCCATCCGTCAACTTAAAAGTTCTTTCCGTACATACTAGTACAGAGAGGTAGCAGTATATCCCGACTACATCCATGCACGACAATGACTCATCAAGGTTTCATTGCCAACAGCTTCCAAATTGTGATCTCTAGCACCCAGAAACAGAAAGGCAACAGAAACATGGGAATAGATCACACACAATCTTGACTTAGCACTTTATTTTTCTCAGTTTCTCACTGCCTTGGCTGAAATCTTGTATCTTACTCCATAAAGTACTATGTGCACACTCATGCCACATGAACTACAACATTCAAAGTGAATTAATACTAAGAATACATTCAAAAATTTCTTTATAAGTTTGCTTAAATAACATTGAAAAAAACACTGTTCAAAATGAATTAGAGATGAAGCAGTTTAACATGGTTGTGCACATGCCTTGGAAACATGTAGATGGTTTAAGACTCATGTATGGGTAGTCACATAACCATTTGCAAAAACAATAAGGTCTTGAAATAATTAGTCAGAAGTCCAGAGATCCTACTGCTTCTCAATTACGTGTGGGAGTGTTACATGAGAAAACAAATGATACAGACTAAATCTAGAGGGCCACGAATCAATCAAAGATTGATCACATTTCCCAGAGATAAATCAAGTGGTTCCAAAGGATGAGACCTGAGGGCAGCTGCTCTGTAACTGAAGTATGAAGTCAAGTTCAAAACTATCATTGACATATGGTCATAGGGACCGAGATCATCAATGGGAGAGTTCCCACTGGAAATGGACCAGTCCAAGTCAGATCAAATCCAATCGACCTGTGGTCTGATTAACAACAACTTGAAATCACTGAATTTCCTTCAAGCTTAGGCTTTTGGGAATAAAGCTGGCAAATTTGCAGTTACATTGTGTTAGTTGTGAATTCTTATCTCAGAGAATACACCCCTAACTTCTAAAGTACGCTCAGGGGTGTCCAATAATTGCTGGCCTTGCCATCAGCACATTCATCCCAAGACTGATTATTAAAAGAAAAATTGATTTTTAATCTCTCTGCCAATCATTTAAAGTTGGGTTACTCACAATGATGGATTGACATTGCGATTAAGAACATTGGTTCATCTACATTAAACCCATTTTTGCTTTTACTCATTGACCTGTGCCAACTTACCCTTATATATATGATGGAATTTTTTTTAAAAACAAATTACTTTTTGTTTTAAAAGCTCTGTTTTGAAATGTATAATTGCATAAGCTCCTGGCAGATATGTATTGGGGATTTATAAATGAGTTTAAGAAAATTAAGGGGGTAAAAACTTTTCATAAAGCTTATGTAAATATGGGTGTTATTTGTGCCAAGAATCTGCCCAAGGCTAAAATTCCATCCTGATGTGTTTACCTCCCAACACTTCCCTTTTTCTGGATTTGTCTCCAGCCTCATCTGATGAACTCAGTGGGCTGAATCTTACTTTAGCTTTGGTTAAGTCCCATTTGGGTCAAGTTTTATGGACGATTTACGCTGTGGGGCCCAGTGAGGTTTTTTTTAACTGCAGCTTTCTAAGTGCACCTCATTATCCATCTACCTACCATAATAGCATTCTTCTTGCTTGATCCTAGTCCTACCTTACCATTTGCAAATTCCAGAAAAAAACCCACCACTCAGTGGGTATCCACTGAATGGTCAGTAACCTTTGCCTCAGCTGGCTGCTGTGTACCCAGACAACTTGACAATCCGACATTGCCTCTCACTGACAATGGAATGGCACAGCAGCCACAAAGCCATGTTGTCCATGGCATGTAGATGGCATGGTTGACGCTCCCTCACACAAAACTCCATTTGCTCACCTTTGACTCTATTTAACTGCCTGACCACACACTTTAACTATCTTAATCTGCATTCTATTGAAGCAATTAGCATACTCTGTGTCTAATGCCCACTGCAGATTACAGCTTGCCCCTGTCCAGTACAGGACATCACACTCAGGCAAGTAATTGTACAATACCAAATATGAGCTTGTGTTGACAATCAGCACAAGAAAAAGCAAAACCAAAAGCAAACATGAACAACATGAGTACAGGCAGCAGTTCGCAGTCCCAGTGCAAACCAAATACTGGCGTCATGATCAAGAACTATTCTACAGTCATTGATGGTCTGCTGCCATCAGCTCTCAAATACTGGAAGAGAGCGTCAATCAGGTTCTCCCAGGCTTGTCGTGCCTAAAGCAGCTGAGTTCTGTCTGTCATGCACAGTCTCCACCTCCTCAGTGTCCTCATCCTTCTTCCAGGTCTTCCACCTCAATTACATCACTTTGTTGCCTGCTCCAATGATGCAGACCAAAGCACACCAGGATGGTGCAGTACACACTGTCCAGACTATATTGGAGAGCCCCCCACATGACAGTTCAAATTGTAGAATTGCATCCTCAGCGGCCCATCATTCTGCTCCACCATAGCTCTTGTTGCAGCAAAAGCACCAATTTGGTGAAGGTGCCACACTGGTTGAGCAATCAACACATTACATCAGAAAGGGGATGCCTTGTACGTGCCAAACCCCTTCCCATTCTACATCCACCTTAACTGTCAAACTTGTTATTGAATTCAGTCAAGTCCATCATCACACTTACGCAAAACATGACACAATAATGCTCCCCTCCTCACATAGTACCCTTGGAAGGGTCTTAAATAATGGGATGCTTTTAGTCAGAATTCACCTCTTTATCAATCACTTTTGTTAATTTCTGTTGCCAAGGTTACAATCGCAAGCACGAATATCATGGTACAAATTGTCTTTGAAATGCACTGGATCCCTAAGCACTCACTTCACATGTACTTCAAATGTTTGAAGAAGCAATTGCAAAGTGGCTGAAGTACCAATGCATGAACAAAACATGGCACAGCTTGAGTTGAAAAGTGTGGCGGTGAAAAAGCACAGCAGGTCAGGAGGAGCAGGAGAATCGCATTTCAGGCATTTACCTTAGGGCAGCACAGTGGCTCAGGGTTTAATACTGTTGCCTCAGAGCACCAGCGACTCAGGTTCGATTTTCACCTTGGATGACCATATGTGTGGTGTTTGCACATTCTCCCCCTGTCTGTGTGGGTTTCCTCCAGGTGCTCTGGTTTCCTCCCACAATCCAAAGGTGTGCAGGTTAGGTGAACTGGCCGTGTTAAATTGCCCATAGTGTTCAGGGATGTGTAGATTAGGTGCATTAGTCAGGGGTAAATGTAGAGTAGTAGAGGAATGGGTCTCAATGGATTACTCCTTGGAGGGTCAGTATGGACTTGTTGGGCCAAAGGGCCTGTTTCCACACGGTAGAGATTCTATGAAACATCTTAGGAATTTGAAAATGGCTATTTCATGTAGTCACTCATTAAATGCCCTTTTGCCCATACAACTAACACTGATCACACCCACCCACCCTGTATGCAGTTCCTGCCATCTGGAGAATGGAAAATGACAGTGGGAAACACAACTTGTGTTGGATACCATCAATGCTGGGTTCCAAGTGGTTGCCAAGGTCCACAGCAGAGGCTTAATGTCCCCTTTTATCAGCCATTTTCACTCCTCCCTCACTTGCCTGTGGACTCTCACCACATTGAACTTTGTCTCCAAGTGTTCACCTTTTCCCCAAGCTCTGACATTACACCTTAATGGCCGCTGATGATGGTCCAACAAGAATGATCATTGCTTACTCCCTGGATTGTGGTCAGACTGATCCTCTGAGTTTGGGGGAGGGGAGGATGGTGGGACGGGGGAAGGGTGCTGAGACATGAATAGAAGGGTTGCGTTGGGGTGGGGCTGGGGGGTGAGGTAGCTGGGAAGGGTGATAGATAGATACAGGTGGGGGGTGATGGTGATAGGTTGGAGGTGAGGGTGGAGCAGATAGGTGGGAATAAAAATGGATAGTTCAAGAGGGCGATGCTGAATTGGAGTCTGGGATAAGATGGGGGAGGGGAGATAAGGAAACTGGTGAAGTCAAAGTTGATGCAATATGGTTGGAGGATCCTAAGGCAGAAAATGAGGCATTCTTCCTCCAGGTGTCAGGTGTCTTGGATTTGGCAGTGGACATGCGCATCCTTGGTGAAGTGGGAGGGGAGTTGAAGTGGTTGGCCACAGGGTGGTGGGGTTGTTTGGTGTGCACGTTCCCTGAAACGTTCTGTGGGTTACATCCAGTCTTCCCAATATAGAGGAGACTACATCGAGAGCAACGGATAGTGTAGATGAGGTGTTTGGATGTGCAGGAAAATCTCTTCCAGATGTGGAAGGAGCTTTTGGGGCCTTGGATGGAGGTGAGGGGGGGAGATGTGGGGCACAGGTTTTACACATCTCACGGCGGGAAGGGAAGGTGCCGGGATTGGAGAGTGGGTTGGTTGTTGGGGGAGCGCGAGTGGATCTAAAGAGGGAATTGCGGAGGGAATGGTCTCTGTGGAAAGCTGATAGAGGTGGGGAGGGAAATATATTTCTGGTTTTGGGTGGCCATAATGGTCTAGGATAATGCACTGTATCTGGAGATTAATGGGGTGGAAGGTGAGGATAAGGGGGTTTCTGTCCTTGTTGAGGTTGGAGGAGTGGGGTTCAGTGGTGGAGGTGCAGTAAGTGGAGGATATGTGCTGGAGAACATTATTGATCACATGTGAGGGGAAACTGCAGTTCTTGAAATAGTTGTCCTTGAAATAAGAGACCATCTGGGATGTCCTGGAGTGGAATTGTTCCTCCTGGGAGCATATACAGTGGAGAAGGAGGAATTGGGAACAAGTGATAGCATTTTTACAGGGGTGGGGGGAGGGGTGAGTGATGGTGTTGTCCAGGTAGCTGGGAGAGTTGGTGGGTTTGAAGTGGATGTCCAAGTTGAGACAGTTGCCCAAGATGAGATGGAGAGGTCCAGAAAGGAGAGGGAGGTATCCGAGATGGTCCATGTCAACTTGAAGTCAGGTTGGGAGATGCTAGTGAAGTTGATGAATTGTTCAACCTCCCTGTGGGAGCACGAGGTGGCGCTGATACAGTCATCAATGTAGCGGAGGAAATGGTAGGGGAAGAGATAGGCACAGCTGGGGCCCATGCGGGTACCCACAGCTACCCTTTTGGTCACCAACAATGTCGCCTGCATGTACCTATCATCTTCCCAGCAATCTCACCCTCACCTTCCTATCTATCTCTCAGATCCCAATCCAGCCACCCCCACATTCATGATGAGGGGTTTATGCCCAAAACATGATTCTCCTCCTCCTCGGACGCTGCCCGACCTGCTGTGCTTTTCCAGCGCCACACTTTACAATTTTGATCTCCAGCAACTGCAGTCCTCACTTTCTTCATGACATAGCTTAACAAGGCAAGACAAGGCATGGATGCTGCCAGCATGCACATGCGCTCAATGAAGTGAGAAAACAGTCCTTGTGCAATCCATGAGCTGGGTGCGTATCCCTGCATTCAAAGTGGCTTTGCAGCAGCCTTTCAATGCTAGTTGCTGGTGTGCACTGCAACACAAGTCTGTACTTCCTAAGCATCCTGCAAGGGATTGGCAGTGGTGTCACGAGACCTTGAGGGATTGGAAAATTTCAGATACCATGTCTCGGATTAGGAATGTGTTGACAGATGCCTATGGATTATGCCGAGCGATACTGTTTGATGCACAGCAACATGGGAACTCTTCACAACCAGCAGTGAGCTGAGTCATAAGTTACCTCCACATTGAGAATTCTCAGCCTCTATTTCCCAAGTATATGTGATGAGGTGGGAGGCTGAATATTAATGAGACAACTTGAGCTTTTAACAAGCTAAAATCCCCTTTTACAGTCAACGTGCCACTGCCGAGCGAGAAATTCACCTCACAACCTGCCAGGTACACAGAAGGTGCAGTGGCTTGCTCCTTAAGTCAAGGTAGGCCTCGCTGGATTTCTTGCACAGTTCCGTCACAAATTTGACCATCACCTCATTCAGACTCCTATCAGGCTCCGCCGAAGATTTCTCTTCCCTAGCGATTCCACGAAATATATTCTCTTGCAATTCAGTTTCTAGGACAAGACACTGGTAAGGCCACAACTGGAGTATTGCATGCAGTTCTGGTCACCGCATTATAGAAAGGATGTGGAAGTTTTGGAAAGGTTTCAGGATGTTGCCTGTTTTGGAAGGAATGTCTTACAAGGAAAGGCTGAGGGAACTAAGGCTGCTTTCATCGGAGAGAAGAAGGTTGAGAGGTGACTTAATCAAGATGTATAAGATAATCAGAGGGTTAGATAGGATGAACAGTGAGAGCCTTTTTCCTCAGATGGTGAGGCTAACATGAGGAGACATAACTTTAAATTAAGGGGTGATAGATTTAGGGGACAGATATGATGGGTAGTTTCTTCACTCAGAGAGTAGTAGGGGTGTAGAACGGCATGCCTGCAACAGTAGTAGACTCGCTGATGTTAAGGGCATTTAAATGGGCATTGGACATGCATATGGATAATAATGGAACGGTGTAGGTCAGATGGGCATCAGATTATTTTCACAGGTTGGTGCAATATCGAGGGCCGAAGGGCCTGTACTGCGCCGCAATGTTCTATGTTATATGACTTCCATTCCATAATAATACGGTTTCTGGGTAAACAAAATAAAGCACTACCATCTCAAATAGATGCACAGGACAGGTTCTGTGCTTAGTGATCACAAAGGACAAACGTGCACAACTGCATGCAGGCTGTTACTACGATTACTGCTGATATCACAACAACAATGGCTACTGAAGGTGAGGTGGGTACTACCACACTGGAGCATCATGTTATGATGCCATCTAACTGCCTTAAATGTGTACTGTTTGGTCTGAAGTCTGTGTAAACAAAACTACACACGCTCCAATAGAAAGACTGCTATTAAACACAACTGTACAGAAGTCGTTTGAGCTGAAAACTCATTCTCAATTCAGATCCTTGAATTGTATCCATGGCTATTCATCATATATTCTGTTTATAAAATATTTGGTAAAAAGACAGGATTGAATTAAATGCAAATTTTAAGTGGAAAATATGCATACATTTTTGAATACTTCCATTTATACCTTGATCCTTTCAAATTTTAGGCAGTTGTTTTAATGGAAATTAATGTTCTATGTTGTATAGTATATACACATAGATAGACATTTTACATATTTCAAGTCCATCAAGCTTAACTGTAGCACTCCACTGATCTTATCATTACCTATCTTTCCAGTGATGTAGGTGAGAAAGTGAATAAGGGTAAAGGAAAATGTGGTTTTGATGTCACAAAGAATCACATACAGACTTCACCTGATTCTATTCTTTATATTGTTATATGCTATGAGCTGAAACATCTCTGTCTGCATCTGATACAAAAGGTGTTTAATTGGAGTAGAAATTCCAAACCTCCACTATGGCTTTTAATTTCTCTACAAATATTTTGACATGCATTTTCAGACACCTTGTCAACTGGTGAGAAAATGTTTATCAGACTCGGAGCGTTTTTTGATAGCAGAAGTTCTAAAGCTGTTTATCAAACGTAATCAGACTCTTTGCTCATCACCAATGCTAGATGTTAAAGTTTTTTTTGGCAAGATAGTTTAGCAATTTCTATTGAAAGGTTTTGGATGCGTTTGACTTGAAACCTTTACATTAACTTCAATATAATGGAAAAGGGAAACTTTTGCCTAATGAATTTTAGGAATAACTTTGCAAAGGTTTCAAATCTCCAAGTCTGGAGAGCATATATTCTATAATCTATAGAGGAGGGTATTCTCAAGGTCATTAATTGCTGGCTCAGCAGTGTTTATTATAATGTGAATTAATAACATGGGTAGAGTGTATTTAAAACTGAAGTTTGCTGAAAACAGATAGGAAGTAGAGTACAATTTATTGAACCAACATGTTCTACTGGAAGGTAGAAATGTTTCCCATTTTAGCTGAAGAGCCATGACGTCTTACAACAAAGAAAAAATCTTGCCAATTTTGTACAGAGTCCACGATATAAATTTCCCATTTTAAAGTTACTTCACTTGAAGCAGTTTCTTTTTTATTTCCCCTCATATCAATTATGCAGCTATTTTTCTATTTTAAAGTCCCTTCCTTTCTGTAGTTGCATCTAAGATTTCTGCACATTTCTTGTTATTATGTGAGTCGTGATATCCAATCAGGCTCAGGGTTGAGGTCCCCTGATTGCCCTGCTAGAGCTAGCATCATTATGTGTGTGTGTGTGTGTGTGTGTCCAATAGTCAACAATTTTTTTTTCTAAACAGTTCTCTGCTCAGGTACCAGAATAAACTTGATTTTTAATCCTTGCCTGTTAATAGCTATTTGTACCTGTACCTGTAAAGGAACTTTCTGCTGTACTGTATTCTACAGTGTTTTTTCAGCACAATAGCACTGTTGCCTCACAGCACCAGGGTCCAAAGTTCGACTCCAGCCTCGGGCGACTGTCTGTGTGGAGTTTGCACAGTCTCCCCGTGTCTGCATGGGTTTCCTCTGGGTGCTCCGGTTTCCTCCCAAGTCCAAAGATGTGCAGGTCAGGTGAACTGGCCATGCTAGATTGCCCATAGTGTAAGGTGCATTAGTCAGAGGGAAATGGGGCAGGGTGGGTTACTCTTCAAAGGGTTAGTGAGGACTTGTTGGGCTGAAGGGCCTGTTTCCACACTGCAGGGAATCTAATAAAATCTAATAAATATTTAGGAAACTACTGCACCATAAATTTCCTTAAAGACTTCTCTGCAAGCTATAAGCCTTCTTTCTTCACTGAGATTTTCTGAGTTTTGCTTTGCAAGCTATTTTATTGAGGAATGCAAAGCATTTCAACTTTTAAATTGGTTTTGTTGGGCAAAAATGTCTTCAGGAACTTAACTCTAGCTTTAATATTGATAGGTATGAGAAACTATGCTCCACATAAATTTGTGATTTTCAGGAATATAAGTGAGGGCTTCCTGTACCATAATCCACAAAATTCATGTGATATTTTGAAGTGAATTCAGCACTCTCCATGTTAGCCAACACTTTTATTGAGCATTACTGAATGCGTTTAGCCAGGAGAAATATTGATTATCTTTAGTAATCATGGATGGCTAACAGAAGTAAAGGATGTCTGCTTATAGATCAAACAAATAGCTTCTCAGTTTATACTTCCTGATACTTTTAGCTATAGAAGCATGTTGGTTATGTTACCATGGAACTGGTAATCCAGAGAGGCATGAGTTCAAATCTCACCACAGCAACTTGGAAAGTTGCAATTAATTAATTGACCAAAAACGTTAACCTTATAATGAAAAACCAGTAGCTGTGGCAGTGAGCATGAAACTACTGGATTATTGTAAAAACCTACCATGAAATTTAAGGAAGAAAATCTGCCGTTCTTACCCTATCTGGCTTAGCTAGTTAGTTACTGAACTCTCAACTGTCTTTCTGAAATTGCTTAGCAAGCCACTCACTTGTAATTAAGAATGGTCAACAAATGCAGTCAAAGCCTTGGAATTCACTAAGCACCTCTCATTTATTATGTAATGCAGTGAACTCGTCAACAGCAAATAACCTATGTCAAACTGCATTTCTGAAAATATGATTAATAAACCTGCTTGAGGCATTCTTCAGAAGTTTATTTTTAAATCAAAAAGCAAAGTTATAAACTTATCTCTGATACTGGAGTGACCCCTTAGCCTAGATTTTGCAATGACCTGATGAGTTTCTCCAGCACTTACTATTTTTATTTCAAAAATTATCTTTATGTTCAACTTAAAGGTGGCAGATCACTCAATGTCAGCTTTTCATCAAGCATTAATAAACTTATTAGATTAGATTCCCTACAGTGTGGAAACAGGCCCTTCGGCCCAACAAGTCCACACCGACCCTCTGAAGAGCAACCGACCCAGAACCATGCCCCCACATTTACCCCTGACTAATGCACCTAACTCTACAGGCAATTTAGCATAGCAAATTCACCTGACCTGCACATCTTTGGGAGGAAACCGGAGTACCCGGAGGAAACTCATGCAGCAATGGGGAAAATGTGCAAACTCCACACAGACAGCTGCCCAAGGCGGTAATTGAACCCAGGTCCCTGGTGCTGTGAGGCAGCAGTGCTAACCACTGAGCCACAATGCTGCCCCAAATTTACTGGGATTTGGTTTGGAAAAACATGCATTGTCTGTTTCTCATTGAGAATTTGAGGCTGATTTTACCCTAGAGTTAAACTGCAGACAGTGAATGGAGGTGGGAGACTGGGAAACTTGAAAAATGAGTTTTCCAAACATCCTGCAAAACGTAACTTCAGGTCTCCTTCTCACAGGGTCATATCAAATGGGCAGCCTCATCGACAGGATGATCGGCCTTTCATGTTAGAAACCTGCTCATCATAAATTTTACGATGACAAAATATGGTTTTTGTAATAGGCGAACTGAGTAAGATTGGTATGGGATTCTGCATTAAAATGGAAGGAACTGGATTGGGAGTGCATCCTGATCACTGGTGAGTTTTGTGGAGGTGGTTGTTTTGATTGCTTTCGCAGCAGGGAAGGCATGGAATAGGTAGATTGTGGATATACAGTGTGTGGAGGCCTGAATGGCACTCACAAACAGTTCTAAAAAGGTTCTTTGCCTTAATGCATACAACTCTCTTTCCTCTGGCCAGAAGGAAGAAAACATCAAACTGGTGAATGAGATACACTAATGTGACTCGTCTCAGATGTGTCGAAATGGAGGACCAGTAAACTTCCCAATATTATTCCCTTTTACCCTTTTACTTCCTAGTGCCCCTAATGAGTTTCTCAGTCTGGGTAAATAAAAACTGGTTCATTGTAAAAATGAAAGCATGCAGTCTCATTGCAATATTTAATTTCCAACTAACTTGCTGCAAATGTGTTAGTTTCTTGATGCCCCCTCATTCCACCTCAAGTAAAATTACAAGTGTCATTTCAAGGCAGTTTGGGTTTCCTAACAAAATGATTTGCATTTTAACCTCTGACACATCAGCAATCTAACTGCTTTGAGAGCTAATATTAGTCCTTCCGTTTGTAAAATAATCTTAACCCTTGTTTTGTGGTTGGTCATCACCATCCCGTTGGGAGATTGACAGAATTATCACCTGTAATAACTTCCTTGAAAAGAAAGACAGACAGAAACAGAATTGCATTAGTCTTGCAACTTTCTCAACTACCCCAAAGCACTTCACAAGCACTGAAATCTCCTTGAAGTAAAGCCACAGTTATGTGGGAAATGCATTAGCCAATTTGTGCACTGGAAGCTGCTACAAACAACATTGCAACAATGACCAGATAATCAGTTTTCCACAGTGATTTTATTTGGGAGACAAGTGTTGGTCCAAACATAATATAATTGGTATCCCCTCTAATTTCACCAGCCATTGTGCAGACCTTCCATATGTAGAAGTGGTTGGAGAAACCAGAAGTGAATGCATTGACAAGGCATCAGCATGTGTAGACTCTCTGAGCTTTGCAAAACTTCACAGTTTAGAAGGAACATTCATTATAATGTTAAATAGCTATGCTATTCCAATCTACACTATTACTCTACTAAGCTGCAAATAGATCATAGAAAGACCCTCAGTAATCTTAACTACATTTGTCTGAAGGCACCATTTGTTCTTGATGACACCTCAGAGACAACATATTATGAAAATACGTATGTTTGCAAAAAACCCGTTTATGAGAGCATGCACATTTTGGCGGTGTGCACAACATTGCAGCCTCACACAAATCATTTTGTATTTCCAATGGACTTTCCACTGGCAACGAAAGTTTTAAGTCATAATAAGTATTATAATTTGCAAGATTCATAACCTCTATGCATGATGTTTGGCTTATTACATAATAAAACTCCCTCGAGCCAATTTGGAAATACTGATTAGACAAATTGGTAAAGCTTAAATTTATATTAGCAGATATGTCCGATTGCTGGTGGAAACATAAACTGCCTGGTCTAATGATAACATACAAATAGTGGTTACAGTTATCTTCATATAGAAAGATCCAGGGACTTGGTAAAGCTCCAAATAATTTCAATTCACTAAAGTCTGTAAATGAGATTGAGAATATGGAAATAAACAGCAAATCACATTTACAGCAAGTGGCTCAACCAACTAGGGATGGAGCCAATTCTCCTAGACAACCTCTTGATTTAAGTTTAATAGATTAAAAACTTAGAAATATACTAATCCAGGTCAATATATGCAGGAAATGCTGTTATTATTTGAAATTAATAAAATCAAACTCTTGTCAAGACAACTGCCTAAGGACACAGAAGTATTGGGCATGAGTGTGCCCACTCTTTCCCCATATATTGAGCACTGGAGACTATGTGCAAAGGAAACTGATTTCCTAATGTCCCTGAAATTGCAGAAATCAGTTGAGTAGTGTGTTAGTCAACTAATGAATGAGGAAAAAAGCTTCTAAGTAAAATGCCACTGAAGGGCTAACTGACATGAAAAGTCAATTACTTCTCCAGGCTTCAGTTATTGTTTCAAAATTAACTGGATTTGCAGTCAAAGTATAGGACATCTTCAGAATTACAGCACAAGTGCAGTAATTATTCCCTGATACACACCATTTTCTATTGTTGTAAATTAATTAAAAATTCTTATCCTTCAATGCTCATTCATGATCAGTGAAAAATACGGAGGATTACATTCCATATATTTTTGGAAAATTTTACACACATGTATTAGGTCCACCATTTAATGAGATCATGTCTGATCTGTTTGTGTTCCAAATACAACATTCCCATTTATCTTCAATAACCTTTAATTCCCTTGTGCAGCAAGAATTGATCAACCACCGACCTAAAAATATTCAATGATCTCATTTCCACTGTCTTTTGAAGCAAGAGTTCTAAAGCCCCACAACCTTCAGAGGAAACATCCATTTTAAAAGACAGACTCCTAATTTTAAAAGGGTGTTCCCTAGTTCTGGATGCATCCACAAGGGTAAACATGTTTTCATTGTCACATCATTTAGGATCTTTTCAAACATCATCTATATCACTCCTCCTCCTTAACCAACCTCGTAAGTCCTATCTTTTCTCAGAAGACAGCCTACTTACTCCAGATCTGGGGAAGTTTAGGAGTGATGTCAAATGGTCATCAATTCTTAGTACTTGAACAAATGAAAGGTCTGTAATGAAAGCTTTATTCAGATATTTCCTGATTTCCAATAGTTGCATTTTGTAAAGCCCACACGTTTTTGCATCATCTTCATTCACCTTCCCGACTACCTCATTCTTTATTGATCACTCTTCATGTGAAATTTGTAAACATTTGCCAGTAATTTGCTTATTGTCCTTTTGTATGGAAGAAATAAGTTTTATTTGTTAACGTGCTTCAGTATTTAAATCATTCATCAGTGGACCAGGAGTCACTGTAGACCAGCAAGAAAATAGCAATGAATTGTTCGGACTCTATTTGTCATCACGGAGTTAGATCATTTGAACTAATTATGTAATGCTCCACATGTTTCTTGTTTGCCCCAAGGCTTTAACCCTGTATTTATTTTGCTTTTCGTTTGACATAGATGCATGCCATTTATCTACACCCAGTTAATTTAGATTTTGTTTGCCCAGAGCAAAAGCTCTGAGTTCTTTGCTTTGATGTTTAGAGCATGGGTGGTGTTTTACCAGCTAAAAAGGAACCACTGAATAGTATAGTTTACCATTAACCTGCCCACCATTTTTCAAGCTGTGATTAAGACATCCAATGGAGCACCAACTCAGAAAATTATCTTGACCTCAGTGGGAAGAATCCAATTCTTGGGCTGGTTCAATAAGTGACATTTGTTAAGCAAGATTGCCAAATTAACATCTGACTATTATATCAGTTTGCTGACTCTGTCAAAGAAGATGGACTTGATACCTCCTCATGTTGGAATACAATTTGATTCTAAGGTACTACTTGCCTCATTCTCTAGCCAGATTACAGTGGTGCTGGAAAAGCAGAGCAAGTCAGGCAGCATCCGAGGAGCAGGAAAATCGACGTTTCAGGCAAAAGCCCTTCATTAGGAATGAAGGCAGAGACCCTCCCGAGTGGAGAGATAAATGGGAGGGGGGGTGAGTTTGGGGAGAAGGTAGCCAAGAGTACAACAGGTGGATGAAGGTGATAGGTGAGAGAGGAAGGTGGAGTGGATAGGTGGGAAGGAAGATTGGCAGGTAGGACAGGTCACGAGGATGGTGCTGAGCTGGAAGTTTGGAACTGGAGTAAGGTGGGGGGGGAGTGGAAATGAAGAAACTGGTGAAGTCCACATTGATGCACTGGGGTTGAAGTGTTCCAAGGCGGAAGATGAGGCGTTCTTCCTCCAGCGTCGAGTGGTGAGGGAGCAGCGGTGGAGGAGGCCCAGAACCTGCATGTCCTCGGCAGAGTGGGAGGGGGAGTTGAAATGCTGGGCCACGGGGTGGTGGGGTTGACTTTTGCCTCATTCTCTGGCCAACAGAGTTCAGCTGTCCCTACCGAGCACACAAGATAAATACTGTGCATAGGTTTGAACACTCATTAGATGATCAGGAATGGCCAAACATTATGAAATGAAATGGGCAAGCAGATTCAACAATCTAATCAATTTAAACCCACATCATATTCTGTCAGCTGGAACCATATGGTTCTTCACAATATACTCGAAATACCTGTTCAGTTATCGCCTTGAGTGTTTATTTTCATTTTGTTTGTTTTTTGATGTGAAGGTGACCATGTTAATCATCTGAACTGTATGACAAGATTGTGGTATGTAATTGGAGGCTGCTAAACTTGATCGGCAACTGGTGGCGTGTGTGCAGCTAAATCGAGTCTGCACTTCTTTATGGGGTAGGTTTGCTGCCACCATCCTCTTTAGGTGTAGGGGACTTAAGTAGCTACTTCGTATGATGATTTATCTCAAACTGTCTCTTGTAGTTAACAAGATGTAGTTAATTGCATGTACAAGTCGCTACAGGTTACATAAACAGAATTGAGTTTGAGGAAGATCTGAAGGTCTAACCCATTGAGCATCTGAAATATTCTGCCCACAGTCTATAGGACATCGTCATAGTAGAAAATGTGCTTAAGACATTCCTCAGTATTAAGCCCTTCAGATCCTTACACTGTTATCCCACAGAAGCAAACACGACAGAATATTGCTGAGAGTTTAATTTTGAATGAGTTGCTGGTTTTGAATTTCCTCTCCTGTGTCTTTGTTCTGCCTCTTTTATGCTTTGGTTTTAAAGGAGGCTGCACTAAATAAGTACCTTGGTGGTTGGTATTTTGTCCTGTCAACTGAACTTCAGAAGCTTCTGGAGGCAGCTAAGCTATTCCACATGGTTTTGCTACATAGTCCAAGCCTCGCAAGGGTTAAGCAGAGTGGGTAAGATTATTGCAGGGTGGTCTTTCAGTTCACTAGGCAGACTGACTTCTCTGTACTTTCAGAATGATGTTCAAATTCTGCCAAAGGCTAATTAGATTGATAATTCTGGCTCCTGTCTTGTCCTCAATACGGGCAGCTTGAGAGGCTCTGCTCATGATGCAAGTGAACTTCTCTACTCCTTCCAGGTTCTGATTACAAAGTGAAACCACAGCTCGAGATAGAACTTTCCTGGAGCAGGCTGGTATAAAACCTTCAGGCTGATTGTTAGAACAAAATTATTATGTATTGAGAAGATAGGCCATGTGATGTGATATTTCCAATCCTGAACTAGGTAGCTAATGTTATTGGTGAACAGAAGACATGCACTTGGAGACCTTGGCATTTTCTGAAATTATCTCTAAATGAGCAGCTACCTGCCCATGTAATATCTGAATACAGTTCCAGGTTCACCACCTTGAAAGATATTAGACAGCATAATAGAAAAAAAAGCATATTGAGTAAGGTTAGTGCTCGCAGGCAGCCCTTTTTAATGCCACTAGTGACTGGGGATGGTTCCAAGATACATGTCTTCATGGAACTATTGACCCATTGTGATGACTTATCTCGACGAGACAAAGTTTTGATTCTCATTAAAAGGCTGACCATACCAAAAGCTTTGGTTTGTCCAAAAACAGTGCTATATGCCACATAGTTTTCTTAGCATTTCTCTTGGAGCTGTCTAGCTACAGATGCCATATCAGCGACTCCTTGACCTTTCTGAATTTTGGGCAACACATCCTGATCATGATCTTACACTGACTGGCACAGAAGGATCCTGGGGAACATTTTCCTTCCGATGGAGGGGAGTGAGATTGCCCAAGAATGACGAGTTCCTTTCTACTTGAATAGGTTGATAATCAAGGCATTTTTGTACTCGTGCGCGATGCATCCTTGCTCCCACATAGACTGAAAGAGTTTGGTGAGCTTGTTGATGAAGCATTGAACTCCACCCTTGTACATCTCAGCTATAATTACATTGTTTTCTATACACCCCATACCCTATGTTTTAATATTAAATCTTCTGATAACATTGCTATTAAATGCCATTTCAAATCTCACATCAGTTTACATCAACCATTGCTTAGACCTTCAGTGCAGTCACAGAATCTAACATGGACCACTTGTACTGCACCAGGTACAATGGCCTTCTAGATATACAGTTTCAATGCTCACTGCCATGCTTGAGCTTGTTGAACCATAGGAATTTGAGATTTCAATGATCTTTACCCATTCCTAATATCCAGGGAAAATGTAATTGCTCCTAATACCAAAGCAGTAAATAATTGCAGTACTTGCAAAGCAACAAAAGTTATGACACATAAGCTCTGGAAAAAAAAAAGAACAGCTCAGGAAAATGTTCTGTGATGCATCAACCATAAACCAGAATAGTTTTCCTGACATGGAACAAATGGAGAGTGTTTGCAAGTAATGTCAGTTCCTGACAGGCTGCATCACTTACATGCTGCATATTAGGTCTTTACTCAAGTTCAAAATTAATTTTGTCAGAAATTCTTTTCACCTAGTCAATTTTCATTTAATGATATTGTCCAGCTCTGATTTTTTCATTAATTGTGGGGTTTTTTCTGTTTTCACATGTAGTCCGGACTAATACATTAACTTTTCCTATTTTGAGGTTCTAATAGAACAGGCATAAGTTTCACCAAATACAATAAATTACAATTTTTTTTTCTTTTTTCTGATAAACTCACTTAGTCCTTATGGTCAAACCTAGACCCTGTTTCAATTCCTTTCATATTTGCTCAACTTTCATATAGATTACTGTTCCACTACAATACACATTATTATAACATGGAGACAAATAGCTGAACCAAATCAGCCTTTCTACTTCAATATTCTCAATGCAATAAGATTAAACTGACAACCCCCAAATAGTCACTCCAATGATTCCTAATCAAAATTTTGAATAACCAATCCCAGACTTTTCAAATAATTAATTTTCAGAACCAGCTTTGTATCCTAAAAAATGACATAACTATATTTTAAGTACACAATAACTTTATCAAAGAGAAAATTAAACAACGTGATAAATGTATAAATCTATGCTTTAAACTCTCATTCACATAGATAAGCAAACAACTCAGTTACAGGATAAATAGAAAATAACAAAACTGGCCAGGCTGCTTCAATAGCTTGCACATTGCATTGTTTCACACATACAAATGTGGACCCCTTGGCTGCTTTTCTGAAATGTTGATCAGGGCCAACTTCTCAGTTCGTCCAGACAAAGGCAACAATATTTCTAACTCAGTTTTCAACTCTTTGTGCTTCTGGAAGCTGCTGGAGCTTTATGTTGTTTCAGTAGCAGCAGCCTAGAATAATCTCTCAGAACATCATTTAAAAATAAATAGCTGGTTCCAGCCTGATAGAATGATCAAGTCTTCCTGATGCCTCAATCACCATTCAACAACTGCCATCTGCTTGAGCATAGGGTCTTTTCCAGAATTGTTGGAACCAATTCTTAGGTACTGTTTTAGTTGTTTTAATCAAAGCTCAGCCTTCAATTAGCCTCCAGGCCTGACCTCAGAAGCAAACAAAGCTTGCTTGGTCTACTCTTTTCCTTTTAGCACAAACCATCCCAAAGTCCTCAGGAAAGATCTACAAAGGTGTTCCCAGGGTCAGTGTTTGAGCTATAGGGAGATGATGAATAGGCTGGTGATGTTTTCCCTGGAGTATCAGAGGCTGAGGGATGACCTTATAGAGGTTCATAAAATCATGAGGAGCATGTATAGGGTAAATAGACAAAGTCTTTTCTCTGGGGTGGAGGAGTCCAGAATTAGGGACATAAATTTAGGGCGAGAGGGGAAACATTTAAAAGGGACCTAAGTGGTAACTTTTTCACGCAGGGTGTGGTACACACATGGAATGAGCTGCCAGAGGAAGTGGTGCAGACTGATACAATTACAACATTTAACAGGCATCTGGATTGGTACATGAATAGGAAGGGTTTTGAGGGATATGGGCCAAGTGCCGGCAAATAGGATGACATTAAGTTAGGATATATCTACTTGGCATGGATAAGTTGCACCGGAGGATCTGTTTCTGTGCTGTACATCTCTATGACTCTAAGTCATTTCCAGCCCGCAATTCACAATTGACAAAAGAATGAACAAAAAAATAATGGAAAATCAGCAAATGTTCAAACAAGATATTTTGTGATAACATACACATTATACCGATGAGCCAAATGAAATATTTGTGTATTTAAATCACAGTCACAGATAACCCCAAATAAAGTCATGTGACAATAACTGAAAAAATAGGGCGTACTGCGTATGCAAAAAAAAAGGTTGAGCATGACAATTTAGCCAATAAGAATGGTGAATCTTTGCCTGTTGTTAGGATTATTGCAGTGGATCAAAATGCCAAAGGCTGCTGTAGTTCAGATATCACAGGTATTTAGTAGGGGCATCTGATAGCAGTGTTTTTTCTTTCACATTGGCAGATATTGTCTTCAATGTAATTCAGATCTATTGTTGGAAAGTGTCTATTGCTGACTTTATAAGGTATCAAAATTAAGTGATATTTAGCAGTTTCACAAAGCTTCTTAACAGACAAGATTTTACAGTGGAGGTCTATGAATAATCATCATAACACTGGAAATCTATTAAAGGGAGTCCACAAAAGTTGTGGAAGCTGTGATTCAGGCTGATGCAGAATACAAGCAGCAGTAATTAATCTTTAGCTGAAAGTATCAATACTAACAATAAACACAAGGCATTTCAATTTCGTCAAAAAATGAAGACCATATGCAAACCACATTCATTAAGGAATTTGCATATCTGACTGCCAATGAGTGGGGATGCCTGGAACTTTAAAAGAAACCCAAAATACTTACTTAGATCATGTAAGTAAACTGGATGACATGTTATGCCAACTTACTAGTATTATAATGGTTAACCAAAAGTGATAATCTTTATACACACAAAAAAAAGTATGTATGGTGGCATATGTACATGAAGTCAAGAGCTTTGTTTCAGCTCTTTTTGCTACACAGCAACCAATAAAACATTTCTACACCTTGTTCAGGCATGCAAAGAAACAGAGAAAGAGGTAAAGATTAATCAGGCCTCCAGCCTATTCTGTAGCACAATATAACATGGCTGATAAACATTACGATTCATATTGAGGCTGAACAAAAAGACAAAATCTTAGTCTTAATTCTGAAATGTTGAACTAACTTGCTATTTGACACTCTTCCATGGTAAAAGAATTCCAGACTTGCATTATCCTTTGTATGAAAAGATTTTAATTGAAGTTTTCCCTGTACAGTTTAAATTTCCATGAAACTGACTAAGTCCAGCTGCATTTAAAAATATTATACAAAATCTGGAAAAGAACCCCATTTCTGGCAGATGTCATTTTTACCAGTAATGGGAGGGATAGGGCAAAAACCTCACACAAGGGAACCCCAAACTCAGCAGGGTCCTTTAGTATTAGTTTGGAGTTCAGGCAGATCCATTTCAGCTGGTCCAAGTGAATTACCTTGCAGTGGAGACTGTGCATAAATGCTATTAACAGATGGATAAGGTCTCTGTGTGACATTATTTGATGTTATTTAAATCCAAAGCCCTTTAAAGATGAAAAAGGCAGCAGATATCAGCTGGAATAAAAAAAAACAGACATCTGCTGTTGTAGAGCATAGATTAATGACTCACCTGGTGCAAATTAGAAATAAAAATCGGTATGTTTGTTCAATTGCAAGAAATTACATTCATTAACATTTTCCAGGTTTGAGCAGAGGAGTCAAAGTCACTTTGATTGACTGTCTTAAGAAACTGCCTTTGGTACAGTTTGTGATTAAAAATGTGTTTGATTTTCGAAAACTTATCATTTGAAATTCTTCAATGGCTTTCATGAAAGAAAGTCTTCATTTACTGTCTCAGATGCAAATGAGTGAGAGCATTCTGAGATTGTTCAAAGTTCATTTAGTTTTCAATTTCACAAGGTGCATGGAGTCTGGTTAAGTGACTATGGACATGTTATCATGGGTATAGCAGGAGACGAGGAATGAGAGCATGGAGCTGACATAGGGCTATGTAGGCAAGCAGAGTGTGGGGAGTATCAACAGGCATAGTGGTGCCAAAGGACAGCACATGGGACTGCACTGGTGTTTAAGAACAGTCTTGGAGATATAGCAGACATGGGCGTGGCATGGACACGTGAAGTCCATGCGGTGTGTGGGAGGTGAGGGATAGAGGGGTTATCAGACTTTTGCACAACTGGGCTAAGGCTTCAAAGAACTGAGGCTTGAGATCCAGACAAAGTGGGGAACATGGTTCTAGAGTTGGAACCATAAGCCCAGGAATCAAATTTCATTATTTTTAAACGTTGCTTCCAGCCTGACTGCTGGCCAACTCAACACAATGGTTCATTGCTGGGTGGGAAAATCTGTGGTCCAAGGACATAGCCCAGGCTGTTCGACAATGATATCTCACAAAGATAAATAATTGCCATGTAATGGTGGTATCAGAACAACAATGGTGAGGAGGGAAAGAGAAAGGCATGGATCTTGATGTACTGGGACAAGGAACAGGACTAGATGTTCACAGAGGCAAAAGATTCACCTATAGGGTGGGGCAAAGGGAGAAGCATTCCTACTCCCTTAGTTCATATTCAATGTTTTGAAACAAAACATTCAACCTGTCAGCTTCAGTTGCTCCTGTTCATTTAGTTGCTTTGTTCCTGAGGCCCTGGGAAAGCCAGTTGGGGTTAAATTTAAACCAAAATCCCAATTGCATTATGGGAATCTAACTCAGATATCATGATGAAGGTTCCTACCTCTCGAGAGTGAGTCACAGATGTGCAACTCAACCTGTAGCTTCAGCGTGTGGATTGGATTGTGCTAAAATTTTAATCTCCCTTCACTTTTACCATCCTGTTGTGGGGTTTGAGTTTAGTGGTGTGTTCATTCAGTGTCAGACTTCCTCTGCCAACATACACTTTTACATACATTATACCTGTTGGAACTATGGATAATGGTGGCAGTTGCTCCACTTTCCCTCTGTCACATGGCTGACCAGGAATCTCTTCCCTTTTTACCTCCTGAAAATGGCACATGGTGGAAGGATTGCCTTGTTGATATGCAACTTGCTTGGCTACACTGTCTATGCACCTTACACAGCTGCCAGATCCTGAGGTGGGACTTGAACCCAGATCGAGATCAGAAGAGAAATTCTAATCATGGTGTCACATGGACTCTGGAGTGGTGAAGAGGCAGTATTTTACACTAATTTAATTAATTAAAACATTCATATTGGTGTTACTCAAGATTCCTATCTGGTGACCTTCTACTTGAACCCCTAAAATATGCTTCTGTATGGATGTATGGTTGGGATGAAATCTGACTTCATTGCAAGTGTACTCCTTCCTTGCATAATAAAAAAGACTAGCTAGGCAGACAGGTACAAATTTATCAATGGACACATTGATGATTTTTGGACTTTTTCACTTGACTGGAATACAAAAAGGTGGAAGCTATGCCAGAGTTATATAAAGATCTAGTCAGATATTATTTTCAGTACCATATTCAATTCTGAAGCTACAGCTTCTGATGGGGTGTATTTCAGGTTCATCGCAATCATACCAGAGCCAAAAGAGTAGATTTAGAAGATGGCTTCCACAGGGTTTGCATTCCCTTGAGTATTGAAGACTATGAGGTGATCTAAAGATGTTAAAAGTCGATGAAAAGATTTGATAAAACAGCGAATGACAAATGATTTCCTCTAGTGAAGTGGTTCAGAATCAGTCTATTACCTTTAAACTAGAGCTAAGGTGTTTAGGAACAACAACAACGGAGCAAGTTTGATGGGATAAATAGCCGATTTCTGCTCTTTGGTCTTATAGTCTAAGGACTTCTTCACACAAAGGAGAATGGAAATTCAGAGCCTGGTTATTGACAGGCTATTGAGAGTCAAAGTCAATTGAACATTTCAAAACTGAGATTGTTAGATTTATTTGGCAAAGGATACAGAACCATGGTTTGAGCAGGTGAATGACCAACTCCCCTTACTATGTTGCTTTGAACAATGTTATAGGTCTATGGGACCAAATGCTTGCGGGTCAAAGGAGACAGGGGTGAGGAAAAATAAAGGATCTCAGTCACATGCGCATTAAGTTCTGATTATCATCTTATGCCTAGAAATCGAGTCCCACTCATAGACATAATTCTCCTTACACATTATAATTTACTTTTCAAATTCAAGAACCTGCACTGCAGCTACAGTTAACTGTTGAAGTTTAGTCAATTTATATTTAAAGTGACTGAGAATACGGTGTGCATGCATTGAATTTCAGTGCGGTCAAACTATATAATCATTTGGCACTCAATAACTATGGCAGATTTTAATAATAGAATCAAAGAAACTTATCGCACAGGAGGAGGCAATTAAACTCATTGTGCTCATGTTGGTTTTATAAAGAGCTACCTAATTATCCTACTTCGGAGAACTAGGAAGAAGGCTGAAAAGCAGGACGTCCAGGGTGGTTATCTCTGGTTTGCTTCTAGTTCCTCGGGCTGGAGAGACCTGGAACCGGGAGATGATGGACTTGAATGTGTGGCTGGGGAACTGGTGCAGGAAGCAAGGATTTAAATTCTTGGATCACTGGGGTATATTTTGTAGTAAGCATAAATTATATGAAAGAGACGGTTTGCACCTTAATAGGTTGGGGACCAGCATTCTGGCAGGCAGGTTTGCTACTGCAACACAGCTGCGTTTAAACTAAAAAGGGAGGGGGGGAAGGGGACAAACTGGAAGTTTAAGAAGGAAATTGAAGGGAAAGTTAGAACAAGGGAAGTCAAGAAAAACAATGGTATCAATGAAGCAGAAAACTCAAAAAGGGATCATGCCGTAAGGTTGAGTGAAATAGGTGTTGATAGGAAGGGAGAGGGCAGTAACAAATTAAAAATACTAGATACGAATGCACGAAGTATTAGAAATAAGATGGATGAGCTTGAGGCTCTTCTGGAAATTGGCAGCAACGATATTGTGGGGATAACTGAGATGTGGCTTCAAGTGGACAAGGCCTGGGAAATGAATATTCAAGGCTATACGTGCTATCGTAAGGACAGACTGATGGGCAGAGGAGGTGGATGGCCCTGTTGGTAAAGGATGGTATTCAGTCCCTTGCACGGGGGACCTAGAATCAGGAGATGTAGAGTCAGCGTGGATAGACCCGAGAAATTCTAAGGGTAGAAAGACCCTCTTGGGAATTATCTACAGGCCCCCAAACAGGAGTATGGATGTAGGGTGTAAGTTGAATAAGGAGCTGAAATTGGCCTGTCACAAAGATGTTACTACAGTTGTTATGGGGGATTTCAACATGCAGGTAGACTGGGAGAATCAGGAGGGTATTGTACCTCAAGAAAGAGAGTTTGTAGAATGCCTCAGAAATGGATTCTTAGAACAGCTGGCGCTGGAGCCTACCAGGGAGAAGGCAATTCTGGATCTGGTATTGTGCAACGAACCAGAATTGATCAGGGACCTTGAAGTGAAGGAGCCATTAGGAGGTAGTGACCATAATACAATAAGCTTCAATCTGCAATTTGAAAGGGAGAGGGTACAATTGGTAGTGACAATATTTCAATTGAATAAAGGGAACTATGGAACTATGAGGGAGGAGCTGGCCAAAGTTCAATGGTGCAATACCTTAGCAGGGATGACAGTGGAGGAACAATGGCAGATATTTCTGGGTATAATGCAGAAAATGCAGGATCAGTTCATTCCAAAAAGGAAGAAAGATCCTATGAGTAGGCAGGGGTGGCCGTGGCTAACGAGGGAAGTTAAGAAACATATAAAGTCAAAAGAGAAAAAGTATAACATAGCAAAGATGAGTGGGAAAACGGAGGACTGGGAAGCTTTTAAAGAACAACAGAGGATTACTAACAAGGAAATACGCTGTGAAAAAATGAGGTATGAAGGTAAACTGGCCAAAAATATAAAGGAGGATAGTAAAAGCTTTTTAGTTATGTGAAAGGGAAAAAAATGGTTAAGACTAAAATTGGGCCCTTGAAGACAGAAACAGGTGAATATATTACGGGGAACAAAGAAATGGCAGAAGAGTTGAATTGGTACTTCAGATCTGTGTTCACTGGGGAAGACACATCCAATCTCCCAGAGGTAACAGTGGCTGAAGGACCTGAACTGAAGGGAATTTATATTTGCCAGGATTTGGTGTTGGAGAGACTGTTAGGTCTGAAGGCTGATAAGTCCCCAGGGCCTGATGGTCTACATCCCAGGGTACTGAAGGAGATGGCTCTAGAAATCATGGATGCGTTGGTGATTATTTTCCAGAGTTCGATAGATTCAGGATCAATTCCTGCAGATTGGAGGGTGGCTAATGTTGTACCACTTTTTAAGAAAGGAGTGAGAGAGAAAGCAGGAAATTATAGACCAGTTAGTCTGACCTCAGTGGTGGGAAAGATGCTGGAGTCAATTATAAAGGATGAAATTACGACTCAACTGGATAGCAGTAACAGGATAGGTCAGAGTCAGCATGGATTTATGATGGATCATGCTTGACTAACCTTCTGGAATTTTTTGACGATGTAACTCTGAAGATGGACAAGGGAGATCCAGTGGATATAGTGTACCTGGACTTTCAGAAAGCCTTTGATAAAGTCCCACATAGGAGGTTAGTGAGCAAAATTAGGGCGCATGGTATTGGGGGCAAAGTACTAACTTGGATTGAAAATTGGTTGGCAGACAGGAAACAAAGAGTAGTGATAAACGGCTCCCTTTCGGAATGGCAGGTGGCGACCAGTGGGGTATCTCAGGGATCAGTGCTGGGACCGCAGCTTTTTACAATATATATTAATGATATAGAAGATGGTATTAATAGTAACATTAGCAAATTTGCTGATGATACAAATCTGGGTGGCAGGGTGAAATGTGACGAGGATATTAGGACATTATAGGGTGACCTGGACAGGTTAGGTGAGTGGACAGATGCATGGCAGATGCAGTTTAATGTGGATAAATGTATGGTTATCCACTTTGGTGGCAAGAACAGGAAGGCAGATTACTACCTAAATGGAGTCAAGTTAGGTAAAGGGGTAGTTCAGAGAGATCTGGGTGTTTCTTGTACACCACTCAATGAAGGTAAGCATGCAGTGAAAGCAGGTAGTGAAGAAAGCTAATAGCATGCTGGCCTTCATAAGAAGAGGGATTGAGTATAGAAACAAAGAGGTTCTTCTGCAGCTGTCCAGGGCCCTGGTGAGACCACACCTGGAGTACTGTGTGTAGTTCTGGACTCCAAATTTGAGCAAAGACATTCTGGCTATTGAGAGAGTGCAGCGTAGGTTCACAAGGTCAATTCCTGGAATGGCGGGACGATCTTATGTTGAAAGATTGGAGCGACTGGGCTTGTATACCCTTGAGTTTAGAAGACTGAGAGGGGATCTGATTGAGACGTATAAGATTATTAAAGGATTGGACACTCTGGAGGCAGGAAACATGGTTCCGCTGATGGGTGAGTCCCGAACCAGAGGACACAGCTTAAAAATAAGGGGTAGGCCATTTAGGACAGAGATGAGGAGAAACTTTTTCACCCAGAGAGTGGTGGGTGTGTGGAATGCTCTGCCCCAGAAGGCAGTGGAGGCCCAGTCTCTGGATTAGTTTAAGAAAGAGTTGGATAGAGCTCTCAAGGATAGTGGAATCAAGGGTTATGGAGATAAGGTAGGAACAGGATACTGATTGAGGATGATCAGCCATGATCATAATGAATGGTGGTGCAGGCTCGAAGGGCAGAATGGCCTACTTCAGCACCTATTGTCTATTGCACATCTTCCATAGCCCTATACTCCTCTTAAAATTCTGAAGTGTTTAATCAATTATTTTTCTCAAAGTTACAATTGAAACTTATCCTTTCAACAGTGAATTCCAAATGATAACAACTTTCTACATAACAAATATTTTCTGCTCTCCCATCTTGGCTGCTTTGCCAAGTACCTGATACTGCTATTTTTACATATCACACACACCAGCAACTCCAATCTCTCACTACTCCTACAAGATATCCAAATTTTGCTAGATATTACTGCAATCTTTGTCCTTGTTATGATACTATAATTCAGCTGGGACAGGACAATCATAGTGGTGTAAATCACCAGCTTCTTTGGAGTTACTCCTATTCTGACTTCTTTCTCATGTTAATAATTCACCTGAGTGTCTCATCATTGCACACTCGGTAATCTTCCAGCATAGGTTCAGGTTCCTTAGAGATTTCCAATTTCAGACAGCTACCTCATAGAGGTCACAATTCCATTTTGTGGAGATCCTTCTTCCTCCTCACAAGGTCATCTGACCTTTTGATCAAACCCATTAAAAGATTCCAGTCTGGTTTTCTGTACTTGAGGGGTTTATAGGAGACACAAACTGATATCCCCTCCAACAATTTTTGGGCAAATTAATCATTAGATCAATTTTCTCTTTGATCATTACGCTGCACAATTCCAAACATAACTATGGAAGATTATCCTGAAAATTACCTCTGCCCTGGACACAAACTCAATTTTTTAACAGCTTTCTTTCATCCACCCAATTCATCATCAGCTCTAACTGCTACACTGTTCCATCCATTTTAACCAATGAACCCGAACAATCAATGTCACTGAAATGAATTTGCCTCTCCGAAGGCTTCTGTTCATTTGAACTCTGTTCAGCCAAACAATAATCCACATTCTCTTCTTTTGGTCACTCCTCATCCATAGCCCCTCCATTGCAAGATCAATTAGTGACTATTATTAATAAATACAAGGCAAATTTTGTTGCTCTACAGAATTAGGTTGAGAGTTGAAATCACACTCTATAGCCTTCAGTTCAAAGAAGTATTGTGATGCAGTATTGAGGGAATGGATATTCACTCTCTGATGACCCCTTCTCCCACCTCCAACACATCCCATCCACTTGGAAACCCCGTGCTGGCCTCTTACCTGCCCTCGATCTCTTCATAGCCAACTGCCGCCGCGACATTAACCACCTCAACCTGTCCACCCCTCTTACCCACTCCAACCTCTCACCCTCGGAACATGCAGCCCTGCACTCCCTCCGTTCCAACCCCAACCTCACTTTCAAACTGGCAGACAAGGGAGGCGCGGTGGTAGTTTGGCGCACCGATCTTTACATTGCTGAGGCTAAACGCCAGCTCGCGGACACCTCCTCCTACTGCCCCCTTGACCATGACCCCACCTCCCACCACCAAACCATCATCTCCCAGACCATCCATAACCTCATCACTTCAGGGGATCGCCCATCCACTGCCTCCAACCTCATAGTCCCACAACTCCGCACCGCCCGTTTCTACCTCCTGCCCAAAATCCACAAACCTGACTGCCTCGGCCGGCCCATTGTCTCAGCTTGCTCCTGCCACACCAAACTCATCTCTGCATTGCTCGACACGGTCCTGTCCTCCTTACTCCAAGAACTCCCCACTTACGTTCGGGACACCACCCATGCCCTCCACCTCCTCCATGATTTTCGCTTCCCCGGCCCCCAACGCCATGGACATCCAGTCTCTGTACACCTCCATCCCCCATCACGGTGGTCTCAAAGCCCTCCGCTTCTTCCTTTCCCGCCGACCCAACCAGTACCTTTCCACTGACACCCTCCTTCGACTGACTGAACTGGTCCTCACTCTGAACAACTTCTCTTTCCAATCCTCCCACTTCCTCCAAACCAAAGGAGTAGCCATGGGCACCCGCATGTGCCCCAACTATGCCTGCCTCTTCGCCGGATATGTGGAACAGTCCATCTTCCACAGCTACACTGGCACCACCCCCCACCTTTTCCTCCGCTACATCGATGACTGTATCGGCGCTACCTTGTGCTCCCACGAGGAGGTTGAACAGTTCATCCACTTTATTAACACCTTCCACCCTGACCTCAAATTTACCTGGACCATCTCAGACTTCTCCCTCCCCTTCCTAGACCTCTCCATTTCTATCTCGGGCGACCAACTCAACACAGACATTTACTTTAAACTGACCGACTCCCACAGCTACCTAGATTTCACCTCCTCCCACTCTGCCCCCTGTAAAAACGCCATCCCATATTCCCAATTCCTTCGCCTCCACCACATCTGCTCCCAGGAGGACCAATTCCAATACCGAACAACACAGAAGGCCTCCTTCTTCAAAGACCGCAATTTCCCCTCAGACGTGGTTGACGATGCTCTCCACCGCATCTCCGCCACTTCCCGCTCCTCCGCCCTTGAACCCCGCCCCTCCAATCGCCACCAGGACAGAACCCCACTGGTCCTCACCTACCACCCCACCAACCTCCAGATACATCGTATCATCCTTCGTCATTTCCGCCACCTCCAAACAGACCCCACCACCAAGGATATATTTCTCTCCCCTCCTCATCAGCGTTCTGGAAAGACCACTCCCTCCTCCCACAGTCCAAAGATGTGCAGGTCAGGTGAATTGGCCATGCTAAATTGCCCGTAGTGTTAGGTAAGAGGTAAATGTAGGGGTATGAGTGGGTTGCGCTTCGGCGGGGCGGTGTGGACTTGTTGGGCCGAAGGGCCTGTTTCCACACTGTAAGTAATCTAATCTAATCTAATTTCAGAGAACACCTCTGGGACACCCGCATCACCAACCCAACCACCAGCTCCCCCTCCCACTCGGCCAAGGACATGCAGGTCCTTGGCCTCCTCCATCACCAGACCATGGGAACACGACGCCTGGAGGAAGAGCACCTCATCTTCTGCCTAGGAACCTTCCAACCACAAGGGATGAATGTAGATTTCTCCAGCTTCCTCATTTCCCCTCACCCCACCTTATCTCAGTCCCAACTCTCAGACTCAGCACCACCTTCTTGATGTGCAATCTTCTCCGCCCCCACCCCCTCTCCGGCCTATCTCCCTCACCTTAACTTCCTTCCACCTATCGCATTCCCAATGCCAATCCCCCAAATCCTTCCTCCCTACCTTTTATCTTAGCCTTCTTGGCACACCTCCCTCATTCCTGAAGAAGGGCTTATGCCCGAAACGTCGATTCCCCTGCTCCTTGGATGCTGCCTGACCTGCTGCGCTTTTCCAGCAACACATTTTTCAGCTTTTGTGACTTGTGCAATTTACAAATGAAGGAATATTTTCGCTAGGTACAACTTACTGAAACTTACTGTAATGTAATCTAATCTAATCCTTTCACTCCCTGTTATGTAGAATTGAGTGAGGAATGTCAGCTATGTCTTTCTTGCCTTGGTCTGTCCTTTTGAGTATCTTTTTTGTATTTTTCTTTGCTGTGGGTTGGTTTGGCAGATTGTCAATCAAAGTTAACACCTCGAATAAAATGTCATACATCTTGTTGTGGAAAGTTAAAGCTAAAACACTCAAATAAGTGGAACAGAATTATTTTTTGTTATTTTGTTAGAATACATCCATATTACTTTTTTAACTTGAATCCTTGAGGTGTAGAAAAGACCATGTCTGTTACTTTGGTCAATAAGTGTTGAAAACCACTAGCAAGTTAACACAGCAGGTTTAACAAGACATAAGATGTGGGTATAAAATATGACATGGTATTAGGTTGGCATGGAGGGCTTGAGAAGCTATTTGGAGACAGGAGTGAGTGTTGGAGCATGGAGAGAGAGAGAGAGTGTTAGACAGCCTAACAATATACAAGACAAGTGGATGAAATACAGGGAACCAAGGCAGGTCTTTTAAACAGCAATTCTTGGTATTTACATGACACCTAGATCATCTACATTCTATTTCTATGGTCAGCAGTTGTGACACTGTCACTCACCACCCTCAAAGTGAAAACTTCATTTTCTTTCTTTACTAAGGCTGGTCCAGTAGGTTGGAAAATCTCCTGACTTGAACTCGTTGTCCTATAGGGAGTGTGGATCATAATATTGATACGGGATGCAGAACGCAGGTTGTTTGGTTGGCAGGATGGGGGTTGGTGGTGGAGTGGTCAGGCATTGACATTAGTGATTGTTGAACTGCAGGTGAGGGGTGTCAGCAGCAAGGGGAGTGAGGGGGTTTTTGGTGTACATCATTTATTAAACACCCACTTAACAGACTCAACTGTCAGTGAGTCAGAAAGACCACCAAAGGCCAACCTTCCACCAGTTTAACTGGGGTGAAGTTTAGAAGCTAGTGGGGTCCCAAACGCCCTTGTTACCACCAAACCTGCTACTGCAAAGGAGGCGAGGTATTTCCCTTAGTACTGATTGGCTCATTTTGGTTTGCATGCAGTTCTCCAGTGAGCTGTGCTAACTAGTGTTAAGAGGCCCTGCGGCAAATACTAATATTTGTAGAGTGTTGGAGTTTTGAATAGGTTCTATGTGGTGAACACTATACTTTAAAAGCACCTTTTCCTCTCTTTTATAAAACACAGAGCATAGAACATTACAGCGCAGTACAGGCCCTTTGGCTCTCAATGCTGCACCAACCTGTGGAACCAGTCTGAAGCCCACTATTCCATTATGTTTATCCAATGACTATTTAAATGCCCTTAAAGTTGGTGAGTCTACTACTGTTGCAAGCAGTGCGTTCCACATCCTTAATACTCTCTGACTAAAGAAACTACCTCTGACATCTAACCTATATCTATCACCTCTCAATTTAAAGCCATGTCCCTCATGCTAACCATCGCCATCTGAGGAAAAAGGCACTCACTGTCCACCCTATCTAACCCTCTGATTATCTTGTCTGTCTCAATTAAGTCACCTCCCAACTTTCTTCTCTCTCATGAAAACAGCCTCAAGTCCCTCAGCCTTTCCTTGTAAGACCTTCCCTCCATACCAGGCACATCTTAGTAAATCTCTTCTGTACCCTTTCCAAAGCTCCCACATATGGATTATGTATATATTGACCTGGGAAGCTGTCATTTCTTAATAACCAAACACATTTTATAATTCATAACATTATAGCACAGAAACAGGTCCATTAACGTAGCAGATCTATGTTGGTTTTTATGTTCACATAAGGCTTCTCTTACCTTACTTTGTATGTCCCTATCAAATTATCAGATGAAGGACATTTTGGAAGTCTGGTTAGTGAAAATTTCTGAACATCTGAAAAACTTGCCCCATCCTGTTGATCAGTGACCAATAAAAAGTGTTTGTCCACATGGCCCCTATTTAAAGGGGCATTGGAAATGGTTTTGTCTCCTTCAGACTGTCTGCCTACCTTTCAAAATCATCAGTGTGACTATCGATAAGAGTAAGGAAAGGATTTTCCATCATTGTCAATCACGCAATGCAGCTCTGGTGCATCTTCATCAAGAATTTTCAAAATACAAAATTTCTTCCTGTATCAATAAGGCCTCTGACAGCTGTCTCTGCTTGAATAACTGACCCAATCTAATATAAAGGAACAATTCTGTGTCCATTTCAGGGATAGAGTACAACTTGGAAGGAAAGCAAATGTGATGGATTATCTATTTAAGTTCCCCTGCCCTTGTTGTGACCATCACACCCCTCACAATCCCACACACATCTCCATCACTGCCTCAGTTTTCCTTGTGTCTCTGTTTGCACAAGAGCTACCTTTTTCTTATCATTTTCCACCTATGAAAGACCATCAACTTGAAACATGGACTCTTTTCCTGAATGTGATCTGACTTGTAAAGCATTTACAACATTTTCTGTTCTTACACCAAAATCAGGTGAATGGGTTGTCTGTGGATGGCACAAAAGTTGGAGTTGGGGAACAGTAAAGATGATTATCACAGGGTATGGCAGGACAGAGTTCAGTTGTAAAATTGGGCAGAGAAATGGTAGGAGGAGTTTATTCTGGAATAACTGTGAAATGATAATTTTGGGAGACAAATGCAAGAGGAAAGCATACGGTAAATGGCAGAACCCTTAGGAGCATTGATATACATGGGGTTGAAGTCCATTGCTCCCTGAAAGTAGCAACACAAGTGGATATGGTATAAAGAAGGCATACAGCATGCTTGCCTTCATTAGTCATGATATTACAAGTCATGTTGCAGCTGCATGAGATTTTAGTTAAGCCACATTTGAAATACTGCGTGCAGTTCTGACTAACACATTATTGGAAGGATGTGAAGGGTTTGGAGTGAAAAAGAGGTTTTGGATCATGTATAGGCAGATTGGATTAGTTCAGAATGGCAATTTGGTTGGGACAGACCTGGTGGACGAAAGGGCCTATTCCTAAGCTTTACCATTCTATGTTCTATGTCTACTGTGCTGCTTGTGGGATCTTGCTTCTTGCAGAGCAGCTAGCCATGCTTGTCTACAAAGCAACAGTCAAGACACTTCAAAGCAATTTGTTGTGCAATTCTTTGGAGAGGCTTCTGAAGGATGCGATAAGGACGCATATAAACACAAGCTTCCTTTTTCTCATTATTAAGATTAATATCTTTGGTGAAGAAGAGTACGCAGAATGAAATAAAAGACTACAATTTAGTCTTGGGACGTAAATGAAATTTGGCGAACCCCTTGTGCTTCTGCCTTAGTGCTTCTGAGTCCATTCAATCCCTGAGGGGATAAAAAGATTTATTTCCATTCTCCCTAATATGTATAATTGTTTCTATTTTACTGCAGTCCTTGATGGGTTAAGGAATTTATTTGTGAACATCTCAAGGTTGAATATGTGGCAATGTTGAACATGCCACTGAGGCTTTTCAAAGCTGTGTTGAGATAAAGCTGATTCTGTGCTTTTGTCATTTTACTTCTCTTCAGAAGGTACAATAGGAAAATTCAGCAGAACAGAAGCACACAACACACAAACAGAGAAATGAATGGCTGAAGGAAATTAATTCCTTCTCATTATTTTGTCAGAATGCACTCTTATAATCACTTCTCAACTCAAGCTCTTGACACAGAGGTGAGCTGTAGTAAAATACCGTGCTCACTCTTTGTCTGATGAAAATCATTGGTCACGCTGTCTTTTATTGGCTAAATTCAATCCTAATAATTCTCAGGAACAAGAAGCAGCAATGTTTGTTTCAATAACTAAACTGCTGCTCCACAATTCATAAAGCATCAAATCTGCAGGTTCCAGATTTCTTTGGCAATTTTGTTGAGTTGGTTGATGTCAGTCAGAGTCTGCATGTTGTCTATGTCATCCTTGGCACAGCGATTTTCCCAACATGCTTCTGATTGTTTTCCCTTTGCCCTTTCTCAGAAGGCTGTGTGTGTATGAATGAATAATATTGGCCAAGGTTATAATGAATATCACCAGCACGATCCTCCCATCCAGCCAAAATATAGAGTGCATTGGGAAAAGATTGTTTCCACAGGTAGCAAAGTCAGAAATCAGAGGATAAATGTTTAAGGTGATTGGCTAGAAAGTCAAAGGGGAGGTGACAAGAAAGAGTTTTGCTCAGAGTTATGCTATGGAATCTATTGTCTGAAAGTCTGGTGGAAGCAGATTTAGCAATATTTTATTTAAATAAAGGAAACCAGTTCCTTAGAGACGGAATAGGTCAGTGTGACTAAATGATAGCTCAAGAAGCTGGACAAGTACGACTGTCTGAATTACTGCTTCAGTGCCAATGTAAGGCCAGGTGTACAGGCTGCACATTCCAACAATCGGCTGATGAAATCAAACTGTGCATTTCTTTGGTTGTTCCTTACAGGCAGAGTACTGATGTTTCTAAAACCGCCCTCACTGGAAAACCCAACCAAACCAAATGTTAAAGTTATTGGTTTGGCATGAATGGAATTAGTATGTTCCAGGGCCATAGAACTGGTGATCTAATCCAACCCAGAGCTGCTGAAGGTACACTCAAGGTAAAATCAGTTCAGTTTTGTTTTTAATCTCCTGTGTAACCTATACTGTCCGAGTCTCCGTATTATAGAGGAGTATGTTAGATTGCTAGACTTACAGATTAATGTTCTCTGGCAGGTTGTTGGTGTTACTCGGCTTGGACACATCTGCAGCAGCTTTTGCGATGTGTGCTTACTTCAGCAGCAAGTGACAGATTGCTGATGACTATACAAGCTACAACGGTGAATCTAGCAATAACCTCTAGTGTTACATCTTTCTGTATTCATTTATGCAATATATGTATTGCTGGATAGGCCAGCATATCCTTCCCATCCTTAATTGCCTTGTAGAAAGTGGTAGTGAGCTGTGTTCCTGAACTGCTGCAGTTCATTTGGTGTCAATACATACATGAGGGAGTCACAGAAGTTTGACCAAGCATGGTGTATTTGTGTTTCTGTGAAAAGATGACCTTATTAAAACCAAAAAAAATCTATCAAGCCAGATCTCAATCTGGGATTTGACTTGCTTAGTAATACTATCAGCTGGGATTGTAACCCTGCATATTGCTATTGCTGCATCAGTAGTGGATGGTGTGAATGGTGAAGGATTTAGCTGAGGTGCCAATCAAGCTGGTTGATTTGTCCATCTTTATTGAGCTTCATGAGTGCTGTTGGAGCTGTTGTCATGTAGACAAGTGGGGCATATTCCATTTACTCCTGACTAGTACCTTGTAGAGTTGAGAAGTGTGGTGCTGGAAAAACACAGCAGGCCAGGCAGCATCCGAGGAGCAGGAGAATTGACATTTTGGGCATAAGCCCTTCTTCAGGAATGCTTAACTCTGGTCTTCAGAGTTCTCAACTCTGGTCTCCAGCATCTGCAGTCCTCACTTTCTCCTAGTACCTTGTAGATAATGAATAGGTTCTGGGATGTTAGGAGATAAATTATTCACCACAGAGTTCTCAGCTTCTGCGGCACGGTGGCTCAGTGGTTAGCACTGCTGCCTCACAGCACCAGGGTCCCAGGTTCAATTCCAGCCTCAGGTGACTATCTGTGTGGAGTTTGCACATTCTCCCTGTGTCTGCGTGGGTTTCCTCCGGGTGCTCTGGTTTCCTCCCATAGTCCAAAGATGTGCAGGTCAGGTGAACTGGCCGTGCTAAATTGCCCATAGTGTTAGGTGCATTAGTCAGAGGGAAATGGGTCTGGGTGGTTCTCTCTTCGGAGGGTCAGTGTGGACTTGTTGGGCCAAAGGGCCTGTTTCCACACTGTAGGGAATCTAATCTGCTCTTGCAGCCATAGCATGTTGATCGTGGGAAATTCAGCAATGTAAATGCCAATCAAAGTTAAGGCACCACAATTGAAATCCCTCTTGTTGCCTAGTGTTAATGATATTTTTCACTTATCAGCCCAAGTCTGAATGTTGCCCAGGTATCTTTGTATTTGGACTGCTTCAGTACCTGAGGAGTTGAACATGGTGCAGTCATTAGGAAATATCCCACTTCTAATTTTATGATGAAACAAAGGTTACTGATGAAGCAGTTGAAGATGATTGGGGTTAGAACACTATCCTGGGGAGCTCCTGCAGAGATGACCTGGAGCTGAGACAATTGAACTCCAACAATCACCATCTTGCATTATTCGGTATAGCTCCGACACTTACCCTTCTGGTTCTCATTGCCTCTTATTCTGCTAGGGCTCCTTGATGCCACGGTCAGTCAAATCTGATCTTGATGTCCAGGACTGTCACTGTCATTTCCCCCTTGGAATTCAGCTCTTTTGTCCATATTTGGACCAAGTCAATGAGAGGTCAGGATGTGAATGACCCTGGTGGATCCAAATTTGGGTGTCATTGATCAGTTTACCGCTAAGCAAGTGCTTGATTAGATTGTTACTAACACATTCCAATACTTTGCTGATGATTGAGAGTACACCGAGAATGCAATAAATTGCCATGTCGATTTGTCCAGCTTTCTGTACACAATGACATACCTGACAATTTTTCAAATTGCCATGCAGTTACCAGTGCTGTAGCTGCACTGGAAAGGCTTAGCTAGGGTTGTGACAAGTTCTGGAGCATACATCTTCAGTACTATTGCCAGAACATTGTTGGGCCCATCCTTTGCAGTATTCAATGCTGTATTCCTGATGAAGGGCTTTTTTCTGAAACGTCGATTTTCCTGCTCCTCAGATGCTGCCTGAACTGCTGGGCTTTTCCAGCACCACTCTACTCCAGAATCTGGTTTCCAGCATCTGCATTTATTGTTTTTACCTAGTATTCAATGCCTCAAGTCATTTCTTAATATCACATGGAGTTAATCAAATTAGCTAAAGATTGGCATCTGTAATGTTGGGGTTCACTGGAGAAGGCAGAGATCGATTGCTCACTCAACACTTCTGGCTGAAGATGCTTGCAAATGTGTCAGCCCTATCTTTTGAACTGAAATGTTGACTTCCTCACAATTGAAAATGGAGATATCTGTGGAGCCTCTTCCCCCTCCAGTGATTCACTCAATTTTCTACTACCATTTACGACTGGATGTGACAGGACTGTAGAGCTTAGATATGACCCATTTGTTGTGAGACCATTTACCCTGTCTATCACTTGCTGCTTCCACTGTTTAGCACACAAGAAGTTCTATTTTGTAGCTTAGCTATCGTAAATGTGGATTGTGGGGTTATGGGAATAGGGTTGGAGGGTTGGTGCAGGCTTGATGGGTGAAATGGCCTCTATCTGCAATGTAAGGCTTCGATAATTCTAAAGAACATTAATGAATCAGGTAAGTTTTAAGACAATCAATAATGATTTTATATCACCATTGGTCGACTTTTAATTCCAAATTATTTTACTAAGTCAACTTTTACTATCTACCATGAGCCCACTTATAATATCCATCATCCAGCTTTGGTTCTGTATTACTATTCCAGTAGCAAATATTATGCCATCACGTCCTCTAAAGCAAAGAGAACAATATGCCATTGTGTTAGCTCCCCTGGCCAACTCCACTGTGATATCATAGATTACCTTAACCATCATTTTGGTATAACCATAATGAGCAACTTCAGACGCCAGCCTCAGTGCTCATGTTCAAATGGATTGGTGAGATCAATGGTGCAATACATAAGTCTTCTTTGTTCAGGACATTTCTCTTGAAGCCTTTGAATTGAGAAGAATATTAGCGAGTTTTGAGAAGAATATATCACTTATGGATCTTCCAGTTCTGAATTCACACTGTGTTTTGAAATAAATGCATTTAGTCAAGAGTTGTAAGCTGACAAGAGAAACAAGGACAAAAAGAAACTACTGGGTTTTAATACAACTGTATATATTATATCAGTTGCATTATTGGGATTTAAAAAGAAAATACATAATGCAAAGTGACAATTTTTTGATGTCATTTAAAAAAAAATCCTTGTTTACTAATCTCACAATGTCCACTTGAGTTTCTTTATAACCCTGGCTGCCTCCCTGTCATTGGCATTTGAAGAAGTGTGGAAGCAATGGTTCAACATTTTGAAAAGGAAAAATATTTCAAAACAATAGTTTGAATCTTTGAGCCCTGTGAGATGGGAGCAGTGATCAAACTGATCATGGATGTGCTCCTTTGATCAATTATGTGATGCAAAAATGCAGATAGATGAAACTCACACTGGATGAATTATTAGTCTGTGGTAAAATATTAAATTTGTCAGATCCAGGATGCAGTTGAAAAACAATATCGGGCAAACTTGAATATAGCTCATATTAGCTTGTCTCTGACTGTCTTCCAGAATCTGTTACACACTGATCTGCCTAATTTACTTCAGTAATCACATTACTCTGAAATGACCGGTCTCCTCCCTACTAGTTAATGTCCAAAATGGCAATTTTCACTTCACAAGATTGGGGTTTCTGATTATATGACACTTGTTGAAGGGTCGAGACCAATGGCAGATTATGCTACCCTAAACTACCACATGCCAGAAACTACTTTATACATGATGTTGAGGTGCCAGTGTTGGACTGGGGTGGACAAAGCTAAAAATCACACAACACCAAACTATAGACCAACAGGTTTACTTGGAAGTACAAGTTTTTGGAGCACTGCTCCTTCATCAGGTAACTAGTAGAGTAGGATCATAGGACACAGATTTTATAGCAAAAGATCATAGTGTCAAACACCGATGTGATATATTGAACAAACCTAGATTGCTGTTAAGTCTTGCATCTTTTTGAATGGGTTGCAGAATTTGATACAATGAATCGAAACTTGCAACCTATTCTAAAAAATGGAAGACTTAACCGCAATCTAGATTTGTTCAAAATATCGCATCAGTGTTTCACACTATGAATCTTTGCTATAAAGTCTGTGTCCTGTGATCCTACTCCACTAGTTGTCCGATGAAGAAACAGTGCTCCAAAAACCTGTACTTCCAAATAAAACTGTTTGACTATAATCTGGTGTCGTGTGATTTTTACTTTATACATGACAGTCAGACAGAACATGAACACTGGTTTAACAGCTCCCACGAAAGCAAGTGAGTAAGCTGTTCTGCCTTAAGCTTTGCCATAATTTTTGTAATGGGTTTTCTACCTTCAGCAGGGTAATGATTCCTGCTGTACTGATACATATGCTAGCTCCTATAACTTATGAATTAGACATGAGTAACGGGGTACTGAAAGATTCAATAGATCTTTAGTGGATACTAGGAACTGGTAACTTGTTTACAAAAGAGTTCACATTTCCTGCAACATGACATACTACAGTAGGATGAGAACCAAGACTTTTATGCCATCAAATTACATGCCATGATTTGGAATGATATAATGAGTAGGTCTCTTAAATGTATATTGAATATTAGCTGTGAAAAATATCATAAAATCCCCTTTTCTCCCCCAAAGAAAAAAATCTCAAAGAGACGCACAAAATATAATTATTTAATTAACAAAACATACATAACAGTAAAACATAGAATTAATCAGGTTTTGCAAGTTTGACAACTTGTCCTGATCTGATGATCATACATCCAATGGAGAGGTACATTTTATTCTCAGTTGCTGTTGGTTGACAAATTTGCCATGTTGCTCTTGGTTGCTGTCAGTTAGCCACATTGCACAATCATTATTAGAGTTTTCTTCTTCACTTTCTTTGAGTGACATGTTATACATTAGTATGAGTTGCCTTCTGGTCCTTCAGCACAATCAGAAATGACTTTGTACTATCTGGACTCATCACATATTTCAGAAATCTTTACTTGTGTTCAGGTATTTCTAACTGGATTCCTGATGCACACTCTCTTCAGTGTATAGTTATAGAGTGATGGAGTCATACGGCACGGAAACAGATTGTTCAGTCAAACTCATCAATGCTGAAAATAATCCCAAACTAAACTAGCCCCATCTATCTGTTCCTGGCCCACATCCCTCCAAATCTTTCCTATTCATGTACTTAGCCAAGTGTTTTTTAAACATTGTCGCTGTGCCCACATCTACGACTGCCTGAGGAAGTTCATTCCACACGTGAACCACCCTGTACATAAAAAAATTGTCCCTCATGTATTTTTAAATCCCTCTCCTCTCACCTTAAAAATATGCCCCCTTGTTTTGAATTCCCTATCCTAGGGAAAAGACACCTACTATTAACACCATCTATCACCCTCACGATTTTATAAATCTCTATAAGATCACCCCTCAACCTCCTATGTTCCAGTGATAAAAGTCTCAGCCTATCCAGCCTTTCTTTATAACTCAAACCCTCCATATCTGGCAACATTCTGGTAAATGTCTTCTGAACCCTCTCTAGCTTAATAACATACTTCCTATAACTGAGTGACCAGAACCGGACACAGTATTCCATTAGAGGCCTCATCAATGTCTTGTACAACCTCACTTCTTGTACAACCGACTTCCCAATCCCTACACTCAAAGGACTAAGCAATGAGGGCTTGTGGTAGTCCTCTGCCTGCTTGTTGGTTATGTATCTCTTTCATTCTCTTCTATCAGCGAAGTAGAAAGTCCTGTGTCTCAGGATGATTTAGACAATTGCTTGCAAGGCAATATTGTTTACACTTGTCTTCTGAGCACAGGTTGCGTTGGAGATAATGATTCCTTCTCCTAAATGTGCACATTCTACTCCTGTGTAGGACTGTTTAATGGAGTTGCATTATTTTTCAGATATAATACCACATAAACCTCAAGAGTGCTGATTATATCAAATCCATCTGGGTATAACTGTTTCAGATCACTGGCTGATTTAATAGTATTACACCTGCACTATTCAATGTTTGTGCTTGTGTGTGGCTTAGATCTCATATATTGTTACTTGCTGTTGCACTTGGCTGAATGTGGCACAGTGTTGCTTTCATCTAAAGCATGTAATTTATGTTAGTATGTCACTATGGCTTCATGCTAGTGTCATCTCCTAATGTCAATGATATGGCCTTTTCCCTTAACACAGAAGATCTTTACTGTAGCCTTTAATGGCAGCAGAGGTGATTATCAATTCAATTACTCTCTACTTGAGATCTTCACAGAAATTAACTCATGACTTTTGTGGCTTCAAGAGACAAAATCATCAATAGACTTGAAATTTCCATCAATCCTGAATTTTTTTAAAATCTTAAGCCGTTTATCAAGTACTTTCCTGATCTTCTCTCCATTTATCATCCTCTGAAAGACCACATTATATTCTACAATGTCTTTCCTACCTGATATCAAGAAGGATTTTCAGGGATCCTTTATCCCTTGATCCATGAAGTTAAGTGCTACACGTTTTGTTTGCCTAGCTGTATTTCAGTGAAGATGTAATTTGCTCCAATCCTTAATTAAATGTTTGCCTTCCATGTGTTGTTGAAGGTTTTTTTTTAATTGAAGTGGATTGCAGGGATTATTTGTTGCTTTCTTTTACTTGTTTGTTGATCTGTCTTTTCTTTTTCCTTCTTTGGCTTCCACCTTAATTTCTCACTATTGTAGCCTCTTTAATGAATGTTGATGCCTTTGCAATGGTATCGTTATGAAGTATATGCCTGAATTTCAGGCACAAGACAATGCATGATGACATCACAAGATTTCTCTCACAATGCCAAATTCAAGAGACAAAATGGTAAAACCAATAGAATTCTGTACAAAGGTAAGCTTCCTCTGTTCAGAAAATCACATTTAAGACTTAGGAATCCACTTATTTATTTATGAACAGGAGGGCCTTATGTTTAAAGTGAATGTGGCATTTCACTGCACCTTTCGCTTTTAAGCCTGTAAGTAGCACACTGATTCACACCAGTCTCAGGACTTCCGGCTGGATAGAGTTGAAATTTGAAGAAGAAAAGGATAAGTCTGCCTCCTGGCCATTTAATTTGTAGAATTATACCCTCATAAATTTCTTGTTGTTAGCTTTCTAAATACTTTGATGTCCAAGAATGCTTCATCTTGAGTGATGTTTCGAATGGTCTGCAAATGTAATCTTGGATTCTTAGACAAGCAGTGACTGCTGCTTACCACCAAGCTGTCACCATGATCTGTTGTATACACAGTAATGGGCTTTTAACCTTTAACAGGGAAATTTTACCTTATCAGGTACAAATAATGTTTGCTCCCACAGGATAGGCACTAGACATGGGTAAAATAATACTGAAAGATTTAATAGACTTTTATCACTTCTCCTGGTATTGACGTATGTGTATCAAAGACATTGCCCTTTCTGGGCTAGATCTGGCCAATAGGTTTACCAACTGTTGCACACTTGCCTCAATCTCTGTCATGCTGCATGTGGCCATAATAAGACAGAGACTGTGACCTAACATGTCACGATAAAATGATGTTAACTCGAGCACGTTGCTTGAAGGTACATCTCATATTAGCTGTGGGACATAACTGAGTGTTGAGCAAGTGTGAGATTTTCTGATCAAAATTTGAGTTGTTTGCAATTTTGTAAATTCTTTGCCATTTTAATTGGATCTTTTTTTATAATATTAGTTCTGTTTTCAACTCTGGATGAAGTCATTTTAAGTGAGAGACTGGGAAATGATGAAACAGAAATGAAAAAAAAATCCACTGCAGAGACCCCAAACCACTCAGTAACTTAAGGAGACATTAAATCATGATTAGACAGATTACTCTGAACTTCAGTAGTCCCGCAAGCAATAAATGATAATGTCAAACAGACTTGAAAGAATTAGCCTGACCTACTAAAAGATAAGTAAGGATCAGTGCTTGGTAAGAAAGTGCAATTTAACTTAGAAATGGGGAAAATATATATTTAGAAAGTGTAAATATTTCACAACAACTTTTGAGTTAAAGGTTTATGGGTTCTAGGCTGACATTTCTACCCACTAAAGGAGTACTGTGCTGTTAATCTGAGCAATGTTAAAATGAGATCCTGTCTGCCCTCTCACCCATACATAAGTAGTTTGGTTGCACTTTGTGAACAACACAGGAGCCTTCCCAGAGCTACACAGTGATTACAGGCCCAGAACTTACAACCACTCTTCATATGACAAGCCCAGCACGTACCTTCTTTACCACTTCACCCAAGTTTCCCACTACCTTAAGGGTTTAGTGGAGACGCACACCAAGGTCCCTCTGATTCTCAATGGCTACCATTCATCAGCTTGCTTGTTTGTCTTGCTCAAGTATCCAATCACCTTATCCAATTGAAGGTGATTTGCCATTGACCTGCTCATCGACATCCTCTTGTAATGTAAGGCAACCGGGCTCACAATTACCATAGTGACAATTTTCATATCATCCACAAACATACTCATCATTCCTCCTAAATTTAAGTCTGAATCATTTATGTATAACACAACATTGATCTCTATGGAACTCCGCTGGATACAGATTTGCAGACACAAAAATACCCCTCAAACATTACCCTCTGCTTCCTGCCACTCGGACAATTCATTTTCCAGACTTTTCAGTGACCACTCCTGCTATCTTGTGGTATTTGCTGCTGAGCTGAAAAGGTGTTGCTGGAAAAGCGCAGCAGGTCAGGCAGCATCCAAGGAACAGGAGAATCGACGTTTCGGGCATAAGCCCTTCTTCAGGGCTTATATTTGTAAACTCTGCAGTTTTTGAGAAGATTTGTAGCTCAGGGTGAGGTTCCAGTTGTAAGTTCACTCGCTGAGCTGAAGGCCTGTTTTCAGATGTTTTGTCACCATACTAGGTAACATCATCGCACCTCCAATGAAGCTGATGATGTAACCTAGTATGGCGACAAAACATCTGAAAACAACCCTTCCAGCTCAGCGAGAAAACTTATAACCTGAATTTGTCATCTCTACAAGTACGTGGTACTGGGTAAGTGTTGTTTATAGGTAGCTCACTGCCACCAATCCTTTTTTCGTCTTTGCAATGTTTTAGGCTGACTGCATGGTTATTGGCAGCAAAAAAACCACTGTGTAGCATCTATAGAAGGGGCACAGTCATGAAATAACAAAATAAAATTGCTCCAAAGTCGTAAGTACAACTACATTGGGTCAGGCATAAGTACTGAGACCTTAGAAAGTTATTACTGATGTATCTGCTTCCTCTGACACGCAGCTAGGAAAGTGACATGCAAACCCTGTCAATTACATGACTGGGATGGACTGTTTTGCTGCTCTCATTGATAATGATGTCTCTGGTACCTGTCAATGTGTCCCTCAGCATTGCTTCATATGTTTCAAACAGTGTGTTCTCCATTGAAAAGGATGAAGACTAAGTTATAATTTTAATTAAGGTACAACATTAATCTTGTTCCATGGAAACATGGTGCAGGATTATTCTTAATAAAAAAAAAGGTGATTATATTGCATGATGCAAACTTCTGCTGCTCTTGATCATTTTTGTGGTATTGCATATTCCTCACAACCAAATATCAAATAGAGTTGTACTGAGATTAATGACAAAATTTCTCTTTGGCTTCATAATAATTGTATTGTGTTTAATTCCTCAGACTATTGCACCAAACCCTCCCCTTCAAACTGAGCCTTTAGAATCTCCCACTCTAATCTGCACCTCTCAGGTTGTAATCTTGTAAACAAGTTGCAGCACACTATACCCCAAGTGTGGTCTCACCAACGTCCTATAATATTGTCACTAGACTTTTTTTTATTCTTGTACTCAAATCACCTTACAATAAAATCCAGCATGTCATTTGCCTTCCTGACTATTTGCTGTAGCTACATGCTAACGTTTTCATCTTTGTATAAAGTAAACCAAAATCTCTCTAACATCAACATTTAAAAGTTTTGTCCCTCTTAAAAAAGTTCTATTTTTCTTTCTATTGTGGTAACCTCTACAAGGATGATGGAGATCAATAATTAATCTTCCTTTAGAGGTTGTGGAGTGTGAATTCCCTTGGTAACATGCAATGGCCTGCTCAGCTAGAATACATCAATCCTTTATAAAGTGACCCAGGGATGGATCTTTAGATCTGTCTAACCCAGATTGGGACTAGTTTATGTATGCCATGTTCCTTTCCAGTTGGGCTACCTGTGTTATTACACCTAATAAAATAAATAATCTTCCATTTAAACCATTCTAATCTTCAACTGATACCTTCTTGCCTACTCACAGCTTGCACTGACATATAACTTGTTTTATCATCAAATCTAAAAACCTTATCTGCATTTCCTTGTCTGTCATGATTATGGTTGGAAATAGATTAGGCCCTAGCACTGGCTCTTTTAGTGTGTAATGAGTGAAAACAGCAAAATACTGCAGACGGTGGAAATCTGAAATAGAAACAAAACTGTTGGAAGAACGCAGGAATTTTAGCAGCAGCCCTACAGATTCTCCTCACTGGGCTTTTCAACATTTTCTGTTTTTATTCAATTAGTTACAGCCATACAACTTGAAAATAATTTCTTTGTATGCTGTCTGATGTTTGGTCAATAACTATTTTCCATTCACACTAATACATTACCCCTGCACCATGAACTCTTAATTTGATTAAACATACCTTATCCACTGCCTTTTGTAGAACAGTTACCAGTTACCCTGTAGCTACTATGCTAGTTATATTCACAAAGAATCTGAATAAACCTGTCAAATATTGCTTTCCTTATATAAAGACATACTGAGTCTGCCTGCTTTTACTTTGCATGACTACAAGCTCTATAATAATACATTGCAAGAATTTCACAATGACTGATGTCAGGTTAGTTGACTTCTTATTAATGCATCCTCTCTTCTTCCCTTGAATAGTGGTTTAACATTTATAAACTTGAGATCCTCTCAGAATGTCTGAGAAGGTTAATTCTAATGTGCACTTCAATATCAGAACATTGGAAGCAGCAGCTCTAACCAGCAAGTAAGGAAAGATTTTTCTAAGTCCTAAAACACAATTCCCAACTTCACTCATCCTGCCCCTGATAAAGCAGCTGGAAGCAAGGGGAAATATTTATTGAGGCTAAATTTTACTGAATGAACGGACTTACTTGCAAAATGAATTGGACAAATGTTCAGTGTCAACTGGAGCATTGTGAAATTGAATTTGATACTCAGCCATTAAAAGAGATGGCACTTCAGTTACTATGTGAACAGAAATGGGTATACTTTGGAGAATGCCCAGGATATTTCCACCTCCCTCCTCCCTCCTCCCTCCCATAAATCCCTACCCACCCAACACCTTGCAAATCATCAAGATGAACTGGCAATGAAACAAAATGTAAACACATCTGATCCTAGCAACTGCAAATGGAACACTTCCAATCATAGAAATTACTTAAATAATCCATGAATTTAACAATTCTCCAATTGCTTCTGTGGAGACCTTCATCTGCTTTATGTTCCTCTTCAACAACTCGACATGTGATGTTCTGACCCTGTGCAGCATTTACCTCTGAAATGATCTGATGCAAAGAATACTGTAACAGTGTGGCCTCTTATGGTATTCATTTTGTTTATTTTCTTAGAACAGTGAACCCAGTTTGAGGACGAGGTAGTTCAGGATCAAGACTCAGCTGCTCCTGTAATAACAAGTCTGAATAGTTTTATTAGAAAGCTATCTCCTACTGTTAATGGCAGGTAGCAAGTTGCTGTTCCTTGCTGGTATAGCAAAGTGTTTAACGTCAAAAATAGCTCTGCTCTACTTGAAAGGCTGATATTTTTAAAAAACGTCAAGATAAAACTGAGGAATTAATAACGTTTTGTAGAATGATAGAAGCAAGTGGCTTTTTTTGGGGGGGGGGGGGAGAGGAAGGGACATCAGGATGGAAGAAGTGCTGAAATCGTGTTTCTTGGGGATTATCATTAAACCTCCCACAAGTTATGTTACAGAAGCTCAAGCCAAAATGGCCAACTGTGAATAGAATAATACATTAGGGAACAAATTAATCAGAGAAGAGTCAAGAACTTAAACAGGTTATTCCAAAATATTGTAATATGCATTTGATGAGCATTACAGCCTATAAAATGAAATAAGGAAGATATGAATTTATATTACACTTTTCATGATTGCAGATTGCCCCCAAAGCTCTGTATAGCCATGAGATTAGTCACAGTTGTTGAGTGAAAATATGTAAGCCAGTAAGAAGAAAATGTCATGAGTATTCACTAAGTGTTAAAGTCACTGAGCGAAGGTGAGAAAAAGATTGAGGTGTTTCTTTCCAGATTTGGTACTTGACATGTTTGATCAAAGATGATATTGTGTTGCTAATAAATATCAAGGGAATTAATCAACTTTATTCATCAATTTGAGAAAGGTTGAATAAGTGAGCTATGGTGGTATGTATTCCCAGGTGTGACATTATGATTTTGCCCTAATTCAAGGAGATACCTTGAACATAATGGTAAATATAAGTCAGTACAGGTTAATCTTCTGGAAAATCAAGTATGTGTCCACACAACTTAGGACAATAGGTGCACACTTTCAAAATTCATCTACTGTGTGCCGTATCTGGAGCTGAGCTGTTGGCAGGAGGGAATGTAGCTATTGGATAAATATCAAGACATCCATCAACAACTGCTATGAGACTTTAATTAAAAATCATGTATGAGAATGTCACTTTGACATCCAACCCACAGCTATCTATCACATTTATAGTGCTTAACCAGTGATTATAGTCCTTTCCAAACCAATCTCTCTTCATTTTTCAATCCTGTCATCCCAGGAATCAGTTTGGTAAATGTTCATTGCACTGCCTCAGGACATCCTTGTCAGATAATGAGACCAAGACTGCACGCGATACACCATGGTGTGGTCTCACCACAGCTCTGTACGATTCCTGCAAGACATCTCTATCCCTATATTTGAAATCCCTATATTTGCTATGAAGATCAACATACCATTTGTCTTCTTCACCACTTTCTACATCTGTATTCTTATTTTCAACAACTTTCATACAAGGACATCAAGTCATTGTCCCCCTTTCCCAATTTACTGCCATTCAGATAGTAATCTGCCTTCTAGATTTTGCTACCCAAGTAGATAATTTCAAATTTATCCAGATTATATTTAATCTGCCATGTAGTTATCCACTCACTTAATTTGAAGATATTACAGTTAGTTTCCTCATCTAAAATCATTAATATACATGGTCTTCACTGAGGTCCAAGCATTAATCCCTGTGGTACTCCACTAGTTACTGCACTCAGAAAAAGACTCATTTATTCCTATTCATTATCTTCTGTCTGCTGACCAATTCTCTCTCCATGTCAGTACATTATCCCCAATCCCATGTGCTTCACTGTTACATGTTAATCGCTAACATGAGACTTGATCAAAAGTCTTATGAAAATCCAAGTAAACCACATCCAAAGGCTCCTCTTTATCAACTCTATTAGTTACATCCTCAAACAATTCCAGTAGATTTGTCAAGCAATATTTCCATTTTGTAAATCTATATTGACTCTGTCTAATCCTGTCATTGTTTTCCAAGTGGTCTGCGATTAAATCTTTTATCATGAACTCTAGCATTTTTCCTACTACCGATTCAGGCTAACTAATCTATAATTACCTGTTTTCTTTCCATCTCCTGTTTGTATTCCACTGTCATGAACTAGCTATCAATCAACTGAACCATGCAGGACTGCAATATTTCTGGTCATTTATTGTAATTGAACCAGTCAGCATGATGTGCTTATCCAAAGTTGATAGAAGATTAGGGGTCAGCTCTTCAGTTCTAGACACACCAGCAAAGGAATTGGACTCTGTACTGTTGAGATATGCAGTTGCAATTAGCTGAACACAAGTAACATAACTGCACACGAATTCTTGAAAAATTGCTCTATAATATATATGGAGAGAGTGATAACTCCAAATTTAGGAAATAAATACTTACCAGGTAGGTGTGGATTTCTTAACACTCTGATTTGAAGATGACTAAAACATAGTGACGGATTTGAACTGAGTCAGACACCCATCTGATCAAACAAAATGTGCAATCACTTCAAAGCAAAAGGAATGTTCATTGTACTGTCAAATCAGCAAGGCATAAATCTCAGTAATTCATGTCAAACTATTTTATATTCTCATCATCACACCGCTCAAATATCAAGCTCTGCTCATCAAGATGTAACAAGTTTTGGAATTGGGATGGGGAGGTGGTGAAGCATGGAAAAGACAAGATTTAATCCCTGCATCAGTGAACGGGATTATAAAGACTGACTGGAGTAATCAGGGCTGTTCATTTTTGAAAATAAGTGATTGAGTGGGGAATCTCAGAAATGATGTGCAATGGCAAATGGTATAAAGGGTGATATTTATTCAAATTAAAAGAATGTCTTTCATGACATCCCAAAGCACTTTATATTTAACGAAATGTGTTTGAAACTTTGCTCTTATTAAAAGTACAGCAGGCAATTTACATACTGCAAAATTTCACAAGTAGCATGAAATAATGTTCAAAACATCAATTTATTTCAGTGATACTGTTGGGAAGATAGTGCCATGGGCTCTGATACATCTATCTGAGGGAACAGACAGCACATTAAGTTTCGTATTATCTCATCTGATGGGTAGCACTTCTGACAATACAGGATGCCTTCAGTACTGCACAGGAGTATCAGTGTGCTCAAGTCTAGAGGGGGCCTTGAAGCCACCAACATTCTAAGTCAGAAGTGTCACAACAATCAGGGACACTTGGCAGCAGAGGGAAAAACATCCATGTCACTTTAAGCAAACGTTGCCTCCTATGATGGATCAGCTTGTTTTATTTTCCTTGATTGAATATTTGAAGTGGTGATATCTTGTGAAAGCAGTTTTCCTTGGATTATGCAGATTCCTTAAGGAATCAAAAATGCAACATGGCTCAGTTTAATTGGAATCCACCCACTTTATAAATCTCTTAATTGGTGTTCTTTTTTTCTTTGCCTTGCAAACTCTGTCATAACTTGGGAGTTGCTGTCATTGTAGACAGTTGCATCAGAATGCAAAGTGGTTCGGCATGTTGCCAGATTGTCAGCAGCAGCTCACAGTTCATTCCCAATGCCTTTTCAGATGAATGTTGCAGAAGAGGTCAAGGAATAGATGCTCCTATCAATTTTTCCTCTCCTAACATTGGGAAAGTAATGACCATTGTAGAGTCAATCTGTTCAATGTTCGAGACACAGGATGACTGGAAATAAAATATATTTCATTATGTGTTTAGTTGAAATATATGATCATAGAAGCGGTATAGTGTGGAAGCAAGTCATTCAGTCCATCGAGTCCACACCAACTCTGTAAACAGTATCCCAACAATATGCCTTCACTCCCACAACCCCCCTCCTCCACTGCAATCTTACATTTCCCATGCCTAATCCCATACCCAATCTATGCATCCCTGGACACCATGGCAATTTATCATTGCCAATCCACCGAACCTGCACATCTTTGGATTGTGGGAGGAAACCCACGCAGACATGGGGAGAATGTGCAAACTCCACACAGACAGTTGCCCGAGAGTAGAATCGAAGTAGGTTTAAGGTAATTAGCAATAATTTTGGTGCTACCTATGGAGTTTATTACTGGACAACTCTCCACATTAAATGTGCCAAAAGGTACATGTACTTTTGTGTTTTTAATTGCTGAAAATGTTGAAAATAGTGGGTCTATAAAAGTTGTTCAATCTTCATATAATCAATAAGAAACAAAATCAGGTTGGGTTCTTAATAATCTAGTGATCTAAGAGAAGATGCAAAGCACAATGTGATTTATTTCACACTCAGGTAGATGCTATGCGGAGGCTTGGACATGCAGAGGTTGGGGACATTGACATTTTACAGAACACATACCACTAAACTCATACATGATGTTCAAGTGACAAGTAGGTAGGAATTTGCTGGCTCCTGGTGGTACACTGGGAGGTGGCCAGGGGGAGAATGCAAAACCAAATAGGGACGGCTCTGTAATAAAGATCCACTGCCCATGAATTATCGTAGTAGTGAGACCAAGTGTATGTCAATTGCCAGATGAATGGAAGTGGGCTGCCGATTTGAACATTTAATGTGACTTTTTCAGTCAATCCTTCAGCATATTAGCCAGCAGTGGAGAGGCTGCTCATTGCAGTAGGAAGGTCTCTAATTTCATGCATACCCCTGCGCTTGACCAGGAGGGGTTTCCCTACAGGCAGACAGGTCTGCCTTCTTGGTCCCTTTGAAATGGTTATGTACAGTATCTGCTCCACCTCTGTGTGGATGTGACCTTGCATTGTCTTCACTTTCCTGAGCAGTACTCACCGCTCTCTGTGGATTACCAAGATTCTGGAATTCATCAGGATCCTGCCCACCATTTTTAATTGGACAGTGAGTCTAAAAAATGGCCAAAATTGCCGTGGGCTTTTTCATCTTGAAGTCCGTCTGCTATCCTACCTCGCTGCAGTCGAGTTGGAACCTTTTCTTCAAATGAAAACCTGAATGCTTTGAAAAATTATTGAAGCTGGTCCTTCTGCCGTTCCTTCCAAGCAGCAGCTTTGACATTGACTCCAAACTATTTTGTTTCTCACTGATTGAAGTTTTCACATTTCTATACTGACATCTCATTTCCTAAGTTTGGATGTTTTGATGCAACAACTCAGCTCTGTTCAGAGAATTGACTGAAATGCTTATTTTTTATTAAATTTTGATGTCAATCTGTAGTGTTCTTCTGGAGCAAGCAAAGTGGAAAGCAGAAGGAAAGGAAATCATGGTTGAAGAGATAATAACAACACACAGATATCCTACAGTGAAATATCTATGTTTCACATTTCCAAATGTCTTTCTACCCGCAGACTTGGGATGGTGTTTAAAGACTCACGTCAGGGAGGAAAGTAAATGGTTAATTGTACTTTTACTTGAGAATAATTATTGATCATCTGAAAGAAGCTATGGCACAGTGATAATAAATCATTCGGAACTGGACGCTGATCCTGTAAGATGTCCAGTCTTGAATTCCCTGTATTTGGTTATGTTAAATAAAATCAGTTAACGTTCACTTATGAGAGTGACCACCTTATCTTACTTCATGACACTTTAATGGTTATAGACTCATTGAATCAGAGTCAAACAGCAAGGTGAGCCTGAAATGCAGCACAGTGATAGTGAGCAATGAACTCTGTGCTAACTTATCCACAAAATTTCTTATTGGTTGGGCCTCACATACAATGGACAAGGGCAGAATTGTTAGAAAGGGTCCAAAGCCAAAGGCACACAGCAATAGGGGAACCATGTTGAAAAGGTGCCATCTATCATTTAACAGTACTCCGGAATGGTGCAAAGAAACAGAACTGGAGAAGCCATGCATTGCAATCACAGCACCTCCCTTTCATTACATAAATCTATATGAAGAAAACAACAAGGCAGCCATTTTTAAATGCAAAGTTTCACACCGCTATTTTCTTACTGGGAAAATCATGGATCAGGTTGGTGAATAATAGAAGGCCAATACTGACATCAATCATCACCACAGCCACAATGACTGAAATCATTGACCTATCAGGTCAATGACAATGGAAGTTTACCCTACAATGGTCATCAATCCAATTGCATGGTCCAGAAGAAACCAACCTCATAGTCAAAAGCAACACTAAAACACAAAGATAAATAAACTGTTGAAATACTCTTATCCGTGCTCAGCCATTTTCACTTCTCAGTAAAAGTTATACCGCTGGCATTCATCTAAGGCATCTATTCTTAAATCAAGCAGATCCATTAGAATGCATCAACTTAACAGTACAAAGGCAGTACACAAGCAATGTGTCCATTAATGTCTATGAATAAGTGGTAAGCTAAAGTTATAAGCAGAACAATGTTCAAGTTGGATACAAACAATAACATGTGAGACAAAACCCTATGGGCCTTATTGTTTTAACTGCCTGCCCTTTAACATCACATTCACATCCAAACATTTCCAGTGGTCAATGTCCAACAAATAAGAAGCTATGGAAAGCATCATATGCGCATGGATGACATTGTCAGTGATGGGTCCACTAAAACTCTGCATGATGAAAAAGTAGGGGAAGCTTTTGGATGCTGAGTTGACAGTTAATAGCAAGTGTAAATTCCCAAAGCCAATGATTAGATTTCTTATGCCATAGTATTAAGGTAACAGGAGTCATGGTAGACAGAAGACATAAGCCCTCAAAACATTTTCACCAGCATTAATATGTGGAAATCCAATGGTTCATGGGGATAGTGAACCAGGTGGAAAAATCTTTACTCGACTCAGCCCGAGGTGATTAGCCCCTCTGGTTACTTTTGAAACAAGATGAGGCATTGGGCTTGACGTCAACATCATTTAGCCAAATTAAGGACATGGGCTTTTCCTCCAAGGTCAGACAAACATGAACATAAGAAATTCAAGGAAAGCATTGCTTTTGTCCCCTCCAGCCTGTTCTGCTGTTCACCGTGGTTATGGCCGATGCGTCTGTACTTTGCTTTGCACTTTCACATTTAACCCTTGACTAATATAAATCTAATATACTAATGTGGAGAAGGTTAGGGGAAGCCAGAAGATTCAGAAGCCTTTAAAACCCAACAGAGGAAAGCAATTTGGGGTGGGTGGCAGGGAGAAAGGATAAGCAAGTTATTAATATAAAATAAGATTGCAAGAGGTTTTTAGATATGTAAGAGAGAAACAGGAGTAGACATTAAACAACTGGAAAATGAGGCTGGGGAAGTAATAATGGGGAACAAAGTAATATTGGAGGAACTGAATAGGTACTTTGCATCAATTTTGACCGTGGAAGACACCAGCAGCATACCAGAACTTCAAGAGAGTCAAGGGGTAGAGGAGAGTGTATTGGTCATTACTGAGGCGAAGGTGCCAGAAGCTGAAAGATCTGAAGGTGACTAAATCACTCTGACCAGATGGACTACATCACAGAGTTTAGAAGGAAATAGCTGAGGAAACTGTGGAGGCATTGGATGATATTTCAGGAATCACTGGAGTAAGGGAGAGCCCCAGAAGACTGGAAAATGGCTATTGTAACACTCCTGTTTAAGGAGAGTGGGAGACAGAAGACAGGCACTTAGTACCTGGTTAGCCTGGCCTTGATTGTTAGTAAGATTTGAGAGTCCATTATTAAGGATGCGATTGCAGACTACTTGCAAGTGCATGGTAAAATAGAGCAGAGTCAGCATAGCTTCATTAAGGGGGGTATCATTTTTGAAAAATCTGTAAGAATTCTTTGAGGAAATAATGAGCAAGTTAGACAAAGGAGAGACAGTGGATATGATCTATTTGGATTTCCAGAAAGCCTTTGACAAGATGGCGCACAAGAGGCTGAAAGTAAGATAAGAGCCCATGGTACAAGGTGCAAGGCTCCCTGGCAGAAGGCAGAGTGGTAGGATGGCATCTGGTGACTAGTGGAGTTCTGTAATGATCAGTGTTGGGACCACAATGATTCAGGTTATATATCAACAATCTGCATAAAGGTACAGAGGGTATTGTTTGTGAAGTTTGCAAAGATAGGTGGAGGAAAGGACATATTGAGGAAGACAGGAGACTGCAGAAGAACTTGGACAGACTATGTGAATAGGCAAAGAAGCGGCAGATAAAATACAATGCGGGAAGGTATGAGGTAATACATGATAGTAGCAAGGTTAGAGATGTAGCCTATTTTCGAAGTGGGGACAGGCTTTGGAAATCTGAAGCACAAAGGGACTTGGGAATTTGAGTTCAAAACTCTCTTAAGATTGACATTTAGTAGGAAAAATGGAAGGCATTCATTTCAAGAGGGCTAGAATACTAGAGAAGGTTGTACTGTTGAGTTTGTATAAAGTTCTGATCAGAGCACATTTGGAATATTGAGAGTAATTTTTGGGCCCCATTTCTAAGGAATAGGATGTGCTGCCGCTAGAGGTCCAGAGGAAATTCACAAAAATGATCCTGGAGATGGAGAACTTGTCATATGAAGAGTAATTGAGGAATCTTGATCTATCCTTGATTTTGTTTAGAAGGATGAGGGGTACATCACTGAAACTTACAGAATAGTGAGAGGTCTGGATAGTCTTGTCGCACAGATGTTTCTAATAGTATGAGAGACTAGGACCTGAGGGCACAGCCTCAGAGTGAAGGAATGACTGTTCAGAATTGAGATGAGGTGGAATTGTTTCAGCTGGAGGGTGAATCTGTGGATCTCATAACTGCAGAAGGCTGCGGAGGCCAAATTCTTGAGTGTACTTAAGATAGAGATTAATAGGTCCTTGATTAGTAAAGGGATCAAAAGTTACAGGGAGAAGGCAGGAGAATAGCATAGAGAAACATATCAGCCATAATCAAATGGCAGGGCAGACTCAATTGGTTGAATGGCCTAATTCTGTTCCTAGAACTTATGGTCTTATCCGCCTTGTCCAGAAAGAACAACTTGTAATTTTAGAACAGTACACTCTAGTCCACAAGTCTCACAGTACCTTCTGACTCACAAGAGAAAATGTCCTCTCCATATCCATCTTGGAAGTGTCACAACTGAACTTGAAATGTTAAGTCTTGCTCTCTCCTCAGATGCTGCCGGACCTGTTGAATTTGTCGAGAATTTTATTCTTATGCTGTCTGGCCTAGATGTGATTCCAGTCTCAGATAAGTGCAGTTGGCATTCAACAACTGTTGAAAGTGATGAGCACATCATAGAGTTGTATCTAGTCTGCAATTGCACAAGAAGCAGATACATCTTTTCAGAAAAACCTGGGATAGGCTATAAATGCCAATCTTGCTAGTGATGCCTGGATAGCAAAAGTATTTTTTTAAAAAAACCACAACTTGTTTCTGGATTGATTCAAAATGTCTTTTTTGTTATAGTTTAATGAACAGCAAGTCAGAGCTTGTATCATGTTTCAAAGGTAGTGTACAGTACTCAAAAGATAAGAGCTCAGAGAGAATATATGTTCTGATCCTAACCATTTTAGCATTCGATGTCTCACTACAGAGGTTTGGAATACAGTTATCTTGCATAATGGAAGATAGCATACAGAAGCAGCTCCAATGGGCCGAATGGCCAACGTCTACTCCTTATGGTCTTCAGTGTATTCCTCGCTAAATGAAGAAACCAAAATAAGATACTTTCCCTGGTTTGTTCTTACCATAGACCTGTGAAGGCATTTCTACTTGTAATTTCCAGACTCCTCATAACAAAGGCAAGCTTTTTTTTTTGTCTTTCACTTGTATTTTCTGAATCATTAATTTTCTGCTTATTGTAACACGACTCTCCACACCACAGTATTTTGGGCTCTCTCTCCTTTTCAAAAATATTTTGTTTTGTTATTTTTCCTATCAAAGTGGCCAACCTCACATTTCCCACATGATACTCATACCACAGAGCAGACAGTTACTTCTTCCAAATGCGCCCAAATACATAACTCCTATTGGAAATTAAATCCAACCTATTTCTTTTTGTCTAAGTAAAGATATCCCTTGTATAATTTGAAAAAATGTTACAAAAGGCTTTCCATTTTCCTTCATGAAGCTGTTCTCTTCTAACCAGTTTTCATCAAGTGCCCGAGAATCTGGTGAGTTCAGATTTAATGCAGAATGCCTTTAATATTTACCATAGTGCGTGCACCCAGGAGATAGGCCAGGAAATGTGCTGCGTGAAAGTAATACAGCAAGGCTATGTTAACCTTTAGTGATTTACTTCTCTCTCAAGGCCATTGTACATTTGACTATGCAGTTATAAATAAATGTAGTGTGCTTTCTTCATATCCCAATATTCATTTCTATGGAATTATTTCAAGCTCTTTAAGCTTCACATGTTACAGCAACTCTCTATTAACCTTCAGGGCAATAAATATGAGCAATCAAACAACATGTGGAACCTAGATATTCAGCAGTAATCTTCAGCAGCTAAGATATGCTCATTAAAATTCAATGTGATACTTTTACAGATACAGGCGTGATGGTTGTAAATCATTTTCCAAATGAAATTTAATTTGTTTTTTTTTCATAGGATTTGGGTGTCATTGGCTAAGCCAACATCTGTTATCCTTTGTCAATAACCCTTGAGAAGGTGATCATAGAGTCATAGAGCATAGAAGCAGATCTATCGGTCCAACAAATCCATGCTGACCATAATCTCAAACTAAATTAGTCCCACACACCACCCTTGGTTCAAATGCCTCCAAACATTTGTTGTTCACATACTTATCCAAAGTCCTTTAAACACTGTAACTGTACCCATATCCACCATTTCCTCATGAAGTTCATTCCACACACAAACTACTGTCTGTGTAAACATCTTTTTTACGTCCTTGTTAAGCCTCATTCTAGGTATCAATCTAGTAAAAGTCCTTTGAACTGCCTCCAAGCATTTATATTGCTCCTTAAATAAAGAGACCAATTCTGCACATAGTATTTGAAAATGAATGAGTTTTACTGATCAGGTAATGTCATTCTTGAATTCGAAAAATCTAAAGATCACAAGCCAAATTGCTCAGTTTTGAGGTTCTGGAAGTAAAAAGATTCAGGGGAAGACTCTGTGACGAGCTTAGAATTCAGTACATTGGGTTATAATGATTCCACTAACCACTCTTTGTAATTGTGAGCTTCTCATTCTTAACACTCTATAAGGAATGACTTGGTGGTGGCGGTATTGAACTGGGTGGACAAAGTTAAAAATCACACAACATCAGGTTATAAGTCCAACAGGTTTATTTGGAAGCATACTAACTTTCAGAGTGCTGCTCCTTTATCAGGTCATTGTAAAGATTAAAATCATGCTCTCAGAATTTATAGCCAAAGGAGTCCAGTGACATGGAGATGTGATACAGTAAACAATCTTAGATTAAAACTTTCATCTTTTTTATGGGATATGCTGGCTTCTGTTGTTTGATACATAAATCCCAGAACATTCTCAAGACAGCTCAGGTTTTTAGACAATAGGTGTGTAGTCTGTCTGTGTCCCACGCTATGTCAGAATAACGAACCCTCTATCACACAACAATCACCAGGCAGGAGTGTTCCCCCAGTCTGGGAACACTTCAGCGGTCCAGGACATTCTGCCTCAGACCTTCGGGTGACCATCCTCCAAGGCGGACTTCGGGACAAGCAACAGAGCAGAGTGGCTGAGCAGAAGCTGATAGCAAAGTTCTGGAATGGTCATGGGATGGTCTCAAGCAGGACCTTAGGTTCATGTCACACTACAGGTGATCCCATTACATGATATATATACACACACACACACACACACACACACACACACACACACACACACACACACACACACACACACACACACACACACACACACACACACACACTCTCCATTATACACAAGCTCCCATACAACACCGCACTCACACCGACACATGCACTCTCTCACACACACCCCATCACACTCTCACACACACACTTAGTCAAGCTCACACACACTATATAATATATATAAAACACTTTATCACATGCACAGACACTCACATGTGCATTCAATTGTCGCTCCTACATGCACGCGCATATATGGGGTGAATCTGGTTTTGCAGAATTACATATTATTTTGCTGCATGAATTCATGTAAAACTCTGTAAAACTACACAAAGGGTCTGTCAGTCTGACATAGCATTGGGATAGAGACAGACTTCATACCTATTGCTTAAAAACCTGAGCTATCTCAAAAATGTAATTTAAATCATTCCCGAACTGGAGGCTGCACAGTGTAGAGAAAGTTTAGACATCAGAGGGGAGATGGATATACTATGAAATGAAAAAACTTCTAGACTGTGGACACAGCAAATTTCAGCTTGTGCAGCAACAAAATCCAACCTGACAGCAAGTCAGGATTCAAAATGAAACATTCACCAAGGAAGCGCACAGTAGCTCATATACCATATATGATGACTGACAAAGTAATTAATTTATATGTAATGAAGCTGTGTTTTGCAATACATTAGCTGTCCAAGTGAAATAGTAAATTTCCCTCATTCCAATCCTTTACAAGCATTTCTTCAGATGCATTTTTTTAAAGAAGGAAATAAACTATTTTGTTCAGCATTATATTTGGTACAATACACATTTCCATTTACACTCCTGCGTTAGATGACAAAGGCCGATTATCAGCATCAAAAGTGGGAGAAACAGACATTTAGAGCATTATGCTTTCGGGTAGGGGAAGGGTGACCTTGATGGGCACATAGCATGCTCCAAAAGATGGCTTCCTCCTCTTCACCATAAAATGAGGCAGCCTTTTGAATCCGCCTGTGCAAACTGTTTTATCGTGGGTAGCATGTTAACAATTGACTTGTTAACAAGCTCAACTGCCTTCATATTTATTTTTTCCCCCAAAATGGAAGTTGGGCCACTTGTCACATTTTACATGACTGCTCTTCTCCCTACTGTCACCGGAACCAGAGAGTCATAAAATCTAGCCCCATGCCACTCAAGTCTTGATGGGTTATCTTTTCTATGTTCAAATACTGCAGCATGCAAACCATTTTAGTTTATTTGAGATTATTTTATCTTACTGCTATACACCCTGCATGATCAGGAATGTAACCATCTCTCTACACCTTCTAAGTTAGATATTATGGGTCTTCGCTGAAGTATTTTGTGCTGGACCCTTCTCTGAAATTTCTTTGATCTTTCTGACCTTCTTTTGGCATTGAGGCTACATGGCAGAAAATGGGAAGGAAATCATATGGTACATTCTGAAGCATAAACATTGTTTTGTTGGTCCATACTATGTTTATTACATTAAATAATTCAAACAGAGTGTCGATTGACAGGTAGGAAGGATGTCAAGGGAAACAGGTTGAAGTGATCTACTGCAGAGGTCAGTACTGGGTCCATCTAATTTCTCAGGATTATTCTGTGACCTGGGGAGTCCTCTGGTAGTGTCCTTGCTTTTTGGCAGAAGATATGGGCTTGAGCCCCACTCGTCCCGGAGTTGTGTCATACCATGCCTGATCACTTCCAAACAACTTGAACAGATATTTCGTTGATGATTCAACAGAAGCATGTTTGGCAGTGAGGAAGACTTTAAGAAAACTTAGGGTAAACATAATCTAATGTGAACATAATTCACTGGCACTACCCTAGGAGACATGCATTTAAGGTGACAGAGGGAAAGTTCAAAAGGAGATCTGAGGGTATTTCTTTTTTACACAGAGTGCGGTAGGTGACTCTCTCTAGTTCTCAACTAAGTTCATGAGACATGATTTCCCAAGCACAAAGCCATGTTGACTATCCCTAATCAGCCACTGCCTTTCCAAATACATGTAAATCCTGTCCCTCAGGATTCCCTCCAACAACTTGCCCACCACCAATGTCTGGCTCACTGGTCTATTGTTCCCTGGCTGTTCCTTACCACCTTTCTTAAATAGTGACTCCACGTTAACCAACCTCCAGTCTTCTGGCACCTCACCTGTGACTATCGATGATACAAATATATCAACAAGGGGTCGAGCAATCACTTCCCTAGCTTCCCACAGGTCCTGAGGATTTATCCACTTTTATGCATTTCAAGACATCCAGAACTTCCTCTTCTGTAATATGGACATTTTTTTCAAGATGTCACCATCTATCTCCCTGCATTCTATATCTTCCATGTCCTTCTCCACAGGAAACATGGATGCAAAATACTTCTTTCGTATCGCTCCCACCTCCTGCGGTTCCACACGTAGGCTTTTTATACCTGGCATATGCTTCCTTCTTTTTCTTATCCTAAACCTCAATTTCTCTAGTCATCCAGCATTCCCTACACTTACCAGTCTTTCCTTTCACCCTAACTCTCGTTATCTCATGTTTGAAGGCTTCCCATTTTCCAACTGTCCCATTACCTGCAAACATCTGCCCCCAATCAGCTTTTGAAAGTTCTTGCCTAATACTGTCAAAATTAGCCTTCCTCCAATTTAGAACTTCAACTTTTAGATCCGGTCTATCCTTTTCCATCACTATTTTAAAACTAATAGAATTATGGTCGCTGGCCCCAAAGTGCTCCACCACTGACACCTCAGTCACCTGCCTTGCCTTATATCCCAAGAGTAGGTCAAGTTTTGCACCTTCTCTAGTAGGTACATCCACATACTGAATCAGAAAATTTTCTTGTACATGCCTAACAAATTCCTCTCCATCTAAACCCTTAACACAATGGCAGTCCCAGTTGATGTTTGGAAAGTCAAAATCCCCGACCATAACCACCCTATTATTCGTACAGATAACTGAAATCTCCTTAAAATCTTTTGCTCAATTTCTTGCTGACTATTAGGGGGTCTATAATACAATCCCAATAAGATGATCATCCCTTTCTAATTTCTCAGTTCCACCCAAATAACTTCCCTGGACATATTCCCAGAAATATCTTCCCGAAGTACAGCCATAATGCTATCCCTTAACAAAAATGCCACTCTCTCTCCTGTTTCAATTGCCTTTCTATCCTTCCTATACCATGCATATCCTGGAATATCTTGTCCATCCCTGAGCCACATGTCTGTACTTGTTATGATGTTCCTGACCATGCCCTGAGTTCATCTGACTTCCCTGTTAGGGTTCTCGCATTGAAGTAAATACAGTTTAATTTATCAGTCCTACCTTGTTCTCTGCTTTGTTCCTGCCTGCCCTGACTGTTTGACTCGGTCCTTTTCCCAACTGTACCAGTCTCAGATTGATTTCTTTCCTCACTATCTCCCTGGGTCCCATCACCCCCACCTCGCTAGATTAAATCATCCCAAGCAGCTCTAGCAAATCTCCCTGCCAGGACATTAGTTCCCTTCCAATTCAGGTCCAATCCATCCTTCTTGTACAGGTTACTTTTACCCCAGAAGAGATTCCAATGATCCAAAAACATGAACCCTTCTCCCCTGCCTCAGCTCCTCAGCCACGCATTTATCAGCTCTTTCTTCCTGTTCCTACCCTCACTTGTTCATAGAACCGGGAGTAATCCAGATATTACTACCTTTGAGGACCTCCTTTTTAAATTCCTGCCTAATTTTCTATATTCTCCCTTCAGAATTGGAGGAAATCACCTCCAATATCTAAAATACCTCAAAAGAGCAGTTCTTAGAGCCACAATTTTTTCCCACCTCCATCTTCAATTACCCAGTAAGGCGTTCGACAAGGTTTCACAGGTTAGACTAGTTAGCAAGGTTAGATCTCATGGAATACAGGGAGAACAAGCCATTTGGGTACAGAACCGGCTCGAAGGGAGAAGACAGAGAGTAGTGGTGGAGGGTTGCTTTTCAGACTGGAGGCCTGTGACCAGTGATGTGCCACAAGGGTCAGTGCTGGGTCCACTACTTTTCATCATTTATATAAATTATTTGGATGTGAACACAGGACGTACAGTTAGCAAGTTTGCAGATGACACCAAAATTGGAGGTGTAATGGACAGTGAAGAAGGTAACCTCAGTATACAATGGGATCTTGAGCAGATGGGCCAATGGGCTAAGGAGTGGCAGATGGAGTTTAATTAGATAAATGCATTCAGGAAAGGCAAATCAGGGCAAGACTTATACACTTAACAGTAAGGTCCTGGGGAGTGTTGCTGAACAAAAAGACCTTGGAGTGCAAGTTCATAGTTCCTTGAAAGTAAAGCCGGTATTGCTTGCCTTTATTGATCAAAGCATTGAGTTTAGGAGTTAGGAGGTCATGTTGTGGATTTATAGGAAGTTGCTTAGGCTACTTTTGGAATATTGCATGCAATTCTGGTCTCCCTCCTACCAGAAGAAAGTTGTAAAACTTGAAAGGCTCAGAAAAGATTTACAAGGCTGTTGCCTGGGTTGAAGGATTTGAGGCATAGGGAGAGGATGAATAGGCTGGAGCTGTAATCTCTGGAGCACCAAAGGCTGAGGGGTGACCTTGTAGAGGTTTATAAAATCACGAAGGGCATAGATAGAGTAAATAAACAAGTTGCTTTCCCTGGGATGGGGGAGTCCAAAACTAGAGGGCATAGGTTTAAGGTGCGAGGGGAAAGGTTTAAAAGGGATCTAGTGGACAACGTTTTCACGCAGAGGGTGGTATGTGTATGGAATGAGCTACCAGAGTGTGGTAGAGGAGGCTGGCACAATTACAACATTTAAAAGGCATCTGGATGGATATATGAATAGAACGGTTGAGAGGGATATAGGCGAAGTTCTCGTAAATGGGTCTAGATTAGGTTAGGATATCTAGTTAACATGGACGAGTTGGACCGAAGGGCCTGTTTCCATACTGTACATCTCTATGACTATGGCATGAACAACGTTGATCTTCTTGATGCATTTGTTAATCATGATACAGTCTTTTCCTATTCTCTCCTTGCTTTATTGTAAACACTATGGTAGTTAGGAAACTGTATAATTAATGTCTCTTATTTATATACATTCATATGCAGCCATTGTATTTGAAACATAAAAGAGCAAAAATGTGTAATATTCAAAATAGTTGGGTTTTGAATCATCAATCTTCTGACTCAAAAGCAATCCATTGAGACACAATGTAAGGTGCACACAAGGAAGTCTATATCAGGTCTTTGAAAGAGCAACTCAATTGAATACCACACCCAGTCTTATTTTTCTTTTCAATGTTCCAAAAGAATTCTTTCAGGTAGTATGTTTGAGATTTTCATAACACACTGCAAAAACAATACCCTCATTTTCTTTATCAGTCTTTTGCTAATTATCTTAAATTTATAACTTTGATTTACTGATTCATTTCCCAGAGGAAACTATTTCTGTGTATCAACTCCATCAAAATTCCTCAAAAATTTTAGTACCTCAGGTATTATTATGTCTATGAAGATCTACCAAGCTTCTTCAATTTTTATGTAATTAAAGTCCTCCGATCCTTGATATCATATTGATAAATCTCCTTCCTAAATGTGGAGTCCAGAATTGTACACAAACAAGCCGCTAAGGTCTAACTATTGCCACATACAGCATCCCCTCTATTTACAAAGCCAATTATCCCATAAATTTTCCACATATAACATAGATTCCACCCTCTCAAAATTATACAATTTCACTCATACTGCACATTTTGTACTCCAGAAGAACATCACTTTGCATGTATTCACATTAAATGGTCTACCATCTGATCATCCATTTCACCAGATTAATTCCTCCTGAAAGCTGTAGTTTTTTCTCTTCATGAATTAATTGCCATGGCTTGTATCATATGCAGACTTCAAAATCATACTCCCTATCCCTAAGTCCTTGTCCATTATGCACAAGAAATACATTATCCGAAAACCGACCAGACACTAACCCACTGTCTACATCCTGACAGTCAGAAAACTGTCCATTCCCTACAGTGTCTGCATCCTATCCCTCAAGCAGTTAAGTGCCCAAATTACCAGAATTGTCTTAATCCGATGCACTTTAATATTCTCAATGAAACTATCACATGACACTCCATTGATGGTATTTAATAATGTATAAATACAGCAACAAATTAAGAACAATCATCTCTCTTTTATTATATTGTCATAAAACTTATTCAGTGTACAATTTTCTATTAAAAAATCTGTGCTGTCCATCTTGAATTGGCCAAAAATAATTTATTTTCTCTTTGGCAACAGTCTTCCATTGCTGACGCAAGAGCACTTGACCTCAAGTCATCATGTTTAAGCCTGTTGCTTATTTTCTGCAGTTTAGAGTCATCGAATCATAGAGATGTACAGCGAGGAAACAGACCTATCGGTCCAACTCGTCCATGTCTACCACATATCCTAAATTAATCTAGTCCCATTTGCCAGCATTTGGCCCCATATCCATCTAAACCCTTCCTTTTTATATACCCATCCAGATGCCTCTTGAACGTTGTAAGTGTACCAGCCTTCACCATTTCCTCCAGCAGCTCATTCCATACACGCACCACCCTCTGCGTGAAAAAGGTTGCCCCTTAGATCTCTTTTAAATCTTTTCCCTCTTACCTTAAATCTATGCCCTCTAGTTTTGGACTCCTCCACCCAGGAGAAAATACTTTGTCTATTTAGTCTATCCATACCCCTCCTGATTTTATAAAACTCTGTAAAGTCAGCCCTCAGCCTCCGACATTCCAGGAAAATAGCCCCAGTGTATTCAACCTCTCCCTATTGCTCAAACCCTCCAACCCTGGCAACATCCTTGTAAATCTTTTCTGAAACGTTTCAAGTTTCACAACATCCTTCTGATAGGAAAGAGACCAGAATTGCACACAATATTCCTAAAGTGGCCTAACCAATGCACTATACAGCCACAACATGACCTCTGAACTCCTATACTCAATGCTCTGACCAATATAGGCAAACATATCAAACGCCTTCTTCACGATCCTATCTACCTGTGACTCCACTTTCAAGGAGCTATGAACTGACAGTTCAAGGTGTCTTTCTTCAGTAACACTCCCCAGAACTATAGTATTGTATGTTTCAGTCCTGCCCTGATATGCATATACTGCCTATGTTCACATCCACATCATTTATATAACTGATGAAAAACAGTGGGCCGAGCACCAATCCTTGTGGCACATCAGTGGTCACAGGCCTCCAAGTCTGAAAATCAACTCTCCGCCACTACTCTGTCTTCTACGATTGAGCCAGTTCTGTACCCAAATAGCTATTTCACCGTGTTTCATACAGTCATTGAGTCATAGAAACGTACAGCACGGAAACAGACCCTTCGGTCCGACTCATCCATGCTGACCAGATATCCCAACCCAATCTAGTTCCACCTGCCAGCACCCAGCCCATATCCCTCCAAACCCTTCCTATTTATATACCCATCCAGATGCCTTTTAAATGTTGTAATCATACAAGCCTCCACCACTTCCTCTGGCAGCTCGTTCCATATACGTACCACCCTCTGTGTGAAAAAATTGAAAATCAGGTCTCTTTTATATCTTTCGCCTCTTACACTAAACCTATGCTCTCTAGTTCTGGACTCTCCCACCCCAGGGACTTTGTCTAGTTATCCTATCCATTTCCCTCATGATTTTATAGACCTCTATAAGGACACCCCTCAGCCTCCGACACTACATAAAAACAGCCCTAGACTATTCAACATCTCCCTATAGCTCAAATCCTCCAACCCTGACAACAGCCTTGTAAATCTTTTCCAAACCTTTCAAGTTTCAGAACATCCTTCTGATGGGAAGGAGACCAGATTTGCATGAAATTTTCCAATAGTGGCTGAACCCATGTCTTGTGCAGCAGCAACATGACCTCCGAATTCCTGTAGTCAGTACTATAACCAATAAAGAAAAGAATACCAAACGCCTTCTTCACTATCCTATTTACCTGTGACTCTAATTTCAAAGAGCTCTGAACCCGCACTCCAAGGTATTTTTGATCAGCAACACTCCCCAGGACCTTACCATTAAGTGTATTATTCCTGCTAAGAGTTACTTTCCCAAAACGGAGCACCTCAGAATTATCTGAATTAAACTCCATCTGCCACTTCTCAGCCCTTTGGCCCATCTGATCAAGATCCCATTGTAATCTGAGACAACCTTCTTCACTGTCCACTACACCTCCAATTTTGGTGTCACCTGCAAACTGTACCTCTTATGCTCACATCCAAATAATTTATGTAAATGACAAGAAGTAGTGGACCGAGCACTGATCCTTGTGGCACCCCACTGGTCACAGGCCTCCAGTCTGAAAAACAACCCTCCACCACCACCCTCTGTCTTGTGCCTTTGAGCTAGTTCGGTATCCAAATGGCTAGTTCTTCCTGTATTCCATGAGATCTAATCTTGTTAACCAGTCTCCCATGGGGAACCTTGTTGACTGCCTTACTGAAGTCCATATAGATCACGTTCATCGTTCTGCCCTCATCAATCCTCTTTGTTACTTCTTCAAAAGACTCAATCAAGCTTGAGAGACATTATTTCCCATGCGCAAAGCCATGTTTACAATTCCTAATCAGTCCTCGCCTTTCCAAATACATGTACATCCTGCCCCACCGGATTCCCTCCAACAACTTGCCCACCACCAATGTCAGGCTCACTGGTCTATAGTTCCCTGGCTTGTCCTTACCACTCTTCTTAAACAGTGGCACCATGTTAGCCAACCTTCAATTTTCAGGCACCTCACCTGTGACTATTGACGATACAAATATCTCAGCAACAGGTCCAGCAATCACTTTCCTACCTTCCCACAGAGTTCTAGAGTACACCTGATGAGGTCCTGATGATTTATCTACTTTTGTGTATTTCAAGACATCCAGGACCTCCTCCACTGTAATCACCATCTATTTCCCTACATTCTATACTTTCTATGTCCTTTTCCACAGTAAACACTGATGCAAAATACTTGTTTAGTATCTCCCCCATCTCCTGCGGTTCTAAACAAAGACTGCCTTGCTGATTTTTGAGGGGCCCTGTTCTCTCCCTAGTTACCCTTTTGTCCTTAATGCATTTGTAATACCCCTTTGGAATCTCTTCAACTATTTGCCAAAGCTATCACACGTCCCCTTTTTGCCCTCCTGATTTCCCTCTTAAGTATACTCCTACTGCCTTTATACTCTTCTAAGGATTCATTTGATCTATCTTGTTTATACCTGACACATGCTTTCTCTTTTTCTTACCCAAACCCTAAATTTTTTTAGTCATCCAACATTCCCTACACCTACCAGTCTTTCCTTTCACCCTAACAGGAATATACTGTGTCTGGACTCTCGTTACCTCCTTTCTGAAGGATTCCCATTTTCCAGCCGCCCCGTTCACTGCGAATATCTACCCCCAATCAGCTTTTGGGAGTTCTTGACTAATACCATCAAAATTAGCCTTCCTCCAATTTAGAACTTCAACTTTTAGATCTGAGCTATCCTTTCCCATCACTATTTTAAAACTAATAGAACTATGGTCGCTGACCCCAAAGTGCTCCCCTACTGACATCTCAGTCACCTGCCCTGCCCTATTTCCCAAGAGTAAGTCAAGTTTTGCACCTTCTCCAGTTGATACATCCACATAATAAATCAGAAGATTTTCTTGTACACACTTAAATTGTTCTCCATCTTAACCCTTAACATTTTGGCAGTCCCAGTCTACGTTTGGAAAGCTAAAATCCCCTACCATAACCACCCTATTATTCGTACAGATAACTGAGATCTCCTTACAAATCTGTTTCTCAATTTCCTGCTGATATTAGGGGGTCTATAATATAATCCCAATAAGGTGATCATCCTTTCTTATTTCTCAGATCACTCCAAATAACTCCCCTGAATGTATTTCCAGGAATGTCCTCCCTCAATATAACTGTAATACTATCCCTTATCAAATCCCTTATCAGTCCCCCTCCTCTCTTGCCTCCCTTTCTGTCCTTCCTGTAGCATTTGTATCCTGCAACATTCAGCTGCCAGTCCTGTCCATCCCTGAGCCACGTTTCTCTAATTGGTATGATATCCCAGTCCCATGTTCCTAACCATGCCCTGAGTTCATCTATCTTCTCCGTTAGGCCTCTTTCATTGAAACAAATGCAGTTTATTTATCAGTCCTACCTTGTTCTCTGCTTCGTCCCTGCCTGCCCTGACTGTTTGACTTTTTTCTCAACTGTACCAGTCACAGATTGATCTCGTTCCTCACTATCTCTCTGGGTCCCATCACCACCACCCTCCCCCAACCTTAATAATTTAAATTCTCCTGAGCAGCTCTAGCAAAACTCCCTGCCAGTATATTAGTCCCCTTCAAATTCAAGTGCAATCCATCCTTCTTGTCCCAGAAGGGTTTCCAAAGATCCAAAAATGTGAATCCTTCTCCCATACACCAGCTCCACAGCCATGTATTCATCTGCTCTATCCTTTTATTCCTACCCTCACTAACTTGCAGCACTGTGAGTAATCCAGATATTACTATTCTCAAGGATCTCCTTTTCAAATTCCTGCCTAACTCTCTATATTCTCCCTTCAGAATGTCAACCTATGTCATTGGTTCCAATGTTTACAATGACTTCCTGCTGGTCCCTCTCCCCCTCAAGAACATTCTGCACCCTCTCTGAGACATCCTTGATCCTGGCACCAGGGAAACCTCACGCCATGCTGATTTTTTGCTGCTGACCACAGAAATGTCTATCGGTGCCTCAGACTAGAGAGTCCCCTAACACAATGGATCTCACATTGCATTAGAGCCAGTCTCAACACCAGAAACTTGGCTGTCTGTGTGACATGTGATTTAACCTTGCTAACCATCTACCATCAAGAACCTTGTCGAATGCCTTACTGAAGTCCACATAGATCACGTCCACTGCTTTGCTGTTATCAATCCTCTTCATTACTTCTTCAGAAAATTGAATGAAGTTAGTAAGACACAATTTCTCATGCACAAAGCCATGTTGACTATCCCTAATTAGTCCTTGCCTTGTCAAATACATGTAAATCCTGTCCCTCAGTATTACCCCCAACATCTTGCCCACCACTGATATGAGGCCCATCGATCTATAGCATCCTGTCTTTTCCACACCACCTTTCTTAAATAGTAGAACCACGTTAGCCAACCTCCAGAGCTCCGGCACCTTGTCTGTGGCTATCAATGATGCAAATATCTCAGCAAGGGGCCCAACAATCATTTCCCTGGCTTACCACAGATTTCTAGGGTACACCCGATCGGTTCCAGGAGTATTTATCCACCTTTATGCATTATAGGCCATCCAGCATCTCCTTCTTTACAATATTAACATATTTCAAGATGTCACTATCTATTTCCCCACATTCTATATCTTCCATATTTTCACTTTATTTTGGGAACTCAGAGGAGGTATACAGACAAAATCTATATAAATGAAACTACCAAGGTGCACAGTAGTCTGCCTTCTAACACATTTTGTATTAACCAAGTTGTTCAACCCTTGGTAGACCATCAAGCATCAAAGTGGGAGGACATAAATCAGAAAAGTTGGTGCAAAAGTGGCCAATGTAGATAATGTATCAGACTGTATTTACAGGAGTCTGTCGTATATCCTTCATTTGCCATTGTGCATTTACAATATCTCAAACATTTCACCAAATCTGACATGGATATTTCACCAAATCTGATATGGTTGCTTCACCGAAGAACTTAATCAGGCTAATCAGGCACGAGTTGATTTCAACAAATCCTTCTTGGCTATTATTTATTACCCCATGGTCCTCTCAGGGAGGACTAATTTTGGCCTGGACAATAGACATTAATAATTTTCCTGTTCAAAATACAGGAAGCAAACATCAACGTCAGAGTTCCCATTGGTCAGCTCAGAAACAGTTATTGACAAGGCAGGACCCTAATTATCAGCCTTTCCCCTTGACTGTGGATCACCAAGCAAAGAAAGACAGAACAAATTTTAACAAAAGAATTTCCAATAAATTTCACTTGGACAGGATTCTAGTTTGCTAAGGATATGAGCTAACAAATTGACGTATTTAATTACTTCTCCTTCTACTGTTCTGTCAGTTATTTTAATTTCAATATGAGGTAAATCTGATATTTTCAGTCTATTATTAATTGATGCAGCAGCAAACTATCAAGGTTCATTTGGCATCACAATTCTTATTCACTCAAAATCAAAATTGGAACAGAACAGTTGCTTTCTACAGTGTGTTAAGGGTAAGGATAGCCTTCGTAGAAAACATTTTATTCTTACAGTCATGTACGTACATTCACAATAAGATCAAGACACCTCATTCAAGTGAGACATGACATTTTTGGTTCATGTGGGAATTAAAGATTTTGATTCAAGACTTTTCCTGAAGGCAGCATTGTTTTAAGTTGGGCATATAAGAACTACACTCATGCAATTTGGCAAGTGTGAAAGAGGGAGGATAATTGGTGGCTGGAGTTGAGCTATGAGGCAGTAATTCAATCAAGGAATGCTGGTAATCTCATAAATCACATCAGCAAAGCCTGAGCAGCTATTGAATGCCAGCAGAGCAATGAGGCTGAATTGCTGCTTACATTCACAGCCAGAAATTTGTTTCAACACAGATGTAATAAAGAGTAAAAATAATATTTTCATTTTTCATTTTCATCCTGATATGACTGATGAGAACTGCACTGAAAATCAAGCCCCATTATCTTACAAGCCATACCAAACATATGAATATCTTATTTATGATCAAAACTGTGAACGTACTTCTATTTCTTCCATTATCTAAAATAAAGGAGACTTTCATCATGTTTCTTCAATAAACTCACCAATGACTCATTTATTAAGAATAAATTTATTGTTTAAGCAAATGGCAAAATGGTTATTAGCTACATTACTATGCAGACTGAAACAATACGTTCCTTAAAAAAAACTGGAGAAACTCAGATCTTGCAGCATCTGTGATGAGAGAAACAGAGTTACTTCACAGAATCTGTACACAAACGTTGCTATACCTGTTAAGTTTCTCTGGATTTTCTGTATTTGTATCAAATTTCTAGCATTTGCAGTATTTTTTCTTTTATCTGTCCTCCTTAATCCTATCACAAACATACATTCATACAATTATACAGACAGGGCAACAGTCAGCTTTTCAATGGTGTTCTGGTGGGAAAAATGCAGCAAATAAAATACCTTTGTAAATCAAGCACTCAAAATCAGAGAATAGAATGGGTTGACTTCACCTTTGATTTCTTACCAATAAGATCCAATTTCTCAGAGATGCAGAATTATAGAAATTTACAGTTTAGGTTTGGCTAAAATTCTACACACTGGTGTTTCTCTCCACATTCCCTTGAATTCTACTAAGTAATCTCATTCGATTATTGCCCATGCTTTGGACACTTTGACCAGTTTTTGTATTAAAAACACTACCCAAGCGCTCTTGACAGTGAGGGAGACAAAGAGACACAAGATTAAGTTTGTAGTTCAACTTAATTTTATTGACAAAATATTTCTCATTAAGTACACCATGTCAGCATTTCCCAAATGCCCACAACGTTTACTCTCTCCCTAGTGTTATCCATCTAAGATATTCGTCATATCCGGTTTCCTCCCACAGTCCAAAGATAAGCAGGTCAGGTGGATTGGCCGTGTTAAAATTGCCCATGCTAAAATTGCCCAAGGTGTCCAGGGATGTGCAGGCGAGGTGGATTAGTGATGGTAAACACGAGGTTACAGAGGTAAGGTAGAGGGTTAGGATGCTCTTCAAAGGCTCGGTGAGAAATTTGATGGGCTGAATGGCCTCTTTCCTTGCTGCAGGGATACTATGATTCTATGAGGAAGAATATTACCCACAAGGATAATTATGTTTGAGCTAGGTTGTTGGAATCTCCTTCTTCTTTGGTGTAGGGCTGGTTCTCTTCTACGAAGGCAGGTCTTGCAAGTCAGGGTGGACTGTCTCTCTCTCTCTCTCTCTCCAGGTGGTCCAAGCTCTGCTGCTGGCTGAGGTTGAGGCTTCACTGAGGGGGTGACTTCCAGGTGTGTGTTCTTATCCCCTCACCTCGCTTTTGACTTTCCTGAAGGTTCTGTGGCCTGTGGCCAACAGGGTCAGGATGTGGATTTAAAGCATGCCAACACATTTCATTGTTGCTATAGTGTGTGTGGGAGAGGGAGGTGGAAAAGACAGAGATAAAGTGAGAGAAGAGAGAGATAATGTGAGATAGAGAGGGGAGAGATCTTTCCTTCCTGCCAGCCTGTGGCATAACAGACACCAAAATACCAGAGACAGTTGAATTGAACATTTGCTTGGCAATCTGTAGTACAATGCAAAGTTGAGGGTTTGTCTATCAATTAAGGTGAAATTAATTTCTTATACTTATTTTAACAAGCTTCGGCAGTTACTTTCTTTTACAAATTTATGTGCCTTTTCATTAAATAGTGAATAACTCTCTTTTCTTCCAAAAATACTTATCACATTATAAAGCTTCATCAAACCAGGAAAGTCCAAAGTGTTTCATTTTCCACTTTTTTCATAGTCCATAAGTATATACATGTTTTTGATAATCTAGAAGTTAAAAACAATATAGATGATATGAAATAAAAAAGAAAGAAACAGTAAAGTAGACACTCAGGTTAGAGTTTCTCCTTTGGTTGCAACCAGAATGTTACATTTTAAAACACACTCAAAATAGTGTTGCTTAGTTTCCTTTGATAATTGATTTGTATAATCACAACCATTAAATCTTCCATCATTTGGAGCAATCAAGGACCATTATAGTTGTAAATATTTCTTTGTTTCCTTTCATGTAAATATAATTTCTTTATGTATTTAAAAATGTTAACAACTTTACGGTTTAAATATGGATGAAAATGTGCACATCACAAAGGATGGCCAGCCCTCCAACATTGGGTAAACCAATCTAAAATCATTGAAAATGATATTAATACAAGTTATACTGAACTATTTAATAGACTCACTGGTGCATGCTCGTGCCACCTTTCTTGTTCTTAATTTTTTTTTCATATCAGTAAGCATATAAAGTGTACCCACTTGTGTCTGCAGCCAGTGAGTGCAGGGACAGGGGCATCCGATTTACAAATGCTCATTTACCGACGCAATCCCACACAAAATTCAACACATGAATGTTTCCTAATACTTACGAAAGCCTCTTTTATATTGTACTGCATTGAGTTCTGACTTGTGTACAAGAAGCCTTGCAAACAGACTCAAGAACAGAACCCGTTTCTACCCAGTGGCTACCTATACAATTTGAAGAGATTTTCTGGCTAACACAATCTGTAGAATCTCACAATTTCGACCTGGACAGATGGCCAATTTTGCTATCAGGCAAATCGAATCTCAAACAGTTGAAAATGTTTGCAGAAACTTGACTCAAGTGGTTTTAAGTGTGTACCACTTAAAGTTCCCCGTTTTTATGTTGGTGTGCTGAATAGCTGGGCTATCAGCAGAAACAAGAGGAAACACAATTACTTATATCCACAGCACGATCACAGTGCAGCCTTATCTCACATAGTACAACTCAGGAGTTCAAAGGTTTCAAATGGCAACAGTTTAGAATATCACCAACAGTGGAAATGAAAAAAACAGAAGACGCTGGAAATGGACATTGACAGATTGATAGATATTCCCTATCCAACACATTTCAGTGAGTGTGTGCGTGCTGATCGAACAGATGTGCGTTTTCAGCAATTGCTTTTGCTACTTCAGGATCAGATCACGTATAATGTACAGTGTATTGCAGGGAATTTGCTGTTTAGATAAGTGTCCAGTGATCTTTTCATTGTGTTGTATGCCCTAAGGCAACCCATGTTACCACAATCCCCACCACACCAGAAAGGGGAAGAAGGAGTTTCCTAAATCCAGTCCAGCCACAACAGGGATTGTATCCCATGCTGAGATCAATTTGATCCACACCAGACATCAGGCAAACTGCCAGCTTCTTTCCCAAGGAATCCAAATTTCTGAGGCAACATGTTATAGCTTAGAGCTATGAATAATGAGTCTAGAGGCTCAAATTTCTGTCCATCACATTATTGACCAGGAGACTTTCTCACTCTTATCACACACTATTGACATGTGTTTGTAGGGTTTACAGGTGATAATAAGTAATCTGGTTGATAAGTAACATTACAAGCACATCTTTCTTGGTCATTAAGTCTTAGAGTGGGAACTGAACCCAGAGCTTCTGGCTCAGAACTATCCAGTGAGTTGCCAGGTCTCTTCAGTGAAGCTGTAGCATGCCGAATCACTGGTCCTTATGTGTTTATGTCACTATACATTTGCAACACACAGCAAATCTCTACTCTATGGGTGGAAATTCCTGAGTTTGTTCAGACCATCTCCAAACAAGATAGCATATATGTGGCATGCTTGCGGCAGAGTAGACTTCATCCTGGATGTTTTGATGAATACACACTTCTGCATAGTGTTGGACCTTCATAAATAAGGTGCTTTTTGCTTAAGGTACAGACTGCCTGGTTAACCCAGCTTATGAGGAGTGTCATCATAACTGGTCATACAAGGCCAAAATTATAAGGGGTGCAGACAGTGCAGCTTATTTGCCCTGCCTCAGTGAAGTAGCCACATTGGCTACTACCAGCAAACATACCTGACATACCAGCTGGCTAGTCAGCAAACCTGACCAGGGCCGATAGGTGGCATAACACAAAGAGAAAGCTCACATGAAAAGTTACAGATAAAGGTGAGAATGTATAGCAGAGAGTTAATCTTAAAAGGCCAGGTTATTGGAAGAGATGTTGGATCCTATGGAATAAAGGTAGGCAATGAGAGACAGAAGGGAGAGTCACAGCAGTGGGGCAAAGGGAGGCAAGGAAGAGTGGTAACTGTATATTGAGAGTGGGAAGCACAATGGGGGAATGGAATCTGCCGGGGATTAGTGAAGGAGCAAGTGAATTGCGTAAGGGCCATTGTAAAGCGAAGGATAGGCATGCAGAGCTGGATGGGCATAGGTATAGGAAGAAACAGGAGGGTCAATGGGTAAGGAGTGCTCGAGGAAGGAAAAGATTGATATTGTTATGAGAGGAAGAGTATAGGTTAGAGTGGGAGAATTCACTATGGAGGAGTTAAAAGAAAAAACATTACAATCTCAATTCTTTTCTCCAGTTGGGTCAATAAGGACATATAAAAGAAAAGTACAGTGGATGCTGGAGTTTTTAAGTAAAAACAAAGTGCTGGGGGAGGAACTCAGCAGTCATGAAAGCATCTGCATAGGGATAAACAGTCAATATTTCAACTTCAACATGACGCTCGTTTGGGTTTGAACTAACAACTTGCTGCTATCTAATCTCAACTAGGTCGTTTCAAGGATGCATAAAACACCTTCTGAGAAAAGGATGCAGAGGTAATCCAATTTAAATTCTATTGCAAGTCTTTGAGGTCTGACTTGGAATTTGGTTCCCTGAGCTCATCCAACTTGACTGTTACGTAGTACGATTGTAAGGCTAAGAACATGAATATCTTAAGACTTAAACAAGTATGTTATAGTAATCAAAATCTCACTTAAGCTTTGATGTACTACTACCTAGGGATGCAACCTGAGCGTAATCTGTAGTATGCTTCAGATGTAATTAGTCTTGTGTACAGTCTGTGCGAGGCATGGATGAGTGAATTCTGCTACAGTTGTATTGTACTTATAATTACTGTGGCTAAAAATATTTCAGAAAGGTTAAAGGCTAGTAGAAGATTCCCTTGAATATAATTTTCCATGCATCATCCTTTCTTCAACAGCTGTACTAATTAACATTATAACATTTTAAATGAATGATAATACATTTTGAAATAGATTTCTGCATAATGAACCTTGTAGTGATTCTTGGAGATTGAGTGGTTTACAAAAGTGCATACATGTGAATCAAAATAGTGTAATTATTAAACACAAAAATCTGCTTTACATTGGGGAGACTGACCCCCTACTTGTGGAAGGTTTCAGGGAACACGTCTGGGACACCCGCACCAACCAACCCAACCACCTCCGTGGCTGAACACTTTAACTCCCCCTGCCACTCCGACAAGGACATGTAGGATATATTTCCCTCCCCTCGCCTATCAGCATTCTGGAAAGACCACTCCCTCTGCGACTCCGTCAGATCCACACCCCCCACCAACCCAACATCCACTCCCAGCACCTTCCCCTGCAACTGCAAGAAATGCAAAACTTGCGCTCACACCTCCCCCCTCACTTCCCTCCAAGGCCCCAAGGGATCCTTCCATATCCGTCACAAATTCACCTGCACCTCCACTGCATCCGCTGCACCCGATGTGGCCTCCTATACATTGGGGAGACAGGCCACCTACTTGCGGAACGTTTCAGAGAACACCTCTGGGACACCCGCACCAACCAACCCAACTGTCCCGTGACTGAACACTTTAACTCCTCCTCCCACTCCGCCAAGGACATGCAGGTCCTTGGCCTCCTCCATCGCCAGACCATAGCAACACGACGGCTGGAGGAAGAGCACCTCACCTTCCGCCTAGGAATCCTCCAACCACAAGAGATGAATGCAGATTTCTCCAGCTTCCTCATTTTCACTCCCCCCACCTTATCTCAGTCCCAACCTCCGGATTCAGCACCACCCTCTTAACCTGCAATCTTCTTCTTGACCTCGCCACCCCCACCCCTCTCCGGCCTATCACCCTCCCCCTCACCTATTGTATTCCCAGCACCCCGCCCCCAAATTCCCCCCCCACCACCTTTTATCTCAGCCCACTTGACACACCAGTCTCAGTCCTGAAGAAGAGCTTATGCCCGAAATGTCAATTCTCCTGCTCTTTTCTAGCACCACACTTTTCAACTAATTATTAAATAGCGAAATCTTAAAAGATGAAGTCATGTCAACTTTGGCTCATTTGTTAGTACTCTTGCCTTTTGAGTCACAGGATAGAGATTTCAAATTTCATTCCCAGATGGGAACACATGTTCAGTTATAAGGGAGTGTTGCTTTGCCAGAGATGTCATCTTTCAGCTGAGATGCTAAATTTAGTCACTGCCTGTCCCTTCAGCTGACAGAAGGGAAACATCCGTTTATACTATTGTACATTAAAACAGGGGACTTATTGTCAATGTCCTGTCCAATATTCATCGATCACATGAATAGATTTGCTGATCCTTATTGCTAATTGTGGAAGTCAGCAATGGACAAATTGTCTCTTCTATGTCAGGACAGTGACTACACCTTGAAAGTTCTTCATTGACTGCTTCACAGTGAGATATCTGATGGTCAAGAAATATGTCAAATAAATGCAAGTCTTTCACTTTTGCATTCTATTTTTGGAAAAATGTGCACATATATCCAGTTCATAAACTACCTCCACGTCAGCCTGGGGTGATAGAATTGTTGTGATAGCTTCAGGGACTGCATTTGAAAAGATCCTTTTCCTTAAAAAAAAAACAAAAATGAAAGGGCCAAGACTTACAACTTATGGCAACAGCTGGATTAAAACAGCATAACTGTCTGACAATGATTTATTGTCAGCCCACTGTACTTCCCTTCAGAAATGGCAACAAACATGACTAAATCAGTAAAGCCTTTCTGACATTTGATTATCGTCCTTAATTCCCTTAACTAACACAACGCTATCAATCTTAGTTTTCAAATTATTTATCAAATTAGCATCTGCTGATATTTTTGAATGGGAAAAAGAATTCTATATGACTGAAGAAATAACTCTTCATAGCCAGGCTCTGATTTTAAAGTCTTGTCTTCTTGTCCTAGACATGTACAACAGCAAAAAGTCGTTTCTCTATCTAATTCTACCTTTTTTGATATGTAGGAAAGAATTAAAAGTCAATATTTCTTCATTTTTATTTCTATCATAGTTAGCAGAAATCAGGCAGATGGCGAATGTTTACAGTTATCTTTTATTGCATTCCTGTTTTAGATCTTAAAGGGATAGTATGGCTGCTGCACTGGTTTAACAACAGAGGTCATTAAAATCTGTGTGTAATTCATAGTATCAAATACTTAGAGGTTAGGCATGTCTTTCAACATTTATTTCCTTCTTCATTCACTCAACGCTTTGTTGTGACAAAATATCATCAAGCTAAGGGATGGTCCAGTTAACTTGCACAAACACCATTGTCAATGCCAATTTGTAACTGGTTGCTGGAGGCTTTGGTTCAACACTCTGTCAAGATTCTCTTTCTAATTATTTCCTCCTGACTTGTGATAGTGCTTCTTAATGTGGACCAGCCATGTTCCCCATGAAGAGGCAGATGATGCCTGGGACTTGCTGCCCAGAAATCGTATCGAGAAAACTACATCCATGACTTGCTGAATGAGGCACTGATTATCATATTAACCCTGCAAGACTAGAACTTTCACAACCAAATAATTATCCGACTTATAATAATCATATTTAACATTCAATTGCTTTCACTAACTGATTATAGTCAGATCATCACCCCTGAAATATATCACAATCTCAGAGTTGAAAATAAGCCTTCCATTAATGCCATCTTCCTTTAATTAATTATTATGGGTTATTACTGTGGGTCAGCTGGGTGTCAAAAATATATGCAGGGAAAAAAATGTAAAGTAAATCTTAATGAAGTCAACACTAAGACAGAATCAGAATTTGGTAAGCATTCCTCCATTTTGCTGCCACACAAATGTCAATTCTAATCCTCCCTATAATTGGAAACATAAGATTGATGTGAGTCAGCTGCTGACCCCAAAGGCATCAAATGAAGTATAAGATTCAATATGAGCCTTGCCTTTTCTATCTTGTATTTAATTCAGCAAAGTGCTACAGCAATGAACTTTCTAGTGCAACAGAAGCAGGAAAACTTTGGCAGGGGGCCCTTGTGCATCCATGCTGTTACTGTAACCCAATAGGATTCATTTTATATCATGCTTGAATCATTTTTAAAAAAATATCAAGGGCTTCTTTTTTAAACATGCTTCCCTATTGCAGCTCTTCAAAATAGCCTTTTTTTTCACCTCAATGCAGACCTATCAGTTTACCAGGCAACTTCAATTTGGGCATACTGGAATTACTATTTTAATTCAGAGTGGCCTGGGAACTAATGAGGGACCACCTGATATCTGGACTCTCTTTCCTGTTTAGTAACCAGAATACATGACAAGATACAGAAAATAAAGGCTGCAATGGAAACCTGTGCTGCAGAACACAGCAGCCTGTTTTGATTGCAGAAGAAAAAGACATGCAAGCAATCATGTGTATATTAATTAAATGTTTGCACAGAAACACTATTGCTTGAAAACTACACCCCATAATATCAACTTTATTGTTGTCTTAAACAAAAAAGCCTTCAATAGAATGTATACTTAGACTCGGATAAAATTGACACTGAACAAAGTAATTAGGAACAGATTAACAACATTAAGAAATTAAGAAATTCTAGAATGGAATGCTATGTGAAAGTAGAGGATAGAAGGACAAAGAGATTTGAAATAAAGACTCGTGTCTGACAGGAACGCTCCTTATCTCACCTGTTACTTGAGCAGGACATGAGCAAAGCGAAGGATGTCAACAATGGACCCAGATGGCAATGACAACAAATACTTGGCAATCTCGACTTTTTGAATGAGACAGCAATAACAACACAAGGAAAAGGAGAAATGCAAATATGAACAAGCTTTTTGTGCATCACAACTAAAGTCTTTGGTGATGTGATACCCATATTCTGCACCCCCAACCATCTGAAATGATTTAAGTGGAATAATATCACATGAACAGAAGAATTAAGGATATTCACTGAGCATCTTGGCTGCAGTCATTTAGTAACTTAATTGCCCAAAACAGGTAATGAATCTAAAGGACGCAACTACACAGTGAACAGATAGTGAGCAATTCTGACTCAAAATGGAAACAATAACTACTTTTATTTGCATTCAGTTCACCAAACAGTACAAAGTAGGTGGAGTTTAAGAAACATTTTACAAAATTATGAATGAACAGGTACCACTGAAGTTAAAAATACAGCAACACAGGCTAATTAGCACAATCAATATGAACAGAAGCTGACCATATTGTCCCTCAAGCCTTCTTTACCATTCAAAAAGGTTACAGCCTTCATCCCACTTTCTGCCATTCCCCACAGCCATAGATTCCCCTATACTTCAAGAATCTAAATAACTCCACCTTGAATATATTCAATGACTCAGCCTTCACAGTTCTCTGGGATAGCCCTTTCCACAGATTTATGACATTTAAAAGAAGAACTCCTCTTCATCTCCAACTTAAATGGCCAACCATATACTCTGAAACAATATTGCCACACTTTATATTTAATGCTGTTTGGAAGACTCAAGTTCTAATGGATTGTGAGGTAAGGAATCAACTTCAAGTTTTATGGACAAATTTGCCATGCTTTCCTTTTGAAAAGAGATCAGTCAAAGTCCACAGTCAATACTGGAGTTTATTTAAGTACGCTTCCAGAAATCACATGACTGATGATAACTATTAACTACGCTATAGGCTCTGTTGGGTCGTGGCTGAATAGTGATTGACTTGGAGAGGTTCTTCTTTTATCCAGCTGAATTAGAGGAATGCCTGCTAAGGACAAGCTGAACTGGAGAAAAGTTTGCAATGAACAAGTTGTCCAATTGATGTCTCCTACTCTGAAAAGAAAATACTGTACATAGTTGAGGGTGAAATATGTTTGGCCTTTTGAAACTGTGATTTAAAAAAAATCTCAAGGTTGTTTGACTTACCAAGATGTGTCTGTGAGATCTCAGAGACCAACTATGCACCATTACTGATTGGATTATATGTGCCAGAACATCAGACGCTTTATCCTTTTGCATTCAAGAATAACTTACGGGCTAAGGCTTTAAGAATGCCAATCTCTGTTGAGAACCTTTCTTCTTTTTAGGATCATAGAATTCCTACGATGTTGAAAGAAGCCAGTCAGCCCATTTAGTCTACACCAAGCCTCTGCAGTCCATCCCACCCAGACCCTATCCCTATAACACTGCATGTAACATGGCCAGTCCATCCTCCCTGGACAATGGGACGAAACCATAGTGCCTAGAGGAAACCCTCACATACACACGGGGAGAATGTACGAACTCCACACAGACAGTCATCCATGGCGAGGATCAAATCCAATCCTCGACCTGTGAGGCAGCAGAGCTAACCATCCATGTGGCTGAATAGTGCCACCCATATTCAGTTGAAAAGTGTGCATGTCCATGGGACATTTATTGGCATAATTATTTAAGTCTCTATATTACGGCTGCTTATGGTAACAAGCTAATATATCTGAATTAAAATTTTGTTTTGAAATAAACCCACATTTTTGATCAATGCAAAGCTATCTGGTTGATAGCTTTTATGATATTAATAACATATTTAATTAGACTTTTTGGTATCTGGGAAAAAAAATATTATATGTTGTCATGGAAAGAGACAAACAAAGTGCTCCACCAGCCTGATTCATAACAATATCCCCCAGTGCTGGATTTTCCACAAGATGAATGTAGCAAAAGTGAAGCCCATTTGTTTACACTGATAGTAACACCATGGATATAAGATTGGAAAGGAGACAGCGAGAAGAGAGTAGTAATGAATGGTTGATATTCATGCTAGAAGGTGATAAAAAGTGGCACTGCTCTTTTTGATAGTGTTATGATAATGCATCAGATCCCCAAAGTATTTATTGATATTTTTACTTTTAATTCCAATAAAGGATTGTTACAGAAAAATAAAAACTACAGGTATAAATTCATTAACTGCTTAGCAAGGTCCTGTGTGAAGTCCATGGAATGTCATATCTGTGAAGTATCAAAGACACTTCAAATAGGAAGACACCTATTAAGTAGTAGTAAGGACAGGGCTGACAATTCCCATTCCTTCTGAGCAGAAAGCCACCTCTTACAAACAATTCTGTTTTACCATCCTGGAATATACAAGAAAAGGGGTTAACAAATGACTGCAACATTGGTCTGCGTATGCTATTGGCCAGACGTGTAAGCTTGCAGCCTGGAATGTCGAGGGTTCCACATCATTGAGAATTATAAACACCCATGTATTACAGATAAAATAAAGAAACTCTCACTCCGAATACTGTAATTCAGTAACTGTTGAAAGGAATCAGAACAAGAGAGTTTCTGCCAACCTGCAAAATATAAAATCTTGAAATAGACTACTCAATTGCCAACATCATGCTACTGGTGCCATTCAATAATTACCATAACAAGATCTTATTTATTCTTCATAAACAATTCAGAAACTGATCCATACTTTGTTTTACTGTAATCATTTTGGACTCTTATTTTTCTATTATGTGTTGCGTAACTATTACTACTTATGTTTCGTACTTAATGAAGTTACTCTCTAATTTATGAAAATCTGGTTAAATTTGCTTCTTTTAAAATAAAAGTTCATTTGGGTTAGGTGAGATATCCATAAGGGAGGGATCTTTTCAAAATTTGCCTTGTTGTGAACAACTGAGGGGATGAGTGAATAGTCAAGGAAAGCCACTTCATTCCTCTCCATCTGGGAGATTAATGATGTGGATTACTCCATCTGGAGGTCTAAAAAACTCAGGCACCTTGCCTGGGGTCTGTTTGTAATTATATCAAAAGCCGAGATTTGTGTATGCAATTACAAAGTATGCAGAACGGAAATATGATAAACAATGAGAAAATAATAACAGAATTCAGGAAAACAGTAACAATAACAGGGAAAGAGATATGGATGATGAAATTCCATACAGGCTCGTGTGAATAGAGTGCTGAGAAGAATTAGCTGGAACATTATTGATTCAATGGTAGAAAAACAAAATTTGCCAGAGAGATTTGGCAGATTTGGTAGCATCAATGGAGAGAAAGCAGCGTAAATATCTCAGGTCCAGTGACTCTTCAGAGATTCAATACTGTAATTTTAAATTGGGTTCAGGAGAGAGATCTGGAAGTACATGTACAGTCATGATTTGGACATGCCGGTGTTGGACTGTGGTATACAAAGTTAAAATTCACACAACACTAGGTTACAGTCCAACAGGTTTATTAGTAAGCACTAGCTTTTGGAGCGCTGCTCCTTCGTCAGGTGACAACCACCTGATGAAGGAGCAGTGCTCTGAAAGCTAGTGCTTCCAAATAAATCTGTTGGACTATAATCTGGTGTGTGATTTTTAACTTTGCACATGTACAGTGTTTTTGAAGGTGGCAGGAAAGGTTTAGCAAGTTATTAACACATGCATATGGGATCTTTAGCTTTATTAATATGGGTATAGAGCATGAAAGCAACAAGGTTATGCTAAATGTTTATCAAAATTAAGTTTCAACCTCAACTGAAGTGCTGTGTCCATGTTTTGGATACCACACTTTAGAAAGGATGTCAGGGCTAAACAACAATTTCTGAAGTGACTCACTAGAATGGTCCCAGAGATTAGGAACTTCAATTATTTAGAAAGACTGGAGATTCTGGGGTTGTTTTCAGCAGAGCAGGGAATGTTAAGGGCAGATTTGATAAAGGTGTTCGAAATAATGAATGGTGCTGATAGGTTAAATAAGTATTGTTTCCAGGTAAACGCAGCACAGTAACCAGAAGAGACAAGTTAACAATTCAGCTAAAAGCCAGATGCAACAAGTGGGAACATTTTCTACACAGGACATTATAAGTTCCAATGCAACAACAAAAAGCAAATGACTACAGATGTTGGAGCTCTAAAAGAAAAACAGAAAGTTCTGGAGAAACTCAGGAGTCTGTCTGCATCTGTGATTAGAAAAGCAGAGTTAATATTTTGAGTCCAGTGACCCTTCTTCAGAACTGAAAGAAGGTGGGAAGTGTGGTATCTATGCAGATGATGAGGGATTGGTTTGGGAGAGGTTATGGGGGGAGTGGGGAGAAAATAATGAGACACATAGATGGCGACAGAAAGAGTAAAGGGAAGCAAGCAATTGAATTGCTGATAGTAAGCTGTGGCAGGAACTAATGCTGAAAAGGTGGATCACAGAAACTGTGAAGAGTTGCAAACGTGTTCAGAGTAACCTATACAGAACAGGACCGATGGGTGTTGGGCAGGTAATGAACATGGAAGAAGGTAGTTGTGTTCTGAAATTAGGGACTTAATTTTAATTTGGAAAGACTGGAGATTGGGGAGTTGTTATCATCAGACCAACTTCATGTTGAGTCCTGAGAGCTGTAAGGTATCTAGACATTTGCTGGAGCACTGCAACAGGCCTGAGACAGGAATGCTGGCATGGAAACACATCTGCAGGTGATATCCAAATTCCAAATTCCTCAGTTATAATGAGAAACTGCCTTTCTCTCCAACTTTTAGTCAGTCCTCCTAATTTGTCTTCCTTGTTTTGCATCCAATGTCCTTGCACTTCTTTATGAAACACTCTGGGCATTTTTTCATAGAAATGCGAGATGTTGTTCTTGGAGGCAGTTTAGAAAATACAAAATAGATTACAAAACAGAAAATACAAAACACCTACGTCAATTGAACAGCAGGCAAAATCAAAATGAATAAGTGCAAAGTATTGCAATTAGGAACAAACATTTTAAACGTGTATGTTCTCCAAGAATGGTTTTAAAATAACTAAGGATGAAATTGGAACCAAGAGGCTTTCATAGACTCATTATTCAATATGTCTGGCTGCTGTACAGCAATGATCAGCAAAGCTATGTTAAACTATATAGCTAATGAGCATTCATCAGTGTAGATTTCGGATCAGATTATACCTCGATTGAGTACAGTATCTGGTCGGCATGAATAAGTAAGACAAGTGGAGACCCCTGAGACCAACCTTTAGTGTTTCAAGTCAGGAAAAACCTAAACTTTTCTGTTTTAAGTTTTCTGATTATACCTTTTAATTTTTGAATTGTGAACTGAAAATTAGGAAAATGGACCTGGCTTTTAAAAGGGGAGAAGGTCTAAGGAATTGCTTATCATTTAGAAAAAGCAAGTGAAGCTAATTGATACATATGAAACAATATAACTTTTAGCAACAGAGTCCGGACAATTTGATACCATCTGTTGTGTCCAGAAGGCCTCAGCACAATAACCTATTTTGCACTTATTCAGATCCAAGATGGCAGTAGAATAGGACTCCTCAGCTCGTGCTCATTCTTTCTCTCTTTCATTCTTATTTCCATTTTTTTTCCTCATCTGTGTTGTTTTTCCATCTGTCTTCTTGCAATATCCTGAACTCCCGACTTCAGCATTGTCATCTCTCAGCCCATTGTGGCAGTCTCTCGGGTGGCACGGCTGTCTTCTGGCCCAGCAAGGGGATCTCTTGGTGGCCTAGTATAGTAATCTCTCAGCTTGGCATGACCGTGTCTTGGCCCAGTATGGCAGTCCCTTGGTGGCCTGATCTGGTGTTTGTTTGGCCCGGCCTGGCCTCAGCATGGATTTCCGTCCTTGAGAGGATTCCAGAGTGGTCTCCCAGCCTTGAGAGCCTCAAGGTGAAGCCCAGTATGGTCTGGAGTCAAGGCCCAACATGGAAGGACTGTTATTCTGAACCTTGCATTTCTTTATTCCAATGATCTAAAATGCTGAACTTTTTATTTCTTAATTTTTACTAATATTTCTTCCCATTAAGAATTTACACTTAGGAATCGGTACCTAGGTATCTTTATACCTGTGATGATGCTGTAAATTGTGAATTGTAAACTTTCTACTTTACACTTATTTGAGTAAGTGTGACAATGAAGCTAATTCCAATTCTAATTCGACAGTAACAAACTTGCCAATGGTTTAACCCAGACAATGTGAGGAAAAGACAAACATGAGCAAGGCAAAAACTCCAGTAGCTAGCTTAGTCAAGATTGCTCGCTCTCATGGATTCAAACAGTCTTACTGCACAGGAAGAAATCTTTGCGTCCTTCATGTCCATTTCAGTCAGAGCAAATTACTGCAGATGTTGGAACTTGCACTGAAAGAAAAATGCTGGACATCACAGTGGGTCAGGCAGCATCCATGGAGAGAGAGAGTAAGCTAACATTTAGAGTCTGGATGACTCTTCATCTGTATTCCAGCTGTAGCTTAACTAATTTTTTATACAGTTCCATCTTAACAATCCCACTCTTGTATTCAATGCCTAACTAGTAAATCTCCAATATGCCTTCGTAGTCATCTTATCTACTTGTCCTGTTGCATTAAAAGATCAATGGACATGAACATCAAGATCCCTCTAATATTTTGTTTCTTCTAGAGTCCTACATTTCAATGTTTATTCCTTCACCTTGATAGTCCTCCCAAAGTGAAACACCTCTCACTTTTCAGGATTAAATATCATTTACCATTGTTCTGAACATCTGACCAGCCATCTATATTGTTCAGCACTCCAAGGCTTTCTTCCTTGAAATTTATCACATCACCAATTTTCATGTCATTTGGCAAGCTTAACAATTGAACTTCCTATATTTATGTTTAAGTCATTACTGCAGACTACATAATTCAAGGCACCCAGAACAGTAAACTGTGGTACACCACTGAACACAGGATTTCATAGAACATGAAACATAGAACAATACAGTTCAGAACAGGCCCTTCGGCCCTCAATGTTGTGCTGAACTGTGAACTAATCTAAGCTCATCCCCCTACACTATCCCATCATCATCCATGTGTTTATCCAAGGATTGTTTAAATCTCCCTAATGTGGGTGAATTAATTACATTGGCAGGCAGGGCATTCCACGCCCTTACCACTCTCTAAGTAAAGAATCTACCTCTGACATCTGTCTTAAATCTAATTCCCCTCAATTTGTAGTTATGCCCCTCGTACAAGCTGACATCATCATCCTAGGAAAAAGACTTTCACTGTCTACCCTATCTAATCCTCTGGTCATCTTGTAGGTCTCTTTCAAATCCCCTCTTAGCCTTCTTCTTTCCAATGAGAACAGACCCAGGTCACTCAGCCTTTTCTCATAAGACCTTCCCTCCAGACCAGGCAACATCCTGGTAAATCTCCTCTGCACCTTTTCCAATGCTTCCATGTCCTTCCTATAATGGGACGACCAGAACTGTACACAATAATTCAAGTGCAGCCTTTTGTATTGTTCCAGCAAAACATTGCAGCTCTGGAACTCAATCCCTTTTCCACTGAAATCTAACACACCATATGCCTTCTTAACAGCATTATCAACTTGGTTGTCAACTTTCAGGGATCTATGTATATGGACTCCAAGATCTCTCTGCACATCCACACTACCAAGAATCTTTCCATTGACCCAGTACTCTGCCTTCCTGTTATTCTTCCCAAAGTGAATCACCTCACATTTAGCTGCATTGAATTCCATTTTCCACCTCTCAACCCAATTCTGCAGTTTATCCAAGTCGCCCTGCAACCTGTAACATTCTTTCGCACTGTCCACTACTCCACTGACTTTAGTATCATCTGCAAACTTACTAACCTATCCACCTATGCCTGCATCCAAGTCATTTATAAAAATGACAAACAGCAGTGATCCCAAAACAGACCCTTGTGGCAAACCACTAGCAACCAGATGCCAGGCTGAATATTTTCCATCAACCACCACTCACTGCCTTCTTTCAGAAATTCAGTTTCAAATCCAAACTGCTAAATCACTCTCAATCTCAGCCTCTCCTTTTTCTCCAACAGCCTAATATGTGGAACCTTATCAAAGGCTTTACTGAAGACCATGTACACCACATCAACTGCCTTACCCTCATCTACATGCTTGGTCACCTTCTCAAAAAACTGAATGAGGTTTGCGAGACAAGACCTACCCTTGATTTCAGTCAAAGAAAAAGCCTTCAACAATCATTCTTTGTCTCATGTCAATTTTCAATCCAATTTGCCAAATTTCCCTGTGTTTGAAGGACTCCCACCTTCTTGACCAATCTCCCAGACAAGACATTGTCAAAAGCCTTAGTGAAGTCCATTCAGACCACATGAGCATCAACAACACACCTAGGTACCTCCTTGAAAATCTCAAAGCAAATCTATCAGACACGATCTCCCCCGATAAAGCTAGGCTGACTATTTTTGATTAATCCTTGAATCTCCAAGTGGATATAATTTTGTCTCTCAGAAGTTTTTTTTTTAAGATTAGATTAGATTAGATTAGATTTCCTACAGTGTGGAAACAGGCCCTTCAGCCCAACAAGTCCACACCGACCCTCCGAAGAGCAACCCAGCCAAACCCCTTTTCCCTCTGACTAATGCACCTAACATTATGAGCAACTTAGCATGGCCAATTCACCTAACATGCACATCTTTGCCAGAAGCTTTAATAGCATTTATTTTCAGCTCACTGGCTTGTAATTCTCTCTTTATCCTTACCACCTTTCTTGAATAACGATACCACATTAGCAGTCTTCTAGTCTTTTGACACCTCTCCTGTGGTTGGAGAGGATTTGAAAATTAATGTTAGAGCCCCTTGCAAACTCCTCACTTGCACTGCACAGGAGCCTAAGATAATTTTCACTTGCACCTTGAGATTTATCTAATTTTAGGATCACAAAAAGTGCTAACACCTCTTCCCTCACAATATTAAATGTATTCAAGTATATCACCATTCCCATTCTTGATTTTTACATTCTTCTTCTTTATCATGAATACATTGTAAACCTCTGCCCCCTTGCCCAGTAAATTTGCTCTCTGCAATTCTCTGTTGAGAGAACAGGAAAACTACTACAAAAAGACTGAAGAAAATAATTCTAAAACACAAAGGAAATGGAAAGACCTAGATCCACCCAAACAACTCATGGACTAATGATTGATGATCAAACGTAGGTAACACCATGTTCGGAGCATAGGAACAGGATCGGGCCACTCAGACCATTTATAATGGGACGACCAGAACTGTACACAATTCTGGTCATTCCAATTTAATATCATGGCTGTTCAAACACTTCAATGCTTTACCCACATTATACCCGTAACCTTTTACACCATTGGTTATCAGAAATTGACCAACCTCCACCAAAATGGATAACCTCTCATTTTTTCACATTATATTCCAATTGTCATGTTCTTGTCCACTCATTAAATCTGTCCAAATCCTCCTGAAGCTGCTTTACATCTTCCTTACAACACATATTCCCACTTAACTTTGTAATATCCACAAATTTACAAATATTATACCTCAAAATCCCCAGCTCCAAATCATTGATTCAGACGGTGAACAGTTGGGCCTAGGTACTGATCCTTGTGGTATTCCACAAATCTCAATCTGTCAAAACAATAATGAACAATCTATTCCTACTCTTAATTTTCTGCTGTTAGCCAACCCTTAAAACCAAGCCAGTACATTATGTTCTATTCCATTTCTTTTTTTAACTTTGCAAACTAACCTTCTGTTTGGAACCTTGTCACAAGCCTTCTGAAAATTCAGATTTATAACACTGACTGACTCTTGATCAATTTTGTTAGCAATATTTTCAAAATAAAACCTGAGTTCCTCAACATAAATTCCCATTTGGAAACCCACACTGTCTATGCTCAATCAATTTATTACCAGTCTACTTCTCTCATCCTTCATAATAGATTCTCACATTTTCCCAACTATTGATGTAAGCTTAACAAAATTATAGCTCCTTGTTTTCTCTCTCACTCTCTTCTTAAATAGTGGGGTGACTTTTGTTAGCTTTTAAGCTGGACTATTCTGGAATCTATAGAAATTTAAAAGATGATTACCAATGCATTGAGTATCTCTGTAGCCACATGCTTTAAACTTCTGGTGCTGGGGATTCATCAACGTTTAACCCCATTAATTTCTCCAGTACAACCTCTTTGTTCTACTAATTTTCATCAACTTCTCATTCTTCCAAATTATTTGGATCTCTGTTTCTGAGAAATTTCTTACACCTTCCTCAGTGAAAACAAGCACAAACTAATCATTTAGATTCACTGCCATTTTCCTATTCCCCATTACATATTCTCCAGACTCTGTCTGTAATGGTGCCACATTTGTCTTAGTGAAGCATTTTATTGTTGTGTACCCTCGGTGCTTCTACATTCTGTTTTAATGTTTTGTCCTTGCTTACATTCATATTCTATTCACGTTTTTTTTTATCAGTTTCATGGTCATCCTTTACTGCATTCCAGAAACCTCCCAAACATAATAGGTTTACTACTACTTCTGGTAACTTTACAAACCTTCCTGTTTACAGATGGATATGGATAGCCTAGGTGAATGGCAACAATTTGGCAGATGGATTATTGTGAGATTATCTATTTTGTTTGGAAGAATAAAAAGGCAGCTTACTATCTAAATGGAAAGAAACTTAAAAATGCTTTGCCACAGAGGGATCTGAGTGCCCTTGTGTGTAAGTCGCAACAAAGCTAATATGCAAGTACGGTGCTGAAAATGTGTTGCTGGAAAAGCGCAGCAGGTCAGGCAGCATCCAGGGAACAGGAGAATCGACATTTCGGGCATAAGCCCTTCTTCAGGAATGCAGGTACAACAGGTAATAAAGGAGAACAAACAGGATTTTGGCGTTTACTGCTAAAAGAGTGGAGTATAAAAGTAGGGAAGTGTTGTTGTAATTGTTCAAGGCATTGGTGAGACCACACCTGTTGTCCTGCATGCAGGTTTGGCCCCCTTACTTGAGGAAGGATGAAACTTCCTTGGAGATAGTTCAGAGAAAATTTGCAGATTAATTCCAGAGACATTGATGTGTAGAACCACAAGGGATGCTTGATATACTAAACAAATCTATCATGTTAGTATTTACGGTGAATAAGGACATAAAAGTTAGGAACTTGCAGAAGTAAATAGTTATGTCTTGATAACAGTTCATATTATGAAAGAGGTGCTGGAGATCTTAAAATACAAGATAAGTAAATCTCCTGACCTGATCGGGTATTTCCCAGAACTTTATAGAAAGCTAGAGAAGTAATTGCAGGGTCCCTTACTGAGATATTTGCATCATCAACAGCCACAGGCAAGGTGCCAGAAGTCTGCAGGGTGGCTAATGAGGAGCCATTATTTTTAAAAGACTGTAAGGAAAGGCCAGGGAACTGTAGATCGGTGAGCCTGACATCAGTGGTGGGTAAGTTACTGGAGGGGATTCTGAGCGACATGCATTTGGAGTGGCAAAGACAGATTAGGGATAGTCAATATGACTTTGTGTGTGGGGAATTGTGTCTCACTAACTTGACTGAGTTTTTTGAAGAGAAGAAAAAGAAGGTTGATGAGGGCAGAGTGGTAGACAATGTTCTATATGGACTTCAGCAAAGCATTTGAGAAGGTTCTGCAGACTGTAGACTGGTTAGTAAGGTTAGATTGTATGGTATCCAGCAGGGAGCTAGCCAGTTGGATACAAAATTGGCTTAAAAGTAGAGTTACTTATAAAGGTTATTTTTTGGACAGGAGATCTGCGACCACAAAAATTGTCACTGGTTCCACTGCTTTTTTTCTATTTATATAAATTGATTGGATGTGAATATAGGAGGCATGGTTAGTAAGCTTGCAGATGGTATAGTGAACAGTGAAGAAGATTATCTCAGAGTACAATGGAACCTTGATCCAATGGGTCAAGGGGCTGAGGAATGGCAGATGGAGTTTAATTTAGATAAAGGTGAGGTGTTACATTTTGGTACGGTAGACAAGGGCAGTTAGTGACAGGCCCCTGGGGAGTGTTGCCAAACACAAGAGTGCAGGTGCATAGTTCCTTGAAAGTAGAGTCACAGGTAGATAGCATGGTGAAGAGCACTGGAACACTGCTTTTGTTGGTCAGACCATTGAGAGTAAGAGTTGGGATGTCATGTTGCACTGTATAAGACATTGGTAAGGCCATGTTTAGAATACTGCATACAATTCTGATCACCCTTCGATAGGAAGGATGTTGTGAAACTTAAGAAGGTGCAGAAAAGATTTATAAGGGTGTTGTGGGAACTGGAAGGTTTGAATTATAGGGGGCAGAATGTGCTGGGTCTTTTTTCCCCTGGAGTGTAGGAGGCTGAGGGGTGACCTTATCAATGTTTATAAAAATATGAGGGCATGGATAGTGTGAATAGTCAAGGTCTTTTACCTAGGGTGGTGGTGACCAAAAATGGAGGGCATAATGTTAAGGAGAGAGGGGTGAGATTTAAAAAGGACTGAAGGGTAACCTTTTCACTCAGAGGGTGGTGTGTTTATGGAACAAACTGTCAAAGGAAGTGGCGGAGGCAAGTAAGTTACAATATTTAAAAGGCATCTGAATGGACATTATTAACATGAAGGATTGAGATGGATATGGACCAAATGCTGGCAAATGGGACTAGCTCAAATTGGGATGTCTGGTCAGCATGGCCGAATTGGACAGAGGATGTGATAGATATAGGACAGATGTCTGAGGTAGTTTCTTTACTCAGAGAGTAGTAAGGGTATGGAATGCTTTGCCTGCAAAGGGAGTAGATTTGCCAACTTTAAGTGCATTTAAGTCGTCATTGGACAAACATATGGAAGTACATGGGATAGTGTAGGTTAGATGGGCTTCAGATTGATATGACTGGTCGCACAACATCGAGGGCCAAAGGGCCTGTACTGCGCTGTAATGTTCTATGTTCTATGATCTATTTCTGTGCTGTATGACTGACTTATCTTATGAGAAGAGATCGAGCAGTTTAGGCTTATACTTGCCAGAGTTTAGAGGAATGGGAGAATTTCTAATTGCTGTTTATGAGCTGCTAGATGAGTTGTCAGTCTGTAGAAATCACTATCCCAGAGTGCGGTAGATGATGAAACATTGAATAAATTTGAGGATAAGACAAAAGGATTTTTAATTAGTAATGGGTTAAAGAGTTTTGGAGAATGGGCAGGAAAATGGAGTTGAGGCCAAAATGAGCTCAGCCGTAATTGTATTGAATAATGCAGCAGCCTGAAACGGCTGAATTACATTATCCTGCTCCTAGTTCTTATATTTACTCGTACACATTCTTTAACTTCCTTTGTCAAGCACAGATGGTGGATCTTTTTATCGAGTGTTTGCATCTTTAAGGAATTTACAGTTGCTCTAAATTATGTAATAGTCCTGTAAAGACGATCCATTGTCTATGTATATTCATTTTTTTTAATTGTATTTTCCCAAAGCACCTAAAATTTTCATGATTTCCCTTATTAATTTTGAATATTCTTGCTTCAGATTGAAATGACTTATTTTCATACTAATGCAAAGTTCTATCAGATTATGGTCATTCGTCCCTAAGTGTTCTTTTATAACAATTGCTAATTAACCCTTTTTCATTACACAATAGTAGATCTAAAATAGCCTGTCAATTAGTCAACTCCTCAAAACATTGCTGTAGAAAACCATTCCTGTTGCACTCCAGAAACACATCCTTCAGAGTTTTTTGCTCAATTGGTTTACCAGGTATTATGGTGAAAGTGGGTACGGCAGATGCTGGAGATTAGAGTCAAGATTAGAGTGCTGCTGGAAAAGCACAGCAGGTCAGGCAGCAACCGAGGAGCAGGGAAATCAAAAGCCCTTCATCAGGAATGACCCAATGCCATACCAGGCATTATGCAGATTAAAGTCACCCATAATGACTGCATTGCCCAGGATATACGCTTCTCTCATCTTCTGACTGATACCAAGCACCACACCATCACTGTTATTTGGTGGCATATAAATAACTGCAATAATGTCTGCTGTGCCTTGTTATTTCTTAGATCCAACCAAACAGATTCCACATACAGATCTTTCAAATTGATATCTTCCTCTAACTCTGTACTGAGTCCTGTATGTATGATTAGTGCAACCTCATCTCCTTTTCCTTCTTGTCTTTTCTTACAAATTGTCACATCTCCTTGCATATTCAGTTTCCAGTGCTGACCACCATTTGGCCATCTTTATTTTGTGGCAAATAGACCGGCATTGGTGCCAATGACATAGGTAGGAAGAATGAACTCCTGATAGTAGATATCCACATATCTCTATTTGTGCCTTTAGATCATCTATCTTACTGTGGATGGTTCATGCATTCAGGTATAGTGTGCTAACTTAAATTTTTTTAACATTGCTCCACACTGGAACATATTCTATTGGTCTGCCTTGCTTCTCTTTTTTCCACTCTCCAATAGCAGCTTTTCTAATTCTGTTACCAACTTGACTTCCTTCTACTTTGGGCTTCCCCCCAAATCTTAATCACCCCAACAAGACTGCTTAGCTCCACACCAACAGGACTAGCAAATAACACTGGGTCAACTGACCCAACACTATTAAGCTATCCAATTTGGACAGGTCCCAACTGCCCAGGTTGGGACTCTGCTTTCTAGATTATAGAAGAATGAGAGGTGATCTCAATGAAACAAATAGGATTCTTAAGGGGTTTTCCATGGTTAATGCTGAGAGGATATTCTTGGCGGCACAATGGATCAGTGGTTAGCACTGCTGCCTCACAGCGCTAAGGACTCAGGTTTGATTCTAGCCATGGGTGACTGTGTGAAATTGGCACATTCTCCTCACGTGAGCGTAGGTTTCCTCTGGGTGCTCCAGTTTCCTCTCACAATCCAAGAATGTGCAGGTTAGGTGAATTGGTCGTGCAAAATTTTCCACAGTGTTCAGGATGTGTCGGTTTGGCGTATGAGTCAGTGGTTAAATGTAGGGGAATGGGTCTGGGTGGGTTACTCTTTTTCTGCCTGCATGCTCCTGCCCTACAGTGTGTCCTCCTCCTTTTACATGCACACTGCATAATACTCGGCATCACAGGCATACAATGTAGAATCTAGCCACTGCTCAAGTTGCAAAACCTGGAGCATAAGCTTGAGTAGCCAGTGACACATCTTCTGGATGTGTTTGTCTGGGATACATGGTATATCCAGGACTTCACACACATCACAGCATGTAGTCTCAACTTGGATCAGTCATCCCATAACTCTACATCTATCTGTTGCCCTTAGAATACATAAAAACTTACCGTAAAAACATAAATTTAACTTTATTTTTCTCCCTATTCCTTTACTACTTTATTTCAATTTGACATGATTTAAAAATCTCTGTCGTTTGATAGTGTTTCTTCTGAAATCCATGTAGCTTCTACTTCTTTATAAACTGTACTTTTTTCTAATTTTAATCTATTTAATCTCACTTCCTAACAGCAGCATCTCAAAAATCCAGACACACAAAGAGAAACAGACAAGACAAATATTATGGGTGCAGAAAAATATAAACACATATGCAAGGAAACAACACTCTGTTTTTTCATGTGCAAAATGCAAGATCAAACTTCTCAGAAGCACCTTAAAGGCGGAAATGGGAAAAGATCAAAAGAAAGAACTTCAGAGATTACTATCCAGATGGCTGAAAGCATGACTGTCAACTGGTGAATTGTGGGTAAATAAAGTTGACAGAAACACAAGTTAGAAAAAAGGAGTCAGCCATTTGGTCCCTCAGGACTGCTCCATAATTTCATCATGATTGATCTGATTGTGGCTTCGATCTACTTTCCAGGCTACCCTACATTTTTGATTCCTAGCCAAGGTCTTTGTCTTGCAATGATGCTGTCACTTTAAAAAGGTTATATTATCCTACTTTTATTTGAAGTGAGGTTGTAAAGACAGAAGTACTGATGTCACTAGGGTGCAGGCTTAAGTCAATAATATATGAGGCCTTTAGGTTTTTTTTAAAACAGTTGTACAATGGAAGGAGAGTGGCCAATTCTTACAGTTCAGGCTTTTTAGTTTTTTTTAGCTGTAGCAGTCATGAGATGTTTAAGTACCAGAAAAGGGTGCAAGCTTCAGTAAATGATTCTGAAATCTCTCTTGTTGTTCCCTCCTGCATTGGAATCCTGCCTGTAAGAACCTGTGTTTGAATTTACTTTTTTGCCAAGGGGTGTTTATGGCATGATATTATATAGGAACAGTTAATTAGTAATAGTTGTTGTATCGAGTATTCAGTTGAATTTTCCAATTGTTAAGTTATCCTAAATTCCACTTTCTTTTGTTCATGTTTCAACTATAATGCTTAAAGCTGAGTGGTTTGATCAATTGCATCACAATTGGAACTTCATATCTACCTGTAAAATAAGAAAAAGTTAGGGCCTAGGCTACCTTCTTAAAATATTTTGAGGAGGTTTGGCCTGGTCCATAACAGTCTTTTTTTAAAAAAAAAACTTGCCTCTTTTGCTCACAAGGGAAGAAAATGTCATAGAATTGCGTCTCTCAGAAAGAATGTTTTTTTCTCTTCCATGTTTCCTGAGTAGAGTTATAGAGTCTTACAGCAGAGAAACAGGTCCAACTTGTCCATGCTAACCAGGTTTCTTAAATGAACTACTCCCATTTATCTACATTTGACCCATATCCCTCTAAATCTTTCCTATCCATATACTGGTCCAAATGTCTTTTAAATGCTGTAATTTTACCCACATTTCCCACTTCCTCTGGCAGCTCATTCAATAAAGGTACCATCCTATGTGAAAAAAAAACTACCCGTCAGCTCCCTTTTAAATCTTTCCACTCTTACTTTAAACCAATGTCCTATAGTTTTAGAGTCCCTTACCTGGAGAAAAGACTTTGGTTATTCACCTTACTTGTGCCCCTCATGATTTTATAAACCTTTGTAAGGTCCCTCCCCCCCACCAAGGCACCTATGCTCCAGGGAGAAAGGCCCCAGCTTATCCAGCTTCTCCTTGTAACTCAAGCTTTCCAGTGTCAGCAACATAGATGTAAAGGTTCTTTGTACCTTTTCCAGTGTAATAACACCCTTCCTATAGCAGGGTGACCAGAATTGTATGTAGTACTCCAAATGTGGTCTCACTAATATCGTATACAACTGTAACATGATGTACCAGCTTCTATACTCAATGCTCTGACTGATGAAGGCAAGCGTGCCAAATGTTTTCTTTACCACCTTGTCAATCTGTGACTCCACTTTCAAAGGACTATGTATCTGCACCCTGAGGTGTCTGTTTGACAACAGACCCCAGGACCCTCCTATTAACTTTATGAGTCCTACCCTGGGTCGTCTTACTAAAGTGCAACACCAAGCATTTCTCTGCATTAAACTCCATCTGCCATTCCTTAGGCCCAGTTAGAGGGTTACAGGCATGGAAACAGAGCCTTTGGATCAGTCGAGGCTCACTATGTTCTCAAATTAATCTAGTCCCATCTGCCTGCACTTGGCCCATATTCCACCAAACTTGCATATTCGTGAACTTATCCAAATTTTTTAAACGTTGTAACTATATCTACATCCACTATTTTCTCTGCCAGTTCATTCCACACAGGAACCACTCTGAATAATGTGTCCTTTTAAATTTTTCTCCTCTCACCTAAAAACTGCCCCTAGTTTTGAACTCTCCCACCCTAGGGAAAAGACCCTTGTCATTCACCTTATCTATACCCTTCATGATTTTATAGACCTCAATAAGGTCACCCCTCAACCTCCTATGTTCCAGTGAAAAGAAACTCCCAGTTTTTCCAGTCTATTTTTATATCTGGGAGAAGAACATGCATGCCTATTGTTTACTCCTTTCCCCCTTATCTTCTGTATATAAACCTACATTCTCCTAGCTACCATCAGTTCTGAAGAAGGGTCACTGGACCTGAAATGTTAACTCCAATTTCTCTTCACAGATCCTGCCAGACCTGCTGAGCTTTTCAAACAACTTCTGGTTTTATTTCTGATTTACACCATCTGCAGTTCTTTCAGTTTTTATCTGGTATTTTTGTACTTAAATGTTCACAGAAACTTTAAGCGTTTATGATCAGTTTATACAATTGTCTCAGACATATTACTGCAATATAAATTTTGAGATGTTGCAACACCAACACCAAGCTCAAGGCCTCCTTCTCAATCGTGTATTATTTTTGTTGATGAGTATTCAACTTCCTGGAAAATTACTCGACAGGCTTTCTATCTTCTCATTGCCTTCTTGTAAGCATATAGCACGGACACTTGCATTGATAGCCACCCTGAATAGCTTTGGGTAATTAGGTGCGGCTAATACTGGGACAGGGGTTAACACAGCTTCCAGAGTGTTGAATGCCTTCTGACAGGCCACTGTCCACTGAACTTTTCTGCATTTCTTCAACAAGTCAGTCAGTGGAGCAACCACACTGCTAAAATTCGGTATGCACTTTGGATGAAACCACTCAGTCTCAGGAATTGTAGTACTTCCTTCTTTGTTGATGGTATGGGAAAGTCTCAATAACCTGTTTTCCCATTCTGTCAGGCCATTTGTCTATGTTCAATGACAGGGCCCAGGAAGGTGATGTGGACTTTTGCAGACTCACTCTTAGCCAATGTTATTACCAAGCCTGCCTCCTGAAGTTGATCAAACAATTCCGATACATGCTCCAAATCTTCCTTCTTTGTATGACTAAAAAAAATGACCAGGTCAGCGACAAATATCACACAATTGGGTAATCCTGAAATAATATTATTGGTAAGTCTCTGGTGGTTGCTGCTCTATCATACCAAATGGCATGACTTTAAATATTCAGTGTCATGCAAACAGAAATTTCCTTCGCTCTTTTGGATGAAGGTATCTGCCAGTATCCTCTGAGAATGACCAACTTTGAAATATAAATTGCTTTTTCCACATTCTCAATACAGTCTTCCAAACATAGACAATAGACAATAGACAATAGGTGCAGGAGTAGGCCATTCAGCCCTTCGAGCCTGCACCGCCATTCAATATAATCATGGCTGATCATTCCTAATCAGTATCCTCTTCCTGCCTTATCTCCATAACCCTTGATTCCACTATCTTTGAGAGCTCTATCCAACTCCTTCTTAAATGAATCCAGAGAGTGGGCCTCCACTGCCCTCTGGGGCAGAGCATTCCACACACCCACCACTCTCTGAGTGAAGAAGTTTCTCCTGAGCTCTGTCCTAAATGGTCTACCATGTATTTTTAAGCTGTGTCCTCTGGTTCGGCACTCACCCATCAGTGGAAATATGTTTCCTACTGCCAGAGTGTCCAATCCTTTCATAATCTTATACGTCTCAATCAGATCCCCTCTCAATCTTCGAAACTCAAGGGTATACAAGCCCAGTCGCTTCAGTCTTTCAGTGTAAGGTAATCCTGCCATTCCAGGAATTGACCTCGTGAACCTACGCTGCACTCCCTCAATAGCCAGAATGTCTTTTTTCAAATTTGGAGACCAGAACTGCATACAGTACTCCAGGTGTGGTCTCACCAGTGCCCTGTATAGCTGCAGAAGCACCTCTTTGCTTCTATACTCAACTCCTCTTGTTATGAAGGCCAGCATGCTATTAGCCTTCTTCACTACCTGCTGTACCTGCATGCTTGCCTTCATTGACTGGTGTATAAGAACACCCAGATCTCTCTGTACTGCCCCTTTACATAAATTGATTCTATTGAGGTAGTAGTCTGCCTTCCTGTTCTTGCTACCAAAGTGGATAACCATACATTATCCACATTAAACTGCATCTGCCATGCATCTGCCCACTCACTTAACTTGTCCAGGCCACCCTGTAATCTCCTAACATCCTCATCACTTTTCACCCTGCCACCCAGCTTTGTATCATCAGCAAATTTGCTAATGTTATTGCTGATACCATCTTCTATATCATTAACATATATTGTAAAAAGCTGTGGTCCCAGCACGGATCCCTGCGGTACCCCACTGGTCACTGCCTGCCATTCCGAAATGGAGCCGTTTATCACTACCCTTTGTTTCCTATTCGCCAACCAATTTTCAATCCAATCTAGTACTTTGCCCCCAATACCATGCACCCTAATTTTACTCACTAACCTCCTGTGTGGGACTTAATCAAAAGCTTTCTGAAAGTCCAGGTTCACTACATCTACTGGATTTCCCTCGTCCAACTTCATAGTTACATCCTCAAAAAATTCAAGAAGATTAGTCAAGCATGATTTCCCCTTCATAAATCCATGCTGACTCTGTCCTATCCTGTTACTACTATCCAGATGTGCAGTAATTTCATCCTTTATAATAGACTCCAGCATCTTTCCCACCACTGAGGTCAGACTAACTGGTCTATAATTACCTGCTTTCTCTCGCCCACCTTTCTTAAAAAGTGGTATAACATTAGCCACCCTCCAATCCAATCGAATAGGATATGAATCAGATTTTGTAACTGCATTGACTTAGCAATACTCCACATATAATCACTGGCTCGCATCTGGTTTTGGCACCATTAATATGGGTGAGGTCCAGTCACTTTATGGAATGGAACATTCCTCTTCTCACCATTAATTCCACATATGATCACTGTCTGGCAATACTCTTTTTGAATTACAAGTCTCCTCATCTCACACCATCAAACATTGACTTGCTCCCTTATTCTTAAAATCTTATATTTCTTTGCCAATTCTTCCTGGCTTACATCAGTAAATCTTACCCACACACGTAAATTCTTGAACTTTCTGGCACTTGCTGCTCAACCAACGTCTGACCAGTTTGTACATTGTTTTGTAGTTTTTAAGTTTTGACTGTGCTTTCCATTACAACTTCAACAAAACTCACTAGCTTCTCTTATTTTCCCACATCTGTACTCTCAATACTTTTTCTTGGAGAAAGTGAGGACTACAGATGCTGGAAATCAGAGTTGAGAACTGCAGTGCTGGAAAAGTACAGCAGGCCAGGCGGCATCCGATGGCCTTTCTAAATGCTTTTTCTAGACCACCTACATTGCCTACTTTATTACAATGAAAACATTTGAGTTCTATTTAACTTTTCTTTCTACCTCATAAGTTTCTTTTTTACCCTGTGGTAAACTATCTTTATTATCTTCAATGAGATCTCCTTTTCCTTTACAAGGTGAGGACTTTTCTTTTCCCCAATTTCTATTCCTCATGGATTGAAATGGATGTTGCAAGCCAAACGTTATGAACCAAAGCATAATCATCTGCCGTTTCCATCTTACAGTCTTAATTCTCTGCTCTTCCACAGGTCCTCACTACTTCACGAGTGAATTTTTGAACTTCTCCAAAATGACTATCTAAGAGCACCATATGTTTGGTCTATTTTCAATGCCCTTATCCACCTATCAAAATTATTTTGTTTGATCCTGTCAAACTCCCTGTGCATTTGAGGATGGACCCTTCTTAGATTCTGAAAACATTGTCTGTAGATTTCTTGTACTAGCTCATTTGCACTTAAAATGGCTTTTTTCACCTCATCATACTCCCCAGACACTTCCTATGATAGTGATGCAATTAACTTACAAGCTTTTTACTTTATTGTCCTTGAGCTGCCCGCTCTACACCTCTGTCTCAACCTTTCTTCATAAAAAAAAACAAGATACACACTATGGCTAGTGTGTTAAAGCCATAGTATTGACACACTAGAAAAATGCTAGACTACAGTCAGTTCTGATAGAACCCAATAGTTCCATTCTCATGTAATCTTGTGTTATAAGAAGAGTGCACAATAGTCTCATTATTTAAATTAATGGAGCCAAAACCATGTTATTTCCTTAAAGTTCATATTCTACAAGTAATGGTCTAAATTCTTCAATCGCGTTAAAGACAATTCACTTTGAAGAAACACATTATAGCAGAATCGACTGTAGTTGATTCTGGAGGTGACAAAGACAGAGGTGAGTAAAGCAAGTGACATTGCATAGATGGAAAGTGGAAAGTGTATATGGTCACAAGTTCAAATCAAGGCCAAATCGGACACCAAATTTGAAAGAAGATCTGTTTAACCAGAGATAGCAATCAGGTCGGGAATGGAATGTATGCAAAAAAGCCATGAAAATGGTCACATGATTTCAAATTGACTTAAAGTAATAGGACAAAGGACAGAATTTTAAAGTTCATTGTTAGGAATTATAAAATGAATTTACTGTGCATCAGCCCGTGCTATGTATGAAATCTAGGACTGGCTGAAATGAGGGGCAAAACCGGAAAGGATTTCTCTTTTAAAGCTATTGTTGATGTTTGTCATTTTGATAAGCTTAACATGCAAATGGTTTGGTGACAACAATCATTCCCACAGAAATTATAAACATAAAAAAGGATAATCTCTCTCATGCTCTATTTTTCTATGCATAAAATATGCTAAATAAATTGTTAACATGTCAACTTTTGCAAAACTGTAATGTGCTGTTAATAGTACACAACACAATTCCAATACAATAAATCTCCATGATTGCAAAGGAGAAGTCAATGATTTTTGCATCACTCCAATATGTTTCAGTGAATGGTTCAAAGGAACGTTGTTTCCACAGACCTAGGAAGTGACTGACAGATTCTATCCTCCAATCTCCATCGGTTAGAGGTAGCATGTGGCTTGAAAAAGGGAAGTAAGGGTTAAAACAAAAGAAAAATGAAAAATGTAAGTGTCTGGGGAGGTGGCAAAAACATGTTTTTGTATAATCACAGTTTTTTTTAAAGCAATGTGTAACTTCCCAATGCTATAGTCATTTGGAAACTAGGTAAAAAAGTGAACCTAAAAGAATCATATTTGTAATAAAACCAAAAACTGCAGATGTTGGAAATGGCTTGTGTCTACTTAAAGCATGATGTAACAAAAGGAAGGAGGAAGAAAGATATTTAACACTACAGTTAGAAATAATGCTTTCTATCTGGTTCGGACGGTACAGATATCTTCCTGAAACAAAAACAGAAATTGCTGGAGAATCTCTATAAGTCTGGCAGCATCTGTAGAGAGAAAATAGAATTAATGTTTTGAGTCCAGTTGAAAAGTTAATGCTGTTTTCTCTTCATCGATTCTGCCAGACCTGCTGAGTTTCTCCAGCAATTTCTGTTTTAGTTTCAGGAAGATATTTGTACCATCTGAACCAGATAGAAAGCATTATTTCTAACTGTGATGTTATATATCTTTCTTTGTTCTTCCTTTTGCTGCATCATGCTTTAAGTAAGCACAAGCCAGCTGAGTACACAAAACAGACTATTTGCAGATACAGTGTAAGTGATTAACCCATTCAATGCGAAGGTAGGAATTTGGGTTTCCATCTCTAAGCACTTTGCACCTTCAGCCCTATACTTATATCAGAACAAATTGAAGGAAAAGAATGCCTGGGCTAGTAACTCACACAAAACATACTTGTCTGAAGTACCATCTTCCATTTGGAGGAGAATCTTCCAGGCAGTGATTCATGCACTTACTAGATTGCTGAAAATGTGTTGCTGGAAAAGCGCAGCAGGTCAGGCAGCATCCAAGGAACAGGAGAATCAACGTTTCAGGCATAAGCCCTTCTTCAGGAATCCTGAAGAAGGGCTTATGCCCGAAACGTCGATTCTCCTGTTCCTTGGATGCTGCCTGACCTGCTGCGCTTTTCCAGCAACACATTTTCAGCTCTGATCTCCAGCATCTGCAGCCCTCACTTTCTCTTACTAGATTGTTACAAAGCACACCAGATCTATAACATGGTCATTTTCACCTTGAAGGACAAACAAGGATCAGTAAAATGGTAAATCATGCGTAGGTAGATCTTCATGCTACCAGCTACATTAGGAGATTATATTCCTTGATTATTTTTTTAAAAATCTATGCTGTAGATCAGGTTTACATTAAACCCTTATTGTCAATGTGCATGCTAGCCAGCATCTCCTTTGCATGCTAGTTGATAAGCAGGCATCCAGTGCAGAACAGAACAAGCACATTGCCTCATATTCTCTTTTGGTCTCCCGGGCAACCAATTCATCCATCGGCCAACGATGCTGCTTTAGGGCATAATGCTGATTATGGTTCAGCTCTGTTATTAATTTACAACTTATCATCATGCCCAACGTGAGCCATGAACCCTTGTTATTATCAACAAAGAAAACCATTGCTGTCTGTGCCACATGCACGCAGAAATTCAAACTTCAAAATTAATCATCGACTTAACAGGGAAGATAATAAATTGAATGATGGACAAGTTTTCTCACATTGTTTGTTCTCTTTCGACTTTTTGTTTTTCAGAACATCTGTTTTTGACTCAATATGGTATAAAGTTGAAATAATAAAGATTCTGCTCTGAGCATTTATAAGAAACATAGGACAGGAAACATAATTATTTAAATTCTATTTCAATTTGTGAAGTAATCTCATCTGAGCAGATTATTGTCTAAAGCACAGACTAGTGATTTATTGGAAATGCATAAAAGGGAGCAGCAGTATGTGCTACTGCATTGGAGATACCTGCCATCTTTAAAATTTAGTAGGCATACAGAGTTTGATAGATTTAACACAGAATCTGTTTGGTATATTGACTGCAAATAGCATCTCAGAGTGGGTTTTAATTATAGCAGAATGTAAGGAATCTTAAATGAGAATTGATTTTTGAATCTCCAAATTTCATAATGCTTCCATTTTATTTCTGACATGTTTATATCAATAGAACAGGGCATAAAAATATTTGATTCGAGATCAGTAGAAAACCGTTTAAGCTCTTGTTAGCCTGTTTCCCAATTTGAACAGATTGTGGCTGATCTGGTTATTGTGTCAATTTCATTTTCTTGTCTGTTCCTGCATAATACTTAACTGCCTAAGCTATCAATACATACAGTCAGTTCTACTATAATGCGTTTTGCTTCAACGTGAACTGACTTTAACGTGATTGAAGAATTTAGACCATTATTTGCAGACTGCGAAACTTCCTTACCTGCATCGACTATAATGTGATTCCACCCCATTAGTTAAATGGCGTAGCTATTGCACAATTTTCTTATAATGTGAGATCGCATGAGAACGGAACTACCATGTTATATCGGAAGCAACTATATCTAAGTGAATGTTGAATAAATCCAGAAACTCCGTCTCCACTAGTTCAGGGGAAGAAAATTCAACAAGTCAAATGTGTCCCCTAGTTCTCGTCTCCCCTACAAGTTTTAAGCCTCCTCCAGGATCACTTCAGGATCTTGTATTTATCAATAAGGCTTCCTCTCATTCTTCTTAACTCCATTGGGTATCAGCCCAGCCTATATATTTGTACCCAGCGGAAATGAGAGAAGCCAATACCTTCAATACCTAAAAAGCAGGATATATCAGAATCTCAAACTGATCCTGCAAAATTATCTGCAAGGCAATTATTCCCATCCCATGCTGCAATCATTCTAAACTCTATTAAATCACCTGCCTGTTATTCAAACCAAAGAGACAAACCATTCTCCTGAGTGTTAGCAATTGTCTACTATCCAACACTCATGCGTATATTTGTTACTATCTCACAGAAGGAGAAACCTAAAATTGCTTATCATGAGCTGTCATTCTAATGGTATTCCTGACATTACAAATAGTGTAATTATGTAAAAAACTTATGTAATTAGGTTGCTCAGAGATTTTATAGCTAATAATAGCAATAATATACAATAAGCCATAGTCTCTTCAACTGCTTTGTCTTTGAACCTAAGTTTTGTGGTGAAAAATCTCCTTTAGTTAACTGTGCCCTGTAGTCCAACAGCAAGGGTGTCAATTGCATTTACATGACTGTATTAACTCATGGAGAAGGTGGCAAAGAAATTTCAGATATAGCTCTTGGAGATCAGCAGGAATAGGAACCGTTTGCGTTTTACCGATATCTAAACTGAAGATGGCTAACTTGTTGCCAATTTCCATGTTTCTATCATTCTGTACAAGGTTCCAGCTGGGATAGCACACTTTGCTGAGAGTTTGCACCATGATTGGTTCCAGTATTGAGGAACATCTATAAGTGCAAATGCAACTTAAATAGAAGAGACCACTTTGAAGTAAGCCATCAGCTGCGACAGAAAAACATGCACAAGTGAACTAATTAGTCACGAGTTATGCGAGTATGTAAATATAAAATCAAGTGCTCCTGTAAAGACAACAGAAGGAAAAGGGATGTGGAAAGATGATCTTCAAAGCCCCTTCTCCTTTTTGAACAATAAAAAAAAATGGCAATGCTACAGCATGAGGTGGAATGCCCAGTTGGCTTTCTGTAAAAGTGCAGTGAGGTTTGCCAGGCAGATGATGGCAGCCACGTTCAATGCTGTAAAACTTAAGCAAAAATGGTGGTAAATTTATTTAGTCTAAGGTAAGTCTGTCCTGCAGAAATATAGGCTGGGTACTTGGCATAGCCCTTCAAAGTGTGTACAAGTGCTCCCTAATAACTTGCTATATCACTGCAAACTTACATGAATCATAGAAATATGATTCCTACATTGTCCTACAGTGAAGAAAGAGGCCATTTGGCCCGTTGAAACTACACCAACCTTCTGAAGAGCATACTACCCAGACACAACACCCCATTCAATCTCCATCAGTCTTCATTTGCCAAAGCCAATTCATTTAGCCTGCACATCTTTGTACTGTGGGAGGAAACTCACCTAGTGAAAACTCACAGGAAGAATTTGCTTGCTGGACATGATAGTCACCCAAGACTGCAATCAAACCTGTGTTCCTGGTGCTGTGAAGAAGCAGGGCTAACTATTTAGTCACTGTGCTGCCTAATTCATCAACCTACCTGCCTTTGAGATTTTTCATTGCTCACCATGCTTTTCCACAGTTCAGTAAGGCACATAATCAAAATGAAATTAATGTCCCTGGAAAACTAACATCTTGGAGGACGACTATATACAGCAAATTATTCTGAAACAGCCTAGTCCTTCTGCTAGCTAAAGGTGCACAGAATGGATGCACCTGAAAGTACATTCTCATAACATTTAATTTCTGATTAGTTACAGATAATCTATCATCCCAATTATACACAAGTACACATTATGTACTTTTTAAATTTACAATGTCAACTGTACTCTCTGCTTTTACAGCCAATATGAGAACAGATGTGAACTGAGATACCCTAGCAGTGACAAGACACTGATTCATTTAGATGAAGCCACAATGGGTATCTCTGCCATTTTGAGGGCTGAGGAAAGATGACACCTTAGAATTACCTAGAATTGGGGGTATCCCATCCTGCTCTTTCATAATCTTAGTATGTGATTAATGCACACAGCATGCTACACAAGTACAAAATTATCAACTGCATTGTCAACACTGCCAATGGAGAAAACAAGAAAAAGAGCAGTCCACAGCTCTCTGTACCCCTCTCACCACATATTGACACCTAGCACCACTTTCCTTGCAGGACGTAGATCGTGATGTTGAATGCTTAGTGCTGCATGAGGCATGATGGTACCAAGGGCTATTAGCAGCTGGCTGTCTAGATGGCAACAAGACTGGCATCACTGATTCCTTCCATTTTGCCTAACTTCCTTGTTATCTCTTTTTGAGAACCTCTTTGCACATTTTGGGGAGAATATTGAGAAATTTTCTATTAAGATAAAGATTTTCTTCATATCTTGATTAATAAAAAAACAAATCACATAAGAAATCCATTTACACAAAAGTAAACCAGTACGAGGGAAAAAATCATCACAAATTCTTTCTGTGTTTAAGAACTTATTCCTGAATGATATTTCCCTTATCCCTTGCTGAAAATGAGCAATTTCTACACATGTTGCAATTCCAACAAAAGGAATAGTAACTTGTGTGAAGAAAATTAAGCAGGTTCCACACCACAGACATGGGCACAACATATAGGCTGATACTTTTGTGCAGGACTCAGCACATAACACATTGACTGAATTGTAGTCTTTCAACTGAGGTGTTAAACCAATCTGTCCTCTCCAAGTGCGTGTAAAGATTCCAATGGGACCAATTTGAAGAGCAGCAGGGGAACTCTGATAAATACTTAACCCTGAAACAACTTTGCTAAAACATTATCAAATCTCTATTACAATGTATGTGACTTTCAAAGCTTTCCATGTGTAAATCAATTATATTATAAAAACAAATAAATGTCAATTGCACTTCATTGGCTGTCAAGCACTTTGGGATGTCTTGAGATCATGAAAGGCACTACATAACTTCAAGCATTTTATGTTGGTGTAAAATTACATTAATAAGGCTCCCACACATGAAGTATGAGAGCACTTTCCATTGACCTGACAGATATAAAATGCCATTTTTATCAGACTTTAAATGCTCTGAGATTCCAAAAATGAAGCACATAATTGCCCAACTCTTGCACCGCAACTTAGTATTTTCACTGATTGGGCATGTAACTTTTTATTGTATCTTCCTGCTTTTAAATTTATCAAATGCCACTCCACAGTATATTAATTGCAAACATTGTTTCATTCTCTCCATCATATTGCATTTTATCTAACATTGTTACAGCATGTTTGTGTTTAAGTCTCAAGCTTATTTGGAGTACTTTGTTTATTTTTATAGCTATTCTCAACGTGAATCTGGATGCTCGATACTTATCTTTTATTGAGGATAATAAATGGGCTTGAAACTTTAGCAAATTGAAATGCTGGGTAATTAGGCAATTGATATTTCTTACATAGGATCAGAGATACATTTACCTTAGCATTGGAAAGATGCAGCTTTGCTGTAGCATTAGTTGGGCTATATCAGCAAGAAGATCTTTGAAGGAAGCAACAATTCTAGCAAGTGCAAAAACAGAAAACAAGACATGAATCTGACGAGAGATTAGAGTTACAATTGTAAACCAATCTAAATATGGACAATAGCCAGCAGCAGACTGTGTGTGTAAGATGTGTGGAAGTGTTGCTTCTGCAGAAGTCACGTACTCAGACGTTTATGGGCTATCAGGGGAGGAAGCGTTGCTTTAGCAAAACCCATAATGCAGAAGTCACGTATGCAGAAGTCATAATACTCAGCAGTGAAGGGGGATGCACGCTAACGGTAGACCACTGAGGGATGTGGTAAAATGGTTAGACTAAACAGCTGCACTTTGTCATGAACAAGAAATTGGATAGGATAAGGGAAACCAATAAGGCAAGAAATAAACATGGGTAAGGGGCGCTGAAGAAAGAGTAAGGGGAAAAGTAAACAAGTGCGGAGAGTTACGAATATTTGTGATAGGTTTGAAGTTTTGCATTCTAAGCCAATAAAGTAAAAGGGGAAGAACCGAGAGACTAAAAGAAACTGTATAAAAATGTGCTAATCTTATTCTGGGGTGTGCCTACTTTGGGTTACCCAGTCTTGCAAGAACACATGAATAAAAGCTGCTTCGGAATTTGACTCTGACTAAAATTATTTGACAGTGAGCTTCATTTCTCACATATGGAAGAAAACTATATACATTGTACATACATTTCGAGAGACATTTGTGCAACCTCAGGAAAAAATGACATAGGAGATGAATTTTTTTATTCTCCCAAGAACATGCAACAGATTCATCTTTTAACATGAATTGTACTTGTGAAGGGGAAAAATACGTGAATGAGAAGCTACATATGAAAAAAAAATCTATCTAGCATCTAAAGTCTTTGCAGTTAGGAAACAATGTGTCTTGTTTGAATCTTAATTTATTGTATTCTGAGCAAGGGAGAAAACCTCCAGATTTAAGGTTACTGGAAGGCTGGCTTTTTGAAATTGATTACTTACTTCACAGATTTTAAATACTACTTTGAAATCCTCCACAGTGTTTATTTTGAAGAGTAAACTGATGGCAAAACATGAAAGTTGTTGCATTTGGCAGGAGAATGCAATAATGCTTATGTATCAAAAACTTTCTGCCTGTTACTTGCTCTAACAATCCATTGGTCCTGGATAACTATCACTCTTCCCAACTGCATCACAGGTTAATGCTTGTAGTTGACTATAGTGCAGTTCATGGACAGCACACTGAAAAATGGTTTGAACCAATGTTTTGCTGTCTTTTTCTATTCACCAATTCCTCCAGTTGTGTCTAATACAATGCACAATGGAATGCATTAAAATGGTTTGTAAGTCATGGATTGTGAAAAAATTGAACAACAGCAATTATCATGGTGTGCATCACTTACAGTTGTTAAGAGTTTAGAAAACAAATAGATTGATGCATCTCCTTGATTCTGAAAGTCTTTTCACCCAATACAAATTCAGTTTATGCTTTATGGATTTTGCTTGCCCTCAAGTGAACAGGCTGAAAACACTGTCTAAATAGCCAGGTTAATTCTACAGCATCATTAGTTTCACTTTCATGGATGCTCAGATCATTTGATAACATTACAGGTGTGATAGTGTTTGTTATTTTCACCTCATAAAATCATTTCTGAAAGAATAGTAACACCACAGCTTTCAGTAAAACTAACAGACAGCGAGCACATCTAGTATCCAAAGCGCATCTGCACCCTTTATGTCTACTCTTATAGAAACCATTAAGGCTATTTTGTGAGTAAGCTGTGAAGGTTTTACTAATAATGAGTTTGAACTGCAGTTGGAATCATAGTGAAAGCAAAGTTTAGAAATATTACAAGACAGAGCAGATGTTGGAATGTGAGTTGAATATAAAGTATTTTCTTGTTGCTGCAAAATGTGTTCTGCACAGATGTCAGAGGGAATGGCAGCAGATTTCCACCCTTGATAGGGATGCAATAGCGTTTGTCAAAGTATTTGTCAGAGTTTTGATGTTGTTTGAGATGAATAAAGTCCACAGATAATATTCTAAGCTGACATGAGTTCACAAAAGAATCCCAAAATGTTGCAGTGCAGTAGGAGTACATTCAGCCGGTCATGACAGCCTCTGACCTTTGAATTGGCATTATGACCTAATGCAATCGATTGCTTTTTTCCCACATTCTTGCACATCCAAATTAATTGTCCAATGCCCTCTTGAATGTCTTAAGTGAACTTGCCTCCAGCCAATTTCAAGCAATACAGTCCATATTCCAATTATTTGATGTGAGAAGGTGTTTGCTCTCTTATCACTTGTTCCATTTGCAACACATGGCTCTGGGCTTTATCTCTTAGTACCTTTGCTTAACAAAAAAATGTCAAAAATCTTAAGTTCAAAATTAACAACTGATCTAGCATAAACTATCATTTGTGGAAGAGAGTTTCAAATGTAGAGAAATGCTTCCTAATGTGTTGCCTGAATGGCCAAGCCCTAATTTGGAGACCACACCTCCAGTTCTAGAATCTCCAACCAGTTTAAATAGTTTATATTTATCTGCCCTGTTTGCATTGACTGTAACAAAGTCAGCCAGGTGGACCTCATAGAATATCAGTTCCCTTTTTGGGGCTGTTAATCTGGATCAATCAGGGAGCCCAGGTGACAGATAAAAAAAAGAGTGTCAGATCTTCTGACGTGCTGAGTTGGCTCTGAGGGAGTTGGACCAGTGTCAAGGACTTCTCACATGTAATTAAAGAATCACTTTGTCGTAGAATCATAGAGATGTACAGCATGGAAACAGACACTTTGGTCCAAACCATCCACGCCGACCAGATATCCCAACCCAATCTAGTCCCACCTGCCAGTACCTGGCCCATATTCCTCCAAACCCTTCCTATTCATATACCCATCCAAATGCCTCTTAAATGTTACAATTGTACCAGCCACCACCCCTCCCTCTGGCAGCTCATTCCATACACGTACCACCACCTGCGTGAAATCGTTGCCTCGTAGGTCTCTTTTATATCTTTCCCCTCTCACCCTAAACCTATGCCCTCTAGTTCTGGACTCCATGACCCTAGGGTAAAGACTTTGTCTATTTATCCTATCCATGCACCTCGTGATTTTGTAAACCGCTATACGGTCACCCTTCAATCTTCAACGCTCCAGGGAAAACAACCCCAAGCCTGTTCAGCCTCTCCCTATAGCTCAAATCCTCCAACCCTTGCAACATCCTTGTAAATCTTTTCTGAACCCTTGCAAGTTTCATGACATATTTCTGATAGTAAGGAGACCAGAATTGCATGCAATATTCCAACAGTGGCCTAACAAATGTACAGCTGTAACATGACCTCCCAACACCTGTACTCAATACTCTGACCAATAAAAGAAAGCAGACCAAACGCCTTCTCACTATCCTATCTACCTGTGACTCCATTTTCAAGAAGCTATGAACCTGCACTCCAAGGTCTATTTGTTCAGCAACTCTCCCTAGGACCTTACCATAAAGTGTATAAGTCCTGCTAAGATTTGCTTTGCCAAAATGCAGCAGCTTACATTTATCTGAATTAGCCTCTATCTGCCACTTCTCAGCCCATTGGCCTATCTGGTCAAGATCCTGTTGTAATCTCAGGTAACCGTCTTCGCTGTCCACTACACCTCCAATTTTGGTGTCATCTGCAAGCTTACTAATTATACCTCTTATGCTCACATCCAAATCATTTATGTAAATGAGATAAAGTACTGGACCCAGCACCGATTTTTGTGGCACCCCACTGGTCACAGGCCTCCAGTCTGAAAAACAACCCTTCGCCACCATTCTCTGTCTTCTATCTTTGAGCCAATTCTGTATCCAAATGGCTAGTTCTCCCTGCATTCCGTGAGATCTAACCTTGCTAACCAGTCTCCTATGGGAAACCTTGTCGAACGCCTTACTGAAGTCCATGTAGATCACATCTACTGCTCTGCTCTTATTAATCCTCTTTGTTACTTCTTCAAAAAACTCAATCAAGTTTGTGAGACATGATTTCCCATGCACAAAGCCATATTGACTATACATAATCAGTCCTTGCCTTTCCTGAAAATGTGTTGCTGGAAAAGCGCAGCAGGTTAGGCAGCATCCAGGGAACAGGAGAATCGACGTTTCGGGCATAAGCCCTTCTTCAGGAAGCCCTTCTCCTTGCCTTTCCAAATACATGTACATCTTGTCCCTCAGGATTCCTTCCAACAACTTGTCCATCACCGACGTCAGGCTCACTGGTCTATAGTTCGCTGGCTAGTCCATACCACCCTTCTTAAACAGTGGCACCATGTTTGCCAATCTCCAGTCTTTCTGCACCTCACCTGCGACTATCGATGATACAAATATCTCAGCAAAAGGCCCATCAATCACTTCTCTAGCTTCCCAGAGTTCTAGGGTACACCTGATCAGATCTTGGGGATTTATCCATCGTTATGCGTTTCAAAACATCCAGCGCTTCCTCCTTTGTAATATGGACATTTTGCAAGGTGTCACCATCTATTGCCCTACATTCTTGTATCTTCCATATCCTTTTCCACAGTAAATACTGATGCAAAATACTTGCTTAGTATCTCCTCCATTTTCTGTAGCTCCACACAAAGGCTGCTTTGCTGCTCTTTGAGGGGCCCTATTCTCTCCCTAGTTCCCTTTTGTCCTTAATGTATTTGGAAAAACCCTTTGGATTCTCCTTAAAGCGATTTCATGTCCCCTTTTTGCCCTCGTGATCTCCCTCTTAAGTGTACTCCTACTGCCTTTATACTTTCTAAGGATTCACTCGATCTATCCTGTCTATACCTTACATATGCTTCCTTCTTTTTCTTAACCAAACCCTCAATTTCTTTAGTCATCCAGCATTCCCTACACCTACCAGCCTTTCCTTTCACCCTAACAGGAATATATTTTCTCTGGATTCTCGTTATCTCATTCCTGAAGGCTTCCCATTTTCTTTACCTGTGAACATCTGCCCCCAATCAGCTTTTGAACATTCTTGCCTAATACCATCAAAATCAGCCTTTCCCCAATTTAGAACTTCAACTTCTGGATCTGTGACAGGATAATTTCTGTAATCTAGCTTCATAACCCCTGAAGTCCAGCATCATTATTTTAAGTTATGTTGTACTCCCTCCAAGGCCAATATATCATTCCTAAAAGTACTGTGCCCAGACCTTCTCATAGAGCGCCAAATGAGGTCTATCCAGGTTTTGTATAGTGGCAGCATAACCTCTGCATCCTGATAATCCAACCCTCTCGATATAAAGACCAGCATTCCATTAGCTTTCTCAATTATTTTCTGCTCTTGTTCATGACATTTTTAAGATCTTTGCACTTGAACCCCAAGTCTCTTTAGATAACCTTTGTATTTAACTTCATACCATCTGGAAAGTGCCCTGATCTCTCCTCTTTCAGTCCAAAATGGATAACCTCATTCCTGCTTATATTAAAATGCATTTGACACAGTTTTGCCCATTCACCTAGACTCCCAATATTCCTTTGTAATTTTATGCTAATCTCTATGCTGTCCATAATCCTGCCCAACATTGATGTCATCAGCAAATTTGCCTATATGACTTTGTATGCCATTAAGTTGCTAATAAATAATGCAATTAATTGAGGCCCTAACACAGTTCCTTATGGGACACCACAAGTCACATTGTGCTCCTTGTAAAAGCATGAGTGGTTTCATCGTCAAGATTTTTATTTTTGCTTGACATTGTTAAATGATGCAACAACCAGTAGTGATTACCATTGTATTTAATATAATTGAAGACATGAAGCTTTTGTCAAAATAAGTTGCATGCAAACAAAGAAAAATGCATTCCTTTTAATAAACATTTACATTTACAGTTATTAATGGGAACTTGTATTCATACAGTACTTTTATCTTTATAAAACATCCCTTAAATCCTAATGGTGGACCAATTGAACCATACTGGAACATAGTGCCTGACACTTAATTTCAAATAAAGTAATAAGGTACGGTCTAGGCTATCTCATTTTTTATATTTTAATGGGGTTTTGTTTGGTCCATATTAGTTACTGCAACAATTAACAATGTTAATTATCTTGTGACAGAATTCCTATTTTGATCTTGTAAAACTGGAGTTCATCCTAAACTTGGCTGCCCATATTCTAACCTGCACTAAGTCCCCTTCAGTCACATCACAGTAATGTTCACAAACTAAATTTGACACAACCCATAAGGAAAGATTACAACAGTGAGATAACTGTGTGTCAAAATAGAGAAACAAAAACAAGAGGCTAGAATTGGAGAGGCGTGCAGATTTCAGAACGTTTGTGGAGCACCTGGAAATCCCAGGGATGAGCAAGGCCAAGGAGAGACTTGAAAGTGGGGCATTACTGGACTGGGAGGCAATGTAGGTAAGTGAATAGAAGGGACTTGGTGCTCGTTAGAATTTGGCAGTAGAGTTTAGGATGGGGTCAGATTATACAAGATTGAAAATGGGAGGCCTGCTACAGGATTTTTAGAGTTGTTAATTCTCAAGGTAACTGTTATGGACCAGACCAAACATCCTCAAAATATATCAAGGAGATATTTTTAAATAAAATAAAAAGACAGTCTCTAGGCTAGGTAAAAGACCCTGTCTCCCGGTATGATTCCATTAGTCCACCACTAGGTTTTAAGCAAAGCACACTTCATTCTTACAACACAATTAAAATATAAACAAAAATTACAAACTGACATAGCTTTAACTCTATTGAGATACTTAATAAAATAACATACTTTTTAACAATGAATTATCATTTGTTCCAAAACAGCAGCATCCCATAAAGATAAATTCAGATTGTCCTTATGCATCAACTCCCTTCCAGTCAAGGAGAAAGGTAGACCAAAAGATATAATCCAGCAGCAGAGGGAGAGAACTCAATGTTTTTGGTGCAGTGGAGAGACAGAGCTGTATCTATCAGCTCCAAATACCGACTGAAAGCACAATTAAAACCCTGAGTCTGAGATAGCCCAACTCCACCCACTCATGCTTCCTTAATTTACTTTAATAAAACACAGAAAGCTCAAAGCTGTTTACTCAGTGCTTCTGAAGCAAACATTTCACCATCAGCAGCAATATCTTTCTGCAAGAGAAACAGCACACAACAAATCTGTCTTAAAGGCACAGTACAATCACAGTAACAAAGACACAGACAATGACTGAGTCATGGACAGAGTTCGGTAATGAAATGGATTTAGAAGTTGGCAGATTTGCAACATAATGCGTATGTGCTTATTCACTGACCCAAGAATAAAATACTGTACTGAAGTTGCAAAGTGTCTCCTTCAGCATCAGACAATTACAAAAATGCTGGATGGAGTTTGTGACTCAGAAATGGGGACTGCAAATTCTGCTGTACTAATATCGAGAGGCGGTCGTTTATGCTTATCCAGAGCTAGATATCAAACAACTAGTCTGACTACTTAGAGATAGTATAACAGTCAAGAGAGGTAGAGATGAGGCAGAGCTGCTTGTTATGTATGTATATGGAACCTGACATTTGTGGTTTTGGATGATGTCACAGAAAGCTATGAGAAATGGATGGGTCACTAAGAGGTGACAGTTCTCAATAACTAACATCAAAACACACACTAGATTTAAAGCCAATAAAAGCTGAAAACATCAAAAACTGTAAAATTTGATTGTGTTTTAATGCAACCATTTTTACAGTTTTCCACCAGACAATTTAATGCAGTGTTTACCACTAATTACCTATGCCAAACTCTAGTCACTGAAAAAAGTTCCTTGGGACAGGATGCATTTACTCTAGCTTAATTATCTGCCTTGGTGTTGTGGTAGAATTCTTATTTTTGAGTTAGAAGGTCATGAGTTCAAAACCAATTCCAGGTAGCTAAGCATGTAATCTGGGTTTGCATTTTCACAAAGTCTTGAAGGAATGCTACACTGTTAGAAATACCATCTTTTTCTAAAATACCATAAGACAATAACAATGGTAGTCAGAAGGAATACATTAGAATGTACTAAAGATTGAAATGGAAGCTATCATACTGGAGCGAATAGATCAGTTAGCTCACTAAGAACAAATGATGACAAAATATGGTAGGTGCAATGCCAAAATCAAAAGGATGGAAAAAACAAATATTTGTGAGGATAAAGAGCATATTAAGAAGAAAATTCAAGATTATAATAAGGAAAGCACTCATACGATGCTAAATTCCATTCATTTGCCTGTGTGCTTCAGAAATTAAAGAACAGTGAGTCAGCGAGTCATATAGCACAAATCATTTGGCCCATTATGCCTATGCCAACAAACAGTCACCAAAATATACCAATCCCATTTACCTGCACAGGATCCTTATCCGACTATGCCTTGGCATTTTAAATGCTTGTCCAGATGCTTCTTAGATGTTGCAAGAGTACTTGCCTCTCAAGCTGCAACATTCCATATTTCTACCATTCTCTAAGTGAATGTTTCCTCAGATCTCCTAAAAATTACTTAATCTTCACCTTAAATATATGTACTCTGGTCTTAGACATAACTGCCAGAGGAAAAAGATAACCCCATATGTGCCTCTCATAATTTTGTAGACTTCAATCTGATTCCCCACCCTTAAGCCTCCTCTGCTCCAGGGAAATCAAACCCAATCTATCCAGTCTCTCCTCATAACTGAGACTTCCCATTCCAGGTAACATCCCAGTGAATCTCCCCTGCACCCTCTCCAGTGCAACCATGTCCTTCCAATAGTATGGCAACCAGAACTGCATCTGTAGCCTAACCAATGCTTTATAAAGTTGCAAAAAGACTTCCCTGCTCCTATATTCTATGCTACAGCTAATGAAGGCCTATATACCTGTGCTGACACCTTCAAGGGTCTATGGACTTATACACCAAGGTCACTTTGTTCCTAAATACTCCCTAGGATCCAACCATTCATTGTGTAAATCCTTCTGTTATCATGCATCACCTCACACTGAGTAAGGATCTATGTATGAAATGTGGATACTAAGACATTCTTGCAAACTCATATAGAGACCATCGGATAATTGAAGTGGTCGTAAAATTGCAGAAGCAAAAATAACTCTTAAAAACAGACATACAGAGAAGAAAATGCCAGTATTGCAGCCATTTGATCATAGCTAAAAACCTACAAAGATCTCCTGTAAAGGCCAAAGTGGAGTAAAGCAGAAAGAGGGGTCAACCATGGTGTAGTTGGATGATGGGTCTCACAAAGAAGGTATAGTGGATATGAGGATGGTGTAAGACTGACAAGCATGACATACAATGACAGCCGCAGTTAAAACAAATCCTTGCTCCTGCTCGAGTAGACATCCAAGGTTCTACTTCATTGTTGAAAATGTGTTGCTGGAAAAGCGCAGCAGGTCAGGCGGCATCCAAGGAACAGGAGAATCGACGTATCGGGCATAAGCCCTTCTTCAGGAATGAGGAAAGTGTGTCCAGCAGGCTAAGATAAAAGGTAGGGAGGAGGGACTTGGGGGAGGGGCATTGGAAATGCGATAGGTGGAGGGAAGTCAAGGTGAGAGTGATAGGCCGGAGTGGGGTGGGGGCGGAGAGGTCAGGAAGATGATTGCAGGTTAGGAAGGTGGTGCTGAGTTCGAGGGATTTGACTGAGACAAGGTGGGGGGGGAGGGGAAATGAGGAAACTGGAGAAATCTGAGTTCATCCCTTGTGGTTGGAGGGTTCCCAGGCAGAAGATGAGGCGCTCCTCCTCCAACTGTCGTGTTGCCATGGTCTGGCGATGAAGGAGTCCAAGGACCTGCATGTCCTTGGTGGAGTGGGAGGGGGAGTTAAAGTGTTGGGCTACGGGGTGGTTAGGTTGGTTGATCCGGGTGTCCCAGAGGTGTTCTCTGAAACGTTCCGCAAGTAGGCGGCCTGTCTCCCCAATATAGAGGAGGCCACATCGGGTGCAGCGGATGCAATAGATGATGTGTGTGGAGGTGTAGGTGAATTTGTGGCGGATATGGAAGTGTCCCTTGGGGCCTTGGAGGGAAGTAAGGGGGGAGGTGTGGGCGCAAGTTTTGCATTTCTTGCGGTTGCAGGGGAAGGTGCCGGGAGTGGAAGTTGGGTTGGTGGCGAGTGTGGACCTGACGAGGGAGTCACTGTTCAAAGCAAAGAGGGGGACATCTGAATCAGCCAGTATTTGTTTCTCAACCACATCGATAAAGCAGACTCATGAACTCAAAATAGTGCAGTACTGACAGAATGCTGCCATGGTGAAGTTTTCATCTTTAACTGATGTTCAGTTCGACGTAGAAGGTCCCATTGCATCCTTCAAAACAGACTTTCAGCACAGGCAATATTTCATCCTCATTCAGCATAATTAGAACACATTTACTGATGATTCATATCATTGCTGTTTTTGAGATTCTGCTACATGCTAACTGGTTGCCGCGGTTCTCTGCATAACAATACTAGTAACTCTTCAAAATTAAAAGGCTGTTGAGTGTTTTAATGTATCTTGGAGTGTTATATTCTATGCTTTGGAGAATCACAAAGCTGATACCTCCCCCTTGAAGTGTGGGGGAGGTCTTGTTTTGCTTTGAAAATGCATGTTGGTTAACCTAATTTCAAGGCCAGAGTTCAATCAATCCAACCATTTCTGCGTTATTTCTTAGTGCTCATCTGTCATTGCCCCCCAAAAAAGTCAATTCTGACCAAAGAAAGTTCACCTCAGGTTAATGAACTGTTTCCACAAGCAAACTAAAGTTGAATTTGGCCAGCTGTCCCAATTGCTGTGGAAATTGCAACATATTGTTAACATTTATCTTACATTACCTTAAATCGAAAACAAACTGCATATTTGACACTTGATACAGACTATTGATGGGGTGGGAGTGATTATGAAAGAATGGCCTTATTAAAATGCTCAGATGTTAATCAATGCAGAAGCAGCCAATCTCTAAAGCTCAGAGGTGAGATTTTACATATTCTCAGTCAGCCATAATTCAGATTTTAGCACTTTTAGTGCCGAGTGTCAAGATTGTGGGTTCAAATCCCACACCAGTGTAAAAATCAAAGTTGCTACTTCTGTGCAGTGTAGGAAAAAGTGCTACACTATTTAAGTTGCCATCGTTTGGATGTAACATTACTCTGAGACTCTGTCTGCTTTCTCAGATGGCTATATAGGAACGCATGGCACTATTTTGAAAGAGAAGGAGCTCTTTTTGGTTTCTTCACCAATATGTATCCTTCAATCTATATCTCAAATACAGATTACCTGGTCACTGCCACAAAGTAGAAGACCAGGTGGCGGTGGAGGGTTGCTTTTCAGACTGGAGACCTGTAACTAGTGGTGTGCTGCAAGGATCAGTGCTGGGTCCACTGCTTTTCTTCATATATATATAAATGATTTGGATTTGAACATAAGTGAACATATAATTAGTAAGTTTGCAGTTGACACGAAAATTGGAGATGTAGTGAACAGCAAAGAAGGTTACCCCAGAGTACAACCGGATCTTGATCAGAAGGGCCAATGGGCTGAGGAGTGGCAGGTGGAGTTTAATTTAGATAAATGCGAGGTGCTGCATGTTGAAAAGGCAAATCAGGGCAGGACTTATACACTTTATGGTAAGGTCCTGGGGAGTGTCGCTAAACAAAGCAACCTTGGAGTGCAGGTTCATAGTTCCTTCAAAGTGGAGTCGCAGGTAGATTAGATTACTTACAGTGTGGAAACAGGCCCTTCGGCCCAACAAGTCCACACCGACCCGCCGAAGCGCAACCCACCCATACCCCTACATTTACCCCTTTAACCTAACACAAAAGGCAATTTAGCATGGCCAATTCACCTGACCCGCACATCTTTGGACTGTGGGAGGAAACCGGAGCACCCGGAGGAAACCCACGCAGACACGGGGAGAATGTGCAAACTCCACACAGTCAGTTGCCTGAGTTGGGAATTGAACCCGGGTCTCTGGCGCTGTGAGGCAGCAGTGCTAACCACTGTGCCACCGTGCCGCCCACATAGGATAGTGAAGAAGGTGTTTAGTATGCTTTCCTGTAAAGGTCAGAACATTTAGTATAGGAGTTAGGGGGTCATGTTGCAGCTGTACAGGACATTGGTTAGGCCACTATTGGAATACTCTTTGCAATTCTGGTCTCCCTACTTTTGGAAGGATGTTGTGAAACTTGAAAGAGTTCAGAAAAGATTTAGAAGGATGTTGTCAGAGTTGAAAGATTTGAGGCATAGGGAGAGGCTAAACAGGGTGGGGCTGTAACCTCTGGAGCGTCAGAGGCTGAGGGTGACCTGAAAGAGGTTTTAAGATCATGAGGAGCATGGATAGAGTAAATAGACAAGGTCTTTTCCCGGGGGTGAGGAGCCCAGAACTGGAGGGCATAGGTTTAGGGTGAGAGGGGAAAAATTCCAAAGGGACCTAAGGGACACCTTTTTCACACAAAGGATGGTGCGTGTATGGAATGAGCTGCCAGTGGTGAAGACTGATACAATCACAACTTTAAAAGGTATCTGGATTGGCACATGAAGAGGAAGAGCTTAGAGGGAAATGGGCCAAGTGCTGGCAAATGGGACTAGATTAATTTATGATATCTGGTTGGCATGGCCAAGTTGGACCAAAGCATCTGTTTCTGTGTGGTGCATCTCCATGACTGTCATGGGAAGAGGATGTTAGGGGAAGGCAGAGCATAGCTTTCAGAAGTAATCCACTTGTCCTCTTTCCCTACACCTTTGACTATTTCAAGCTTTGGTAATTAGAAAGATGGTGAGTTGAGTCCCTTAAGTGACAATAAGTAGAGCAGTTAATTGCGGACAATTTGAGAATTTTCCAAATGGTCAAACTCATCCAATATTTAATTGATGAAATGTTGAGAAGCAGGTCTGTATTTCTCTGAGACAACCTGCCCAATTATTCACCTATCTTATCATATCCAGGGGGGAAAATAGGGCAATTAATCTTTCCTGGTCTCCCACTTCTTCTCCTTTTGTTCATTTCTTCCTCCACTCTCATCCTTTCACCATCTATCTTAAACTTTCTCTGTACTTGCTTAAAACATTTTACAATTCTAGTGAAAAATAATCAACCTAAAAAGTTAACTTTCACTGCAGATTCCACTTTCTGCTTTTATTTTAGATTTCCACTCTCTAAAACAGTTTCCTTTTGATGTTGAGTATTATTGCCGAATTCAGTATCCTCAGGTCAAGAGTGGAATATAAGCTTGAATTCCCACTATGCAAGTGATGATAACTGCTCAGCGATTCCTGTTACATGCCTACATGCGTGGGTGTTCATCAACAGCAGAATCAGATTTGTATGTGATGGCTCCTTAAGGCAATGAAAGAAGGGCTCCCCTATGATCTCAGGACAATTCAAACTGTTTATTGTCCATCAAATTCTTTCAATCTGCATGCTGCACCGAAGGAAACACGGGAGCCAATTTGCACGAAGTCACACAAACAGCAATGTGATAATAACCAGATTATCTGCTTTTGTGATATGTGTTGAGAGATAACTATTGTTTCTATTAAATATCCTCAACATAGCACCTGAGATTTTTGTGTCCACGTTTGACAGCAGGTTGGATTTTAAATTAGCTCTCAAAACAGATTTTGTAAACTCCTGGACACCCTTCAGGCACTGCACTATTATCAAGAATGTTATGGCTATATCTGTTTTAATTCAGAAGCAACAGAGTTACCACTGAGCTAAAATTCAGACTCAAGCTGAAGCTAGAGCTGCCTTTGACAAGTGGGCCACATCTGCGATATCTTCATTCTAGCCAGGTGGAAGCATGCTGGAGTCAGGCCATCTACCTCCAGGGGCAGTTCAGACGTGGATGTAGAGCTAGATGAGTACTGAGGAAGATTGGTTAGAAGGCCCGCTTCAATTAAGACACTTTGGCCCAGTTGTATGAAAGTCTCAAACACCATGTAGTCCCCATAAAGTCTCCATGCCCTTCACACCTCCAAGTCTTCTCAGATCTCCATGTTGCCTCCAAGCTATGTCAATAATCACCCACCCAGAATTAATTATGGGAAGAATTCAAGAGCCATGTGGCTGTAAATTGTTAGGTGATAAGTTCTCCTGAGAGAATGATCACTCCAGAATCTTGATACAGAAAAGAAAGAAAAAAAATCATTAACCCCATTAAAAATTAAGTTCCTCAGACTGTTCATCTGATGGTTAAAGAAAAAAAAACGATCTTCTATTCACTAAACAGATTAAAGACAACTGGCAGTTTTAAAAGGTTATTAAACAATCAATTGAAATGTGAACCTTGTTCCCTTCCAAGCTAAGTACTTTTGGAGCTCTTGAAACTCAGCCAAGCATTCATCATTGAATGCTGTTAATATGAACTCTTGGCTAATCAATTAACTGTAGCGATCTTTGTCTGTTTTTTCAATCTAACAAAACTAAAAAGACTGTTATTTTGTTATATTTAATGAGTCAGTGATCTAATTTACTTCAGATCAAGACACTTAATTATATTTCATCAATCGTTGAAGAGAGGTTTTACCTACTCCATAAGATTGTGGTTCCTACACTGCAGCCCTTGGAACAGTAAAAAGGAGATCTTTTTAAACTTAGTATTACGTTTAATGGCCCTGCTGAGTTCAGATGTACCACCCACATGATTTACATCCCGTGTTCTTTGGACTGCCAACATCAGTGGGATACATTCGAAATATGAGCGAGATTTCCATAACCAGGTTCCACCTGCAATTTTGAAATGTCTCTGAAGTCAGCCTGATTCCTCAAAAATCCCATCCTCCGAGTCAATACTCACACATACAAAACTGTCTTTTAAGGTACAATCACATTCCTTGTGAATATACCACCAGGTGCCATAAAGAGCCTGAATGTCATTATTCACGGCCTGACATCAAGGAAACAATAAAAGGAATTAGTGTTGTCAGATGCTGCCCAAAATGTCTTATGAATAACTGCATTTATGGTGATTTATGGAGTTCAGAGAGATGGAAAGAGCAGGTAGAGCAGCAGACCCTTCCACAATCTGTTGATTCTGGTTCATCCCCAAACCCCATCCAGAAATGGGTGGTAAGGTGGCTAGAGAGTTGGCATCTCCTCCACCCTCTTACCGCCGGCCTCCCTCCTCCCCTGCCTCACCTCCCTGGCCCATCATCAGCGGTGCATGCATTTATAGTGGCTTTACCACACATGGAACACAGCGATGTAATTGCCAGATGTGAGGTCACCTCCTCTAACACATTCTATCACTGCCAGGTAGCATTACTGGCTGCATTAGTGAATGCATGGCACCTTTACTTCATTATGAAGAATCACTCTGTTAGGGTATAGAGCCTGAAAGTGACTCACATTTTTGGAGTTGTGCTTCAACAGTGAGTCAATGTGTGTCATGGGCCAAAAATAGGGAGTGGGATTAATTGGATAACCCTTTGAAGAAACCAGTGTAGTCACATTGGCCTCCATCTCCATTGTCTTCCATCTGTGCTGTAGGATTTTTTGATTCTATGAATCCTAGTTACTTGACATTGGTGTAGTGTAGGAAGTGCAAATGACCCAAGTCCTAAGATGTAGAAGCTACTGGTTTACAAACATTAGCATCTGCTTTGTCAAAGATGCTCATAATTTATATTGGCTAGCCTCTGCAATCTATTAAATTGATCTGATTTAATTCATAATCAAGTGATTACACCAATTTATAAACTGTATACAATGTAACAATGATACTTCCTCAGATTCAATATAGAAACTGCACACGGCTAATTAATTTGAAGAAAATCATATTGTACCAGTGGTATCATATGCAAATACAGCTATATAAATACCCAAAGTATCAAACATAATCCATCTACTGTAGATTCCCTTCATGCAATTTTATTTCCTAGCTGTAACAAAAAGAAATTGCTGGAGAAACTCAGCAGATCTGGCAGCAATCTGGGGAGAGAAAGCATTTCAAGCTCTGTGACGCTTTTTCAGGACTAAAGTTTCTCCAGTAATTTCTGCTTTTCAGATTTTCAGCATCCACAGTTCTTTGCTTTTTGTTTGCTATTTCCTAGCTAACTGCTGATAAAATCATGCATAGTCACCGGTATATCATAAAATGCTTAATCGCCTTTCTCACAGATATTATCCAGCCCCCATTCAAAAGTCCAATTTGCTGGTCAAGGACGATATCACAACTGTGTTAAAGGAGCACACTATGGAGGTCTTGGGTGGTGAGGCATTGTGGGTGGAGCTGAGAAATAAGAAGGGTGCAGTTACATTGTTGGGGCTGTACTGCAGGCCTCCCAACAGTGAGCGTGAGGTAGAAGAACAAATAGGTAAACAGATTATGGAAAGATGTAGAGGCAATAGGGTAGTGGTGATGGAAGATTTTAATTTTCCCAACATTGACTGGGATACACTTAACGTCAAAGGTCTGGTTGGGGTAGAATTTGTAAGAAGCTTCCAGGAGAGTTTTCTAGAGCAGTATGTCAACAGTCTGACAAGAAGGGAAGGGGCCATATTGGACCTGGTACTGAGGAACAAGCCAGGACAGGTCATAGAAGTTGCGGTGGGGGATTTCTTTGGGAACAGTGACCACAATTCTGTAAGTAGATAAAGAAAGAGAGTGGTCCTGAGAGAAGAATACTGAACTGGGCCAAGGCCAATTATATCAAAATTAGGCAGGAACTGGGAAATGTGGATTGGACACAGCTATTTGAAGGGAAGTCCACATTTGAAATGTGGGAGGCTTTCAAAGATAGGTTAAAGATAGTGCAGGATAGGCATGTCCCGTTGAAGGCAAAGGATAGGAAGGGCAATTTCGTGAACCGTACAGGAGAAATTGTATGCCTAGCCAAGAGGAAAGGGAAAGCATACATAAGATTTAGGCAGCTAAGAACAGAACAGGCCCTGGAGGAATATAGCAAGAGTAGGACAAGTCTTAACCGAGGAACCAAGCGGGCTAAAAGAGGTCATGAAATAGCTTTAGTAAGCAGAATTAAGAAGAATAAAATGCTTTGGGATTCTCATGTAAGAAACAAATGGGTAACTAGAGAAAGGATTGGTCCACTAAAGGATAACGAAGGAAGACAGTGTGTCGAACCTGAGAGAATGGGTGAGATTCTGAATGATTACTTTGCATCAGTGTTCACGAAGGAGAGGAACATGATCAATGTTGAGATTAGACATAAGTAGGGAAGATGTGTTGGGTAGACTAAAAGTTATTAGGGTGGACAAATCCCCAGGACCAGATTGGATCTATCCAAGGTTGCTGAGGGAGGCAAGAAAGGAAATAGCTGGGGCCCTGCGAGGTATCTTTGTGGCATCCTTAAATACAGGTGAAGTGCCGGAGGACTGAGGGTTGCTCATGTTGGCCCCTGTACAATAAGGGTAGTAGGGATATTCCGGGTAACTACAGACCAGTGAACCCGACGTCGATGGTGGGAAAGTTGCTGGAGAAGATACTGAGGGATAGGATCTATCTATATTTAGAAAAGAATGGGCTTATCAGTGATAGACAACATGGTTTTGTGCGGGGGAGATTGTGCCTTACCAACTTAATAGAATTCTTCGAGGAAGTGACCAAGTTGATAGATGAAGGAAGGGCTGTTGATGTCATATACATGGACTTTAGTAAGGCGTTTGATAAGGTTCGCAGCAGGTCAGGCAGCATCCAAGGAACAGGAGAATCGACGTTTCGGGCACAAGCCCTTCTTCAGGAATGATTCCTGAAGAAGGGCTTGTGCCCGAAACGTCGATTCTCCTGTTCCTTGGATGCTGCCTGACCTGCTGCGCTTTTCCAGCAACACATTTTCAGCTCTGATCTCCAGCATCCGCAGTCCTCACTTTCTCCTCATTTGATAAGGTTCCCCATGGTAGACTAATGGAGAAACTGAAGTCATATGGTGTGCAGGATGTTCTAGCTAGGTAGATAAAGAACTGGTTAAGCAGCTGGAGACAGAGAATAGTAGCTGAAGGGAGTTTCTCGAAATGGAGAAAGGTGACCACAATGGTGTTCCACAGGGGTCAGTGTTGGGGCCACTGTTGTTTTGTAATATCCATAAATGATCTGGAAGAGGGCACTGTTGGTATGATCAGCAAGTTTGCAGATTACACGAAGATTGATGGAGTAGCAGAAAGAGGACTGTCAGAGAATACAGGAGGATATAGATAGACTGGAGAGTTGGGCGGAAAAGTGGCAGACGGACTTCAATCCAGACAAACGTGAGGTGATGCATTTAGGCAAGACTAATTCTAGAGTGAATTATACAATGAACGGAAGAGCCTTGAGAAAAGTTGATAGGCAGAGAGATCTTGGAGTGCAGGTCCATTGTACGCTGAAGAGTGCTGCACAGGTGGATAGAGTGGTCAAGAAGCATATAGTATGCTTGCCTTCACTGGATGGGGTATTGAGTATAGGAGCTGGCAAGTCATGTTAACATTGTACAAGACATTGCTTCGGCCGCATTTAGAATACTGTGCACAGTTCTGGTTGCCACATTACCAAAAGGATGTGGACGCTTTGGAGAGGGTGCAGAGACGTTTTACGAGGATGTTGCCTGGTATGGAAGGTGCTAGCTATGAAGAAAGGTTGAGTAGGTTAGGTTTATTTTCATTAGAAAAAAGGAGATTGAGGGGGGACCTGATTGAGGTTTATAAAATCATGAAGGATATAAATAGGGTGGATAGAATCAAGCTTTTTCCCAGGGTGAAGGATTCAATAACGAGAGGTCACACTTTCAAGGTGAGAGGTGGTAAGTTTAAGGGGGATACGCGTGGCAAGTACTTCATACAGAGGGTGGTGGGCATTTGGAACGCGTTGCCAGCCGAGGTGGTAGATTCATTTAAGATGCATCTGGATAAATGCATGAGTAAGTGGGGAGTAGAGGGATACAGATGCTTAGGAATTGACCAACAGGTTTAGACCGTACATTTGGATCGGCTCAGGCTTGGACGGCCGTAAATTTTCTTTGTTCTTTATAAATGACACTCTGTTGGAATTTATTCTAAATACTCACTGATCAATACAAGAAATATTCTTCTGAATCTCTACACTTAGTTGGGACTTTGCTTACATTGCTCATGTTCTAGTCCACAGCTCCTTTATTAAAGTAATTGCTTTTTAAAAGTAGTATACATATTTCATTACATTAAAAATCTATTTAGAAATACAATATAATTTTTCGCTCCATTCCTTCACTTCATCTTCCCGCAATTCAGCAATGGTTCTGAATTTGAAATGTTTTATAACTCTCACAAGTGGATGGAAAAAATAAAATCCAGCCTTTAAAGTCTAAATTCCAAACATTTCTACCTCTCAACCTTCAAAAGAAAGTTGTATATATAGCAAACATAAAATATTTTCCAAGTGTTTACTCCTTAGGAAGTTCTTATAAGATGTACAGGCAGGAGAAAAAGTAGTTGGCAGATTAAGGAGGGATACTGTCATTGGTTTTGCAAATGCCACACTTTAGCACCAGATTATAATGGCCCTCAAACTGCTGGTTCTGGTTGTGTCCCCACTAAAAGACATTTTACCTCAATCATGAGCTTGGAAATCTTTTGCGTTGCAATTTGTTGAAGTGTAACTTGATTATCTAGGAAATCAGCGCAGTTGGGGATCTTAAGTATCAGCCCTACTCACATGCAACATTAAAATAGAACAAATAACTGCGGATGGTGGAAATCTGAAATATATAAAACAGAAATCGCTAGGGAAGTTTTGATTTTCCTAATCAACATTAATGAAATGGCAATTATTATGCAAATCTTGCAATGGATTTGACAACACAAAAATAAAAGTTGACATGAAACATTGGTAAATATCTATCACATGAATTCACCCTGATGCTGTGAATTTTCCATAATTATTCTTCATGCTTTACAATGCAAAATCACACTACAGGAGGATATGTGGAACTCATGTCTAATACTGGGAGTTATTACATGAAGCTTTGAAAATATGTGAATCATCAATAAAAAAATTAACCACTTTCACGAGTCAAGAATCTGTGTCAGATATGAGAACTAAATTATGCTTTCAAAGAAAATGTGCACAGAGGAGTTATGTATTCCTACAGGTCAGTCATTACCAAATCATACACTTCAAAAAAACACTTTCTATTTGCCACTTGAAATGTTTTTTTATTCATTCATTAGGTGTGGGTGTCACAGGCTAGGCAGCATTTATTACCCACCCCTAATTGCCGAGAAGGCAGTTGAGAGTCAACCATATTGCTGCGGATCAGTAGTTACATGTAGGCCAGACCAGGTAGGGATGGTGGTTTCCTTTTCTAAAGGTCATTAGTGAACCTGATGAGTTTTTCCAATAAATCGACAATGGATCCATGGTCACCATTAGATTATTAATTCCAGATATTTACTGAATTCAAATTCCACCATCTGCTGTGGCAGGATTTGAACCCAGGTCTCCAGAAATCCAGGCCTCTGAATTAACAGTCAGCGACAATACCACTAAGCAATCAGCTACTCCTAATATATCAGTTTCAATTTTAGATTTGACTCAGTGAGGATTTGAAGTTAATTTTATTGATGTTAGCCTTAATTACTGCTTGTTAATGTATTCTATATCATTTTTATCAATTTATATTTATTAGTTTTGCTAGAGTTACATGAAGAAGGATGAACAGATGCTTACATGGAGTATGTTTCTGTGCTGAAAACCTTTACTGTCCCAATCATTGGAGATAAAATTAATAATGCCAAATCAGAAAGTGTTCAAAAATGTAAGTACAACCAAATTGTTTTTACCCTGAAGTTTCAAAATATAAAACAAAAGTATAAAAAAAATTTGAGTTCAAAAGGATGGTAAAATTCGCCTCGTTGGATTAAATCTGACATTGAGAAGACTATTTACATTATTTTTATAATAATTATACTCAGCAAGCCTTCCTGCTGGGAGTACAGAATCAATAAACAAAAGCTACAGTTTTATGCCAATTCGTTCTTCCACTCTCTCCCTCCCTCTCTTTCAAACATGCACACAGATGGACAAACAAGGCCTAACAGACATCCTACTTTTGTAATATGTCAGAGAAATAGCATTTTTAAATGGTAACAGCTCACAGTTATGGTATTTACTTTGGGATTTTTTAAAATGACACTGGGGAAAAATATGGGCAACTTTGTTTTTTTCAGATTCCTGTGCTAACTCAATGTTGCCAACTGAACTCCATGTGCACTTCCAGCTAACTTGCTTTTTCCTGATTTGTTTTGCTTCTTTTTCATTTTCTTCTGGTTGCAGCTGCTTCTTTACCTCCTTTTATTTTCCTAAGTCTCTTAACAGACATGTCTATGATATCATCACCACACTGTAGAATGTGGCAACAAGTGTAAATGTATCATTATACATCTTACTTTAGATAACTTGAAGCATGAAACTCTTCAGTAAGCATAGTTTTTCTGTGTAAATCTGAAAGTGATTCATCAAAGCTCGATATAAGAAAGGGATTTTTAAATCCTACAGTCAGTAAGGAACATGGTTGATGTGTCGCCGACTTTGGCTGGGTGATACAGAGGCCAAGTGTGGGTACCCGAGAACTGGGATACTTTGCTTCAGGGGGTGGTCACACCTGTCAGGTTAGGTAATTCAAATCTTTGGTCTGTGATCTGCAAGAGAACTTTGTGACTACAAGCGAGGCTGCTATAAGGGATTTAGGGAGCAGCAAACAAAGACCCTTAGCCCAGCAATTACCCAACAGCTACAAGTTGTGTGGATGAATCCCTGAAAATGGGAGAAATTTCAAACAAACGTGTTTATCTGGAAACTCTCAGTTATGGTAATATACTGTTTTTTTTTGCTAAATGGAATTTAACTTGCCACTGAAATCAACAATAAGCAATATTGAGAAGATTTCAAGATTAGAGTCCCACCCTTGATACTCGAGTGAGAAAGTTTGGTTAAAACATATATATCCACTATGTGCCTTCAGCACATACCATAAGTGTCCTTTTTTCCTTCATCTCCAATCCTGTATATCCCTTGATCCTCCATAATTTTCTGGATTTGTTGTTTTCACCTTTCAAGGAACATACTGATCCTGCACTCTCTCTAGTAATTGAATGTCTCACAATCCTTTTCTCCTATGTCTGCTTGACTTGACACAAACTTTGGCAGAGGACAGGAGAATTGATGGTAGAGGTTTCTTTTTGTAATCACCATCTGATTTTTAGGGAAATGGTTAATAAACATATAGCTCGACCCCTTTCTATGGACAACTGCTAATTAACCACATGATTCCTGAACTTGGAACAGTTTTAGAATCACTCTGTCAGATAGGGGAAAGAGTAAGAATGTGTCCATCCATCCATCCTGCTGATATATTAATCCCATAACATTCTAGTTCATAACTTCAGCAATGGATATCATTCCATTAAAATGTTATCACAGAAGTCACATCTTTGCCAACAAGTAAAAGTTTTAAGCTCGAGCAAACCTAAAAGGTTTTGTGAGCAAGGTTTCTTGTACAAATTGCAATTTCACTTTTCTTGATTTGCTTTTACAAACATTGAGCAATTCATTCAAATAAACTGGATGAAAAGAAGGCAGCTGAAATAAAGACAAATGAACAATGTCTCAGGTTTGTTCAGTTGATCTAATTGGAAGATGTCACACTTCAATAAGTGCAGCATCTTTATCTGTTATGATCTCCCAAAATAACACAATGACAACACCATGAGGTTGAATCGGTCCTTTTAAATCTATTCTATGCTGGCCCTACTTAAATTGGATTCCAGGAGCAGGTGTACAGAAGGAAAGCCAGGAAGGGGAGGGGTAAAGAAGGAAAGGGTGGGAAGGTGTCACATCTGTAAAAGAGGGAAGGAAGAAGAATGGAAGGGCAGTGCTGACTGGGGACTTTTCAGTTAGTGGAACAGACAGGCATTTCTGCTGCCATGAACCCAACCCCAGGATGGGATGTTACCTTCTTAGTGCAAGGATCAAGGATATCACAAAACAGCAGCAGGACATTCTCCCTGGCGACACAGAGCAGCCAGAGGTTGTGGTCCACATTCACGCTAATGACATGGGTAGTGAGGGTGATATGGTCCTGTAATCAGGTTGTAAGGACCCAGGTAGAAAATCAGCAAGCTTGACATTGAAAGTAGTGAACTGTGGAATACTGTCAAGAGTGTGGTGCTGGAAAAGCACAGCAGGTCAGGCATCATCATCTGAGGGGCAGGAGAATCAACGTTTCGGGCAAAAGCCCTTCATCAAGAATTCCTAATGAAGGGCTTTTGCCTGAAACATCGATTCTCGTGCTCCTCAGATGATGCCTGACCTGCTGTGCTTGTCCAGCACCACACTCTTGACTCTAATCCCCAGCATCTGCAGTACTCACTTTTGCCAACTCTGGAATACTACCAATGCTATGTAAAAGTGAGTCTAGAAAAAGAAAGATAAGCCAGACGAATGTGCCACTACAAAGACGGTGCAGAAGGGAGGCTTTGAAATTCTAGGGACATATACCAGGGAGATAGCACCCTGTACAAGTCAGAAGGGTTACACCTGAACAGAACTGGGATGGAGCTGCTTGTGGGATACTTTGCCAGTGCTGTTGGGAGGGCTTTAAATAATTATGCAGGTGAGTGGAAACCAAAGACAGGTATTTTGGGCGGCACAGTGGCACTGTGGTTAGCACTGTTGCCTCAGCGCCAGAGACCCGGGTTCAGTTCCCGCCTCAGGTGACTCTGTGGAGTTTGCACATTCTCCCTGTGTCTGCGTGGGTTTCCTCCGAGTGCTCCGGTTTCCTCCCACAGTCCAAAAATGTGCAGGTTAGGTGAATTGGCCATGCTAAAATGCCCGTAGTGTTAGGTGAAGGGGTAAATGTAGGGGAATGGGTCTGGGTGGGTTGTGCTTAGGTGGGTCAGTGTGGACTTGTTAGGTTGAAGGGCCTGTTTCCACACTGTAAGTAATCTAATCTAATCATATTCAACAGTAATATTATGGTGTACATGATACTTGCAGAGACAGACAGCGCTAGTATAGAGAATAATAAGGTAAAAGGTAAAGTTGGAGTAAAGGAGAAAGTAATGAAGCCTAAATCAGTGTATATACGTGTGTGAATATATGAAGAACAGCAAAAAAGGATTTGGAGTTATAAGTGCAGATTGGTATATAGGATTATGATGCTGTGGCAATAATACAGATGTGGTTCAATGAAGGACAGGTCTGGAATTAAATATGAAACAAAAACAGAAATAGCTAGAGAAACACAGTAAGTCTGGCAGCATCTGTGGAGAGAAAGCAAAGTTAATGTTTTGGGTCTAGTGACCCTTCTTCAGAACAGATATTAAATATTCTTGTTTACACGGCATTCAGAAAAGTTTGGAAAGCATCAAAGAGGAGGAGGATTTGTGGCCATATTGATTAAGGACAGCATTACTGTGCTGGAGAGAAAGAACTGTTTTAGCAGGTTCAAGAACAGAATCATATTGGCTAGAGCTAAGGAACAAATGAGGTGCAGTTACATTGCCCTGTGTAGTCTAACAAGTGGAAAGAATACAGGAACAGATCGCAAGAAATTTGCAGAGATATGCAAATGTGGTTATAATGGGAGACTTGAATTACCCAAATATAGACTGGGTCAGTGTTAATTTAAGGGTGGGGAGGGGCAAATGTCTTTCAATTGTCTCAAGGAGAACTGCATCCGAAATGTGCCCAGTCCTCCAAGAAAGGAGGCGCTGTTGGAACTAGTTCCAGGGAATGAGATTCACCAAGTAGAGCAAGTGACAGTTGGGGAACCTTTAAGAGAAACTGATCACCGTATCATAACTTTTAGGATGCTGCTATAAAATGGCAATGAACAATCAAGAATAATAATAATTAAATGAGGGAGAACGGGGAAAGAATGGAATTTGGCTACATAGACTGGACCCAGAGGTTGACAGGAAAAACGATAAATGAACAATGTGGAGGTGATTCAGGTAGAATCAAGGCATATTTCCTCAACAGGTAAAAGTAGGACCATCAAGTGCAAAGGAGACAGAGAATAAGGTTAAAGAATAAATATCTCTATTTGTCCAGTGTCAGGTAGTAAATAAAACTGAAAATCAAGCTGAATACTGAAGCTTTAGAAGGGAACAAACAACAAACAGCCGGTTTGGCAGCATCTGTGAACAGAAAGCAGAGTTAAGGTTTCAAGTCCAGTGATCGTTCCTCAGAGCAGTTCTCCAGCACTTTTTTTTTGTTTGTTTTAGATCTCCAGCATCCACAGTTCTTTGTTTTATTGTAGGTTGAGAAGGGAAATGGGGAAATGTAAGTTAGAGAAGCAACCAAGGATTATTAAAAAAAAACTGGAGTCTAATAAAGGAAAATCCTGAAGTGTTCTATCAGCACATAAACAGGCAGAAGAGTGTAAGAAGAGGAATAAGCCCAATTAGGGATCAAAAAAAGATTTATACATGGAGGGAAGAGGCACAGTTAAATTAATACTTTGCATCCGTCTTTAACTGTGGGGCAGTAGCTGCCTAGGACATGGTGACAGAGCAGGAAACTCAGGCACTGGAAGGATTTAAATTTGACAAGGATGTATTGGATAAGCTGTTGGGACATAAATTTGAAATGACACTGCATCCCAGTGAGATGTCATCCTAGGTTATTGAAGGAAATGAGATTTGAATGTGCAGAAGCACTAGCAATAACCTTTCAATCTTCTAGGATATAGACTGGTTCAGAGGACTGCAGAATTATAGATGTTATGCTTCTGTTCAAAAAATGAAGGATTGACCCAGCAATTATAGGCCTGTAGGTTTAACTTTGGTGTTGTAGAAGCTGTTAAAAAACAATTATTTGGTATGGAATTAATAGTCTCATGAAAAATAGTGCATCACTGAGGGAGTATGGATTTCTTAAGGGAAAGTAATATCTCACAAACCTGGGAGTTTTTTTGAAGAGGTATCAGAAGAGTGAATAAGGGCAAAATTTAAAAGTCTGAAAATGACAACATTTTGGAGTTCTCCAATTTCAAAAAACCTCCCTTCCCATCTCCCAATTCCCTTCACAGCCCCTCCCCTTCCCTTCCACCCCACCCAGCCACCTACGGGATTCATTCCTCCCATTGACCAACCACGTTGTACCCTCTGCCTGTCCTCACATATCTCCACTTCATCACCCTGCCCCCATCACCACCTTTATCTGCAGCTCTCCCAACACCTACCCCCAGTCCTGAAGCAGGGTTAAACCTGAAACATTCATTGGCTTCTCCACCTCCTGATGGTGCCTGGCTTGCTGTGTTCTTCCAGCCTTCTGTCTACTTGTGAAAAAGTTATAGTTCATGGAGTAGAAGGGTAATAGCAACATGGATACAAAATTAGCTGAGGAATAGGAAAAAGACCGTGATAGCTGAAACTATGCAAGGTAATAGTCAGATGACAACTGAACAAGTGAACAGTTTGGTATATGAATCAAGGGAAATATATAATGGCTATGGAGGCAGTTCAGAGAATTTTCATTAGGTTAATCCCAGATATGGAGGGTTGGTCTTAGGTGGAAAGGTTGAGTAGATTCTGCCTATAATTGGAGTTTTGAAGAATGAGAGGTGGGCTTATGGAAACAGAAGTTTGTTAGGGGACTTCATAGGGTACATATGATAAGACTGTTTTCCCTTGTAGGACAGTCTTCAACCAGAGAGCATTATCTCAGAGTAAAGAGCTGCACATTTAAGACAGTGGTGAAGAGGAATTGTTTTTCTCAGAGTGTTGCAAATTCTGAAAATTCTTCACTACAGAGGGCTGTTGAGGCTGGGTCATTAAGGATATTGAAGGTTAAAATAGATTAGATGGATTAGATGGATAAGATGGATAAAGATAGATAGAAAAGATAGATAATATAGATAGATAGATAGATAATATAGATAGATAGATAAGATAGAGAGATAGGACAGAGAGAGGAGACAGAGAGATAGATATTTAATTAGTGAGGGAACCAAGGGTTATGAAAACCAGAAGAAGAAAGGGATTTGAAGAAAAGACACTGGACCTGAAAATGTTAATTCTGCTTTCTCTTCATAGATGCTGTTAGACCTACTAAGTTTTTACAGCAATTTCTATGTTTGTTTTTGATTTCCAGCAACCACAGTTTTTTTTTGTTGGGTGTGAGAGTAGTTTCTTTGTGTATTGTCACCAAATTTAGAGGATGTTTGGAGGTCCAATAAGATAGCAGGTCTGCAATACTATTCAAATAATCCTAAATGTCATAGAATCTCTACAGTGTAGATAGAGGTAATTTGGCCCATCAAGTCCACACCAACTCTCTGAACAGCATCCCACCCTGCCTCTCTCTAATCCCATATTTACAATAGTTAACCGAACTAGCCTACATAAACCAAATACAATGGAGCAATTTAGCATGGCCAATCTATCTAACCTGTACATCTTTGGATGGTGGGAGGAAGCTGGAGCCTGGCATGATATACACAGATACAGGGAGAATGTGTAAACTCCACAGAGACAGTCACCAAGGCTGGAATCAAACTTGGGTCCTGAGCGAGTGAGGCAGCAGTGTTAACCACTGAGCCAGTGTGTCATTTCTAGGCATGACTTAGGGATTAGAAGAGGAAGATTGTTGTAAAATTAATTTGGTGAAGATATTGATTACCCCTTTGACTAAAAAAAATTAATAGTGAGTAGTAATGTTCTACCTCAAGGGTTTATACAGAGAACTGTTGAAAATTATGAGAATTTCTGAATGAAAGGACATTTGGAATGCTAGAACTGTAGTTTGTGTGAAAGTATGTGAAAATTCATGAACATGTCTTTCAATAAAGCATTATGCTTTTTGAAGCGTTTAATCCTACGTCTTTCATTTAGGAGTTTGTCTTCAAAAATGAAATTGTTTTGATTGACAGTGCCACCCACTGTGCTCTGCACAGAATTAAAACTTCCAATCCTCCATATTCCTGGCTTTAACATTATAAATATATAGTCATAGAATCATACAGCATGTCATATAGTCAGAGATGTACAGCATGGAAACAGACCCTTCGGTCCAACCCGTCCATGCCGACCAGATATCCCAAACCAATCCAGTCCACCTGCCAGCACCCTGACCATATCTTTCCAAACCCTTCCTATTCATATACCCATCCAGATGTCTCTTAAATGTTGCAATTGTACCAGCCTCCACCACTTCCTCTGGCAGCTGATTCCATACACGTACCACCCTCTGTTCATATAAACAGACTCTTCAGTCCAAATTGCTATGCCAACCAAATTTTGAAACCAAACTAGTCCCACTTGCCTGAGTTTGGTCCATATCCCTCTAACCCTTTCCTATTCAAACATCTGTCCAAATGTTTTTTAAATGTTGTAACTGTATCTGCATCTGGCAGTTCATTCACATACAAACCTACCTCTATGTGAAAAAGTTGCCCCTTAGGTCCATTTAAATCTTTCTCATCTCATCTTAAAAATATACCCTCTAGTTTTAAAATTCCCTACCTAAGTAAAAAGAGGGTGAAATAGTATCAGAAGCGCCAATGCGAGACACAAGACTCCTCTAAGCGAGACAGGTAGCTTACTTCAAATGAGGTTTGGTATCAAAACCATGGAAATGGCCCTGCATGGGTAAGAGGCATGGTTAACATGAGGTCAGGATCCATGACGTACAAGTTTGGGTAGGAGAGACAGTACTGAACAAGCACGTGGACCACACGTAATGTTACAGCATAGGGTAAACCCTTCTGCTAATGTAACCAGACAAACAGAAAAGCTCACCTCGCCTTGTAATATATAAAAGTATGTGACAAAGAACTACCAAATCCCATTATTTAAAGAAAAAAAAACAATTTATTCTTTAACTCCAAGAAAAAAAACTTAAAAACAACAATTATCTACACTGCAACCTTCCTTTGTCTGATCAATTTATCTATCTCCCACTCTACAACAATATACTGATCCACTAGTTGGGGTGGGGGAGGTTGTTTAAGAATTACAAAAAATTCAAATTTAAAAACTAGTCAGCTGGGCGATTCTCCTCTGAATCTTCATCTGTAGAAGTTTCCGGGTCTCTTGTTGATTCTTCTGCTGTACAGATTTCATATGAACAGGTACCTTTCAGAGAGTGATTCTGAGAGTCGTTTGTGTTTGTTGGTGCTCTTTGCTGCTCTGTCTAACTGTTCAAAATTCCTGATTTTTATACCCCAAAGCATCGGACTGTCTCATTGATTTGATGTCATCAAAAGAGTAACATTCAAATTCAATTGAATTTTGGTACCTTGGGGCATAATTTAAACGAATTAACCAAATTTGAATTCGTTGTGTATCATAGCTACCATAGATGCCATACCATTGTTGTCCACCCCAGTCCAACACAGGCACCTCCATTAAATATTAGATCAGACACTGAAATGCCTATGACAGTAATACACATTTTAATCAGGAGCTGTAATAATATCTGATGAATCTTTTAGTTCCACGTTGCTCACCGTGGCACAGTGGTTAGCACTGCTGCCTCACAGCGCCAGAGACCCGGGTTCAATTCCCGCCTTAGGCGACTGTCAGTGTAGAGTTTGCACGTTCTCCCCGTGTGTGCATGGGTTTCCTCCGGGTGCTCCGGTTTCCTCCCACAGTCCAAAGATGTGTAGGACAGGTGAATTGGCCATGCTAAATTGCCCGTAGTGTTAGGTAAGGGGTAAATGTAGGGGTATGGGTGGGTTGCGCTTTGGCGGGTCGGTGTGGACTTGCTGGGCCGAAGGGCCTGTTTCCATACTGTAAGTAATCTAATGTAATCTAATCTAACATCTGGTTATAATGTTACAGGAGTTAATATAAACATTGCCATATCATGTACAAATACTCTGCTAGAGGCAAACCCGGCACCTTAGTGACTGTTAACTAACCTCATCAATTCTTCTTGTTTCTTTCTCAAAAATATATATTTATTAAGATCTGCCATTTCCTTAATAAAACTATGCTGATTATTTCTGATAAATCTGTGTCTGTGGGACAGTTTATCATATCACCAGGGATTGATTCTAATTACTTGCCCACCAAAGGCAGTCTGACCCACCAACAATTATTTAGCATTCCTCTCACACCCTTTAAAAGAATCTGCAGACCTCCAAAGCTCTGGTATCTGAAGAGCATTGGAAAATGATCCTCAAAAGCATTGATTATATCTGGCTTTGTTTACCAAACTAAGTCATAATCCACCCAGCTCTGGTAATTTAACCATCTTCAAAGGTATCAGTCCTTCTGGTACTTATTTTCAAAATTTCACACTCTTCCAACTGGGATATCTGCATCATTCCTCTTCTTTGTCCCATGTAGAGATGAGGACTCATGAAGGACCAGACCTGCTTCTTGTACAACCATGCATAACTAACTTGGTAGATCTCTGATAGGCTCTACTCTTACCTTCATTATCATCTCGCTGTTGGTATGCTGGTAAAACAGCTTTGGGTTTCCCTAATTTTACTAGCATATTCAATTTTGTATATGACAATCACCGATGAAGATATTAAGCAAATCTCTATTTTTTGAAAGAATACCATGGGATCTTAACTCCAGCTCAAAGAACAGAACAAAGCTTCTGTTTAATGTCTCACCTGCAAGGCGACATTCTGACAGTGCAGTACTCAGTCAGTGCTTAACTTGAATGTTAGTTT